>NW_008334442.1:2498202-2573600 GCF_000622305.1 Nannospalax galili | reverse complement strand
AAATTTTTTTTTTTTTTTTTTTTTTTTGCGGTGACAAGGGAACCAGAAAGGAGTGTCTTTTAAAATGGAATAATTTATAAGAATATGATTCAAAATGATTGTAGCTAAATCAATCTGATGAGTTCATTCTAAACTAAAACAGAATAGTTTTTATTATATTTTCTGTCTTCTCATTTTCCTATTTCTACCCAGCCCCCCCCACTGTCCACACCAAAACTGACCCTTTTTCATACATCATATACTTCAGTGGTCTAGCCCTTAAAAAAAAAAAAAAAAATCTGTGAGGAAAGGAAGATGAGAGTTGGTAGGTGCTGATGTTTGTTCACTGTCATTTTCTTTAAGAGATAAATGGGAGGCCTGCTGAGATGTCCCAGTTGGCTGAGGCGCTTGCCCCCAAGCCAGATGCACTGAGTTTGATCTCTGGGACCCACATGGTAGAGGAAGACTTCTGAAATTTGTCCTTTGATTTCCATACCTGCTGTGGTACATGAATGCATGCATGTATGCACACACAAATAAGTAAATAAATGTAAAAAATAATTTAGAAAAGATAAAAGGGAAATAATATCAGTTTCCTCCACCTCAAAATTAGCCATTATTTACTTAAACTATTTTCCTATCATTCAAATTTGAATGTTTCAGAAATGTTTCCCTTTATAATAGAAGATCTAGGTAGCCACTAACTAAATAAATTTCTGACCAGTAATATGACTACTTCTTACTCATTTCTATAGTCAGGTATTATTAGACTGTGAAACCCATTAGACATTTTAATTTGAAATAGTATATCTATCACATTCATTTGTGTATTTAACTAGCACATTTATCAGTTTCTGTTTTGTTTGAATATATACATATATTATTTTGATCTTAGATTGTATCAATTCTAATCTGAATTTTATGGGAAATAAGGTTTTAGAGACACTAAACTGTGCAGATAAGATCTTATAGCCAGTAACAAAGGTGAAGCTAGATTTTCATCACTAAACATCCACAAATTTAATCTTTCTGTATAACATTGTATCTCACAGAAGTTCAGGTTTAAGGAAACTGGCTTCTATAATTACTCTCCTTTTTATGTTCATCATGATTTCCCTTTTTCCATGAAAAATTTAGGACTAGATATTTATCTCCATGATTATCAATAGATGCTTAATTTTCTTATGGAATCAAACGTGTATAGAAAAAAAAATAACATGGAGAACCTGATTCAGGGAAAATGCTAAAAGCTCAGGCTTGATCAATAACTACATTAAAGCTTTCAGTGATCCTGTTCCAGCAAAAAGACTCCATACAGTAAGCTGCCGGACAAATTCATTTTATGAGTTAAATGAGAATATAACTTCTAATTTGTTTTTCTGTTTAATTATCCATTTATTCTTTTGATTCATGGGCAGTAATTTCATACTGTTGATTCCCTCTTGACCTTGTGCTTGTAACTGAATCCTGAGATCTGGCTTGTGGCCCAGGAATATGTAGAAAACTGTTTATATTAGCAGCAAGCTGCCTTGACTGCAATGCTTTGATTTAACATTATAACTGTACTAAAAGTAGCATAGCTTTCCCATGCATGCTCCATTCTGTTCAAATCCCTTGTCATTATAACAGATGTTTGGATTATTGTTCTGTAAACTATGTCAGAATTTCAATCTCTAGTATCTGTTTATTATTCTCCAAGGGTGATATTACAAATGTTCTCATGCACAGTTAATACTTATAAAACAGTCTGTCTTATTTCCCATAAAAGATTCTCAGCAGAAAGTTTTTGCTAATCAGAATAAATATACCTAAATTGGAGAAGATTATTTTAAGTATTTAGGAACAAATGATTCTGGGTAAAAGTGAGTAAAACTTCAGAGACTGTACCAGTCACTTACTAATTGTACAGTCTTGTGAGATACTGAATATAAAAAAAATTATGAAATGTAGTAAAAGTAAACTTTAAATGCCATAGTAAATAATTTTATTCTGATTTTGAGATATATTTTAATTTTTTTTTTAATGTCCACAAAAGCTGTATCGGCTGACAAAACCTCGTGGTGTTAAAGTATTTAATGTTAGTAAAATAAAATAATTATTGGACTGAAAAGAATGAGAATTAAGATGTTTACAAAGATAGCAGAAATATGAGAACATACCAGTGTTTAAACTTTGAATTTATTGGAAAACATCAAAAGAAAAAAAAAACCAAAAAAACACTACAGGTTACTGACAGCTTTATAAAATATAGCTTTAAAGCCTATTAGTTTCCTCCTTTTGTTTGAATGAAGTATGGCAGCCTTTACAGGTCATGAAATAAAACTTTCTTAGGTGACCTGATCCAATGGGTTGTTGACAAACAAGCAAAATCTCCAAAATATCATTTGTTTTGGCACTCTATTTTTATATCTTAATTCTTGCTTAAGCAAGAATTGGTATGTTCAAAATAGAGCCCGAGTCAGACTGAAGGAACGTTATGTCTGCTTAGTGCAAGATGTAAACACACTACTACTCTGAGGAACAATCTGACTGTTTGTAGAAAACAAGGTTTGTACTCTGTATTGTTAGTACTTAAAGTTCAGCATGAAAATAATTTGCTTCTCTCACTTATTTCATGTTTCTATTTTTTCTATTATTCCTAACTTTTAGTGTTTTCTATTTTAATATAAAAATAAAGTGGAGGGAGACAGGATTTAACTCATTTGAAATGATTTAGAAGGAAAGTGAGATAATTCTTCTGGGAAATAAAAGGAGAGAAGGGAGAGTTAAAGGAAAGCAGGTCAATTAGTTACTCAATCACCTCCATAGCAAAAGATGCTGTAGCTTTTACTTCATTCATTTTCCCTTAAGGAGTGAGTGGACACAGCTACAACAGGACACAGAGTCTGCAAGCATACCAATGTGCATTACGTTTGCATTTAGGATTTTAAAAACGAAGTTAGGGGAGGGAAAAAACAAAACAAAACAAAACAAGGTCAGCTTCGGAAATGATGAATGCCTTTTTGCTGAAAGCTGTACCAAACGTCCTTGAGTTTAATCAAAACTATTTGTTTTTAGTCAGCTTTGCTGTTGTCTCTTTTACTCTTGTCCACTGATAGCTTGACATTAATGACATCATAAATCATGTGAAGTGGCGGCTTGGGTTTGGTAGCATTTCAAGTGTTTGTTGAGATGTCCTAGGCTATCTAAGGGGCTGGTGCAAGGCTGGATAGCATCCCGGACTGAATCTTAAGTTTATGGCATCATTTGATCTGTAAAAGCACAGAGTGCATTATTAGTGTGATGGGCCTTCATTAAAGAATGTCTGACTCTTTGTTAAAGGCAGACTTTAGCAAGAGATTACTGGATGGGTGGGTTTATCTTTAATTCTTTTTCTTAAATGCTTTAGAACTTGATTTTAAACCATATATTAAAATAAAATTTCCACATTCTTATCAACTGTAATGGCCACTCAAATCCTGTGAGCCAGCAGAGTCCATTTGCTGGTCAGATTGCACATTGTGCTATTGAGACTTGAACAAATGTACAATTTGAACAAATCTATCACTCATACTTTTTAAAAGGATCCTGTTAAGCATAAAGCATCAGCTGAACACTGGAAATGTTCTCTGTGAAAAATGTCTAGCTTTTATCAGTTTTTTGTTTGAAAATGATTTCACTGAATCATTCTATGTTTGTGGCTTGTTATCTGGTGGTTGCATTCTTAGAACATGCTTTTCATTATCATCACACTATTGTTAAAGAAAGAAAGCATTCTTCTTTAATGGCTATTTATTTTATAGTATTTTATAATGCAAATATCTATATCATAAGAATAATATATAGATCATTTAATTCTATATAAGATTAATTTATTAGGATGTTAAAGGGGTTTCTTTGCATTATAAAGGAACTGGCAAAAAGGGACATATTTTTTTCAGCCACAGCAAAGAGAATCTTCTTGACATTTGTGCTGTGTATTATAGTGGAGCACTTTCCATAGCATAATGATATGCTTTCATCCAGAGGAAAAAAAAAACAAAACTTAGTACTCATCTAAATGCAGATTAACACTTATTTTCCAAGTAAATCAAAGTAAACCATTACTGTATAATCTCAGGACAAAAACCAAAATAGAATAACTTCAAGGAGAAGACATTATATGACAAGTTGAATAATTTAATCCATTGCTTTAAACCTGAAGTTCATGGGGAGCATGGTGTATATGAATATAAATACAGTTTCCTAAAATGATCCCTCCAGCTAATTTTACTTATTTTTATATAAATGCTAGAAGGTTATTTTCCCACGTAACAATAAAGCTATTTAAAAAATTTTAGTGAAAGTATTTTAAGATAGTATTAAAATGGCCCCTTTCCTTCAACAAGATACCTTGGCATTGTAAACTGAGTAATTTTGAATAATTTTCTTCATATATCAGCTATTGTTGAGAAAGTTTTATTTGGGGGGCTGGAGAGATGACTCAGAGGTTAAAAGCACTGACTGCTCTTGCAGAGGGCTTGGATTTTAGCCCCAGTACCCACATAACAGCTAACAACCATGTGTACCTCCACTTTCAGGGGACTCAAATGCCCTCTTTTGACCTCCATGGGCATTGCATGGCACAGGTGTACTTATATACATGGAAGCAATAAACTCATAATATAAAAATAATAAATTAAATATAAAAAAGAAAAAAGTTTTATTTTTCTGCATATTGGTTCCTACTGTAAAATCTATTTTTCTACCACTCATATGGTAACAACACAATTATCATGATAAAAAATTAACAGGTAGGCAGAGGCAGGCAGATCTTTGTGAATTCAAGGCCAGCCCGGTCTGCATAGTGAGTCCCAGTACAGCTGGGGCTAAAAGGAGACCCTGTCTCAAAAAAGAGAAAAAAAAAAAAAAAATAACAGGTAAGCTTGATGCAATATTGCCTTGAATCTTTAGATCATTGTATATCCTCAGGGGATACTCTAATTATTGCCATGTGATTCCATGGTGGCTCTCAATATCATCTGTTGGCAATGTTCTTATTCAGGAGAAGTTAAATACTTTTTCCCACTGAAATGCTTCCTATCGCTTTTCTGCACATTTCTTCCCAAATGACAGGTTAACAAGTAGGATAATAGTATAGCTCAATGGTAGTGTGCTTGTTTTGCATTCTTGAGGATCTGGGTTCTCGCCTCAGCAGGACACTCTAGGCCCAACACACACACACACACACACACACACACACACACACACACCACAAAGAGATATTTGTTTTTGTTGCTGGCTAGGAATCTTCTCTTTGATCTACTCTCTATATGATAGAAACAAGCAGGCATTATTTTTCTTCAGATCCTAACTGTGTTAGCTTTATCATCACTGTGACCATAATGACTGAGAGAACAAGTTGAGGGAGGAATGATTTATTTTAGTTTACATTTTCAGAAGGTTCTGTCCATGGCTACTTGCCACAACAGATTCTTTACCTCACAGTGAACAGGAAACACAGAGAGAGATAAGCAGGAAGAAGCCAGAGACAAGCTCTCCCTGAAGACCCACCTCAGCGACATACTTCCTCTAGCTAGGTTCAAGCCCCTAAAACTTCCAGAACCTTTTAAAATAGCACTCCCACGGAGAGGCCAGACCTCCAACACATAAGTCTTTTCAGGGGACACTTCATTATCTGAACCATAACACTAAGCTACAGTGAAAAGATCTGATTACCTTGTCTCTGCTACTTCTCCTAATTAATTAATATGCCAAGTGTATACCATGTACTTTTATCACAGGCACAGAAAGGATTAAGTTTTACTTTCTTCAGGAAAGCTAGTGCACATCTCTAACAAGACTCAAGTTATTTGGATCTCCTTGAAATACAACGGTTTTTATGGTGGTTTGAATGAAAATGTCCCACATAGGCTCCAAGTATTTGGACATTTTGTCCCCAGATGATGGCACTGTTTTGGGTAGTTTAAGAAGGTGTGGCTTTCCTGGAGGAAGCATGTCACTGGGGATGGGCTTAGAGAGTTCTTAAGCCTTGCCAGATCTCCAGTCTCTCTTTTGCTTCCTGTGCCTGTGTGATGATGTGAGAGCTTAGCTTCTGCTTCTCCTGCTCCAGCCACCCCCAGCCTCCATGCCTCCCTGCCATGACGGACTGTAATTCCCCTGTAACCATAAGCTCAAATAAAGTCTTCCTTCTACAAGTTTGCTTGGGTCAGTTTTTCTATCACAGCAACAGAAATGTGACTAATATAGTATTTTTTCCATGTTAAAAAGAAAAAGTTGTCATAGATTTCCAAGATGCCTGACATACAGAGGGGTGCCTTCCATGTTTGATCCAGAAAGAGTTATTTTAAACTCCAAGTATTCTATAACCACATCTCGTTATCAACAACCTGAAAAATATTTATATTGCATCACATATGTACTTCACAGCTTTTCTTTTAACTATTAATAACATAAGTTGTAGCAAACACATATTTCCCCAGTAAAAAGACATTTTTTTTCTTTTTTCTTAATAAAGCATATCAACTTGGTTCATTACCTTGACTTACTGCAAACTTGATTATACAAAATTTTACTTTCTATATTCGTGTCAAGAGAAGATTGACAGAACTGCAGGCAGAGTTTCCCTTGTGCCAAACCTCCACTAACATTCTTCTCTCAGACTTGGGGGTGTATGACCACACATACATGTGTCCTTACATTCCATGTTTATTTGCACACAGAAATATACTTTGCTCTGCTCAAGACAATGTTCATGTGCTGGGCTAATAGTTTCATTCACTCTGAAGACTTTCATTTTAATCTAAGCTCCTATTAGAAGCTCGATATAAAACTACACACTCTGAGTCTACTCCAAGATGAACAAACCTCTGGTCATGTACAAATAGTGAATGCTGGTAATTACAGTGTAATATCTGGGATGTCATTTATTTCTAACAGCCCTGACAAAACTGTAAGTTATTATTAAGATCCTCTGTTTTGATGCTAAGCTCACTTATTTTAAAAATAATTGCCTTTTACAACTAAACATGATGTATATATAAAGCTTGGTAAGTAAAATTAATTTGGCAAGGAATGTAGTAAAATGCTATATTTATAACATAAAAATACTATACCAGCCTCTTTTCATGATTGTCAAGCGCGGTTTCAAAAATATAATGCCATAAAGTTACTCTGCATAACTTTTCTTATCTTAAAGATGATAATTTTGAAGAATGCATCACTCAAAGTTTTAGAAGTTTGTGTAAGTCTGGGAAAGATGCCTAAGCGGTGATGCAGGATTGGCGGTGCAGGTAACAGGTGCTACTGCAGGCAAGATTCTTTGGAAGACATTCTGCTTTCACAGGTACCCATGTAAACCAAGTACAGGAAGTCTTCTTACATTCTCTAAATATAACAAAGGTGAATGTGGCAGATGTGTAGCGTTTACATATACTCTACATAAAAATTCTCCTTTATCATAGCTTTTATGATATTATGTACTAAATTTATTCCAGTTGAAGTTATTTTTAGAAACATAGAAAATGTGGCCTGTCAGCAAATGATGGAAAGCAAGTAAAGATTTCTGTATATTTGGATATTTATAAAAAGGTGTGTGTTGCACAAGTAATACAAATTGCATACTCTACAGACACCTAGCTAGGAGCATGAGAAAAAGTCAAATGTAATTTGCACTGACAACAAGTTCCTTTACTTACAGTGAATAAAGACAAAAGCTTCTCAGACTACATAAGCAGGAGGATGTGTTTGTGAAGGCTGTAAGTTTTTAAATTCAAATGCTTATGGATAATCAGAGGTCTTTATAGGAATATAATTGTTTCAAATATTAATACAAAGAAATCCAGCTGGCTGGGTGGCATATGCCTACTCAGCTATGCAGGAGGCCAAGACAGGAGCATCATTTGATCTTGAAAGGTCCAGATAGGCATGGGAAACCTGGGAAGATGCTCTCCACCAAGTCTGAAAACAATACTATACAAAATAGGACAAAAATTACAGTCAATAAATGTTAAGAGCCAGTCTAGATTTATTTTACATAAGACAAAGTGGCTTATTTTTGAACTACATAAAACTAGGAAACAATAGAATGACTTCTATGATGCTCAATTTCTGAATGATAAGTTTCCACCTTACTGAACTCTCTTAACCAAATTGCTTTAGTATTTTGTAACTATATGTCTTTTTATAATTATTATAATTCATATTATTTAAATCCCTTTCAAATACTCATATATTGAACACCAACAGTTTCTCCACATCTGTTAAATCAAAAGCAATTGCCTCTTCATATTCAAAAAGATTAAAAACAAACTTGAAACTAGAAAATCACTGCGGGAGAAGAAAGTTTTTGGAATGTGCCTGAATTTTCAAATTCTGGAAGTAAAGAATGTAATTTGACCTTGTTTCCTTGAGTTATTGATGTGTGAATGCTAATCACACACTAGGTCAGGGTTAACCCCAAAGAATAAGCTTTTGAGCTTGGCTAATATCTTAGCAGTATTTGTCAATAATAGTTTGGTACAGCTCTGGTTTCCAAATTTCAGTCTTACTGTCTTCTGTAATAAATAAAGTAAAATAACTATAAACTGCTTCTCAGGCCATCTTAAAGTATTTCAATTTCTTAAATTTGATAATATTTACTGGTCTTTTATGAAAAGGTACTTACAGTATTAAAAAAGCTTGTTAAAAGTTGATTTTATATCTTATCTGTTCTCTCTTATCACATGAAGAAATGTCAAACATAAATTATAAAAATAATTATACATATTTTCAGTTGTATCATCTAATGCTAATCTCTAACATTCAGTGTGATAGTTGTAGGACAATATTTTTTCTATTGAAAGCATGTGGGGTGTTTTTTAAACATCTTTAAAAATATGGAACCCTTTTATGTGCTTGCTTGAGAGGGCTAGTGAGTAACAGAAAATCACAAGAGGTATGACGTATGGACTCTACAGCAGTGTTTTATTACAAAAGCATAGTAGCCTGCTGGCATATGTAATTTAATGTGCACCATGTCTCCCCTAATTCAATCAGGTCCCTACATCTCTTCTTTTATATGCCAATTCGATTCCATGTGCTAAAGCTATCAAGATTTTCAGGATGAAATGAATGCTTGTATTAATCCTGCAATTTCCATTTAAAATACAGCATCGATTTGATTAATAAGGTTTGATGCTGAATAATTATATGGCAAATATGTAGGCTATAGGAAAACCACAGATGTGACCACCAGCAGAAGCCTTGTGGGAGAAGGGGGTCAAAGGGAAGCAATGGCCATGACTGAGGTGATGAATTCTTTGGCTTTTCTTTTATGCAATTAACAAGCAGAGCTTCTATTAATTTGCCACCCCCAGAGCCTTGACTGGTCAGATGTGTCTGGGTCAAAGGTCATAGGGGCAGAGTCAGGGTCAGCATCACAGCAGCCCTGAAACAAAAGGGAAAAACTAAAGAAATCCAAATGACAAGTCTGAATATACATTTTGTAGAACAGAGGGGATGGGGAAGAAGTACATCTCCTTAATGTTAAGATGGCTGTTTTAGAATAATAAAAATGTTCACTGCACATTTAATTCAAAATAATCAATCTAAGGTGCAGTGGTTGAACATCCAATAAAAGAAAATCAATGTGGTCTCTACAAGGGAAGACAAACAATGCTCGCTTTTTACTAAAGGGATTATAGGTTAACATTTATTCAGTGTATTGTGATCTGATGTCAAGTGGTATAAAATCAAGCCAACAATCCATTACCACTAGTTATAGGCTATGTACTGATCTTATGCAAATTGACTTTTCATACAACTTATTAAATAATTTCTGAGTTATATCAATGAAAATTGCAGTAGATGAGCCTCAAAGAATTTTACTTTGTACCTTAGATTAAGACGACTCTTTGTCATTTCATAATGAAAAGTTTTTCCAACATTAATATGCTCCCAGTCATTAATTTCTCATATAAAACACATGTAATTTTGTGTCTCTATTAGAAGAAAGTAAAGAACTTGATCATGGAAATGGACTTAAATTTTGTCTCTCAAGTCTTTTTACTTCATGTAAAGGTCATTGCACTAATTTATCTCCTTTTATGGTGCTCTTATATAAATTACAATCCATTTCCAAATTATTATAGTTCAGACTGATTTAGGAATTTAAGCCAAACAATTAGGGGATGCTTTATCCGTAACATATATGATCATAATTTTGAGTTTATCTTGTATAGACTAAAGCGTACAATATATTTTTAAATATTGTGAGAACAGGTTATTTTAAAATAATAAGTCTCAAAATACACTATATGAATTCCTCAATGTTGAAAATAATAATTGCTAAAAGTATAAATATCTCAAAGATAAACAGCCTAATTTATTAGCATATTAGCTTCATGGCTTATTTCTTGGGCACCATGGATTTATGTTGGTTACCACCAGTTCTTTACCAAAATATAGTCATCTTTTGAAGTGCTAGAAAAACTTAATGCTCTCTCATTAAGCTTAATAAAAAGTGGTTAGCAAACCTGTCAAAGTCAACATTTTTCTAAAGGAACCATGCTTATTGTTAGAATTGGGGCCACTTTTAAGTGTGGGGAAAATCATTACCACATGTTTGAAAATATTGGTGATATTTTGCAGATTGCATCGCTCTACAGCCTGGTGTTACTTCAAAACATTTCAGAATTACTTGGTAGTAGAAGGGGAAATTGAATGTGACACTATTTTTATTATGAAACCTAAGTTTAGTTTTACCACCCTTGCTTTGATGGAACATTTAATTTTCATTTGTTCATAAATAGACTCATGCCTATTCTGAATTCAGAATATTAAAAAAGCCTATTATTTTAAATCTGCTAAGCAAATCCATGTAGAAACATTTTATAGTAGTATTAAACTATTCACATATTAGCACTTTTCAGAATATTGAAATTCATAAAATTTATCACAGGATTAATTTCCACAATTATCTTTCCTACATACTGTGATGTTTTCCCTGTTATTTAGATTAAAATAGATGCTTTTGCTGATACTACATAATAAAAATAAATAAAAAATGGAAAGCTTATTGGTTATATTATGATAATGATTTAGGGCTTTTGTTGTTATTACTTGGCTCTGCATTTGATGCAGCAAGAGGAGTGCTTCAAAGAATCTAGCAATGTCGTAAACAAAGTTCACAGATCAAATTGGAAAAAAAGCAAAATGTTGATAAGCCAGTTTGGGTCAGTAAGCCATAGGGATTTCCATAGACCTCTATTTTGTCTACCCTCAAATGTGATCTTTGATCAGTTTTGTGCATTTTCATGAAACAGTATGAAGGGATCAAACTGAAATCTTAAATTTAGCAATATCGCTTTAATATAAGCTTGAAATGGCTGAATCGACTAAGTTTTTTTATTTTGTGTGTTAAATGAGCCCTAAAATATTAAGTTCTTAGTATCTAAAATTAAATGAAAAAAGTGAAAGACTAATAAAATAAGAAATAGTAGTTATTCATATTCAGATAGTGAGTTCTAAACTTGGAGCCTTTCCAGGGACTGAATTTAAAGTATTTTTCATGAGCCCTTAATTTCTTCTCTCATTTACATGGAAGAAGTAAGGTGAGAAACAGTTGCTCTTTTCTGCTATACACAAACTGCATTTTTAATCTGCCTTTCATTCTGTACAAAAAAAATGCTTAAAATAAATAATCAGACCCTCCACATACACATGAGTTTGTGAAAAAATAACGGTTTCTCCATTTTTACTTGTAAAAGATTAGCTTGCTTTGGGGCATCCAGCTAACATGAAATCACCTCTCAACCAGAAACGATGAAGATATGAACTCTGGGCTAACAGTAATGGCAAAAATAATTTCAAAGTGAAGGCAAAACCACTTCATTTTGTGCGCAATGTCTGAATGTCTTCCACTGGACTTTAAATAAAAAATGGAAAACATTTTAGCAAATATAGAGAAGCACTGAGTATATGGCACTGAGAGGCATTTTTGATGTTTTTGCATTTTTGTTCAGAGAGAGCCATAAAAGGTTGCCAATAGGGTATTGTAAAACCACAGTTAACAGTGAATTTTAGATAGATATAACCAGTTAAAGGTGATTGAATAGCAAGGGTTGAGTAGTGCTTATTATACCTGCTGTTGGGAGACTTCAATTCATTATTGTAACAGAATGAAAACAGCATTGCCGCTGTCCTGGCCATGCTTGTAGTATTGATTGGGTTTCTCCAAAGTCTTCTCTTAGGATGCAGAGTGCAGTCAAACATGCACAAACATCACTCAGTTCCCCTGATTCTGTCATGTGCTCCTTGTACCTCAAACTAAAGCAGCCTTAAGACACTGGAAAATGCTTCCTTATTTGAAGGCAGACAGGGCTCTAAGCCTGACTCCAGGGGCTATGCAGATGTGGTGACCTTTCTTCCAGAGACCAGATTTTACACTCAAATTGTCATTAAAGCTCATGTTTCCCTAGAGGTTTCCAGTCAACTTGTATGCTCTCTCCATTAGGGTTAAAAGTCAGAGTGGCACCATGCCCACCACGCATATGAAATGAAATGGAGCATAGATAAATGGGGACCAGGCCCTCCCTGTTGGATGGAGGACATCATCCACAGTCTAGTCAGACATGATGAGGTTTGATCAAAATGACAGAAATCCAGTGTAAACATTTCAGCTTGAATTTCTCAGGCGCTCTAGAAAGACATCTTTGAAGGAAGGTATCATTCACTCCTCTTAATTTTTGAATCAGTTGTACCTGCTGGCTCAGCTTGTGTAAATCCGGGAAAATTGACATGTCTTTGGCTGTTCTTCAAGTTTGAGACAATTGATAGCTTACTACCCCCAAAATAAAAAAGAAAGAAATCAAAAATACATATTCTACAATAAATACAAGTTTTAGGAGCCTTTAATTACCAGAAAGGCATGAGAACTTTATATATCACTAGAATAAACTGAAAGACAACAAGAACAAAACCAAACCAGCTTTCCTTTCTTTGCCTTTTCAGGCTGACTAAAGACAAAATGACCTTAAAAAAATGCCAGGATCTCTCAATCTCATAACGCATTTTATTTTTTAAGATTCCTCACAAATGAAATTCAGAAAGAATCTCTCTAATTTTTCAAATGAATCCATCTAGTATATCAGAAATTGAAGATATTTTTGACCTATTGATATCTGTGCTTTTCACCATAGTTCTGTGTCAAGAATTATGCCTCATCAAAGTAGAAGTCTCTCTAATTAAGCATTTCTTGATTTGAAATTCCAATGAAAAGAGCTCCATCTTCTCCGTAAAAGAAAGAGTGATGGAGACAGAATTGCTCAAAACAATGTCTTAAGACTTTCCCATTCTAGGGAAACAGAATCACCAGGGTACATGGAGGCAAGACCAGTGTAATACATTGAAACAGCAACAGTAGGTCTGAACCTGGGATATTTTCCATCTAAATACAAGATCTATCCTTCTGAATTTGGCCTAATGTATTTCATTTCTGATTATGAATTTTGGGCAATTGTCTTACTTAAAATTTTATCATGCATGTGAATAAATAAGCCTGAATAAATCAGAATAAGTAAAATGTTGTAATACTCAAATTGCTCATCAGACGACCTGAGCGCCCAGTCACTGCAATTATGTATGACTGACCTTCAGGCAAGCCACTTACTTGTTCTTGAACTTTTGATTGTTAACCGGCAAATTGATGCTACTGACATATACTTTAACTGCTTCCAAACTTGCTTTGTTTCATTTTGTTTTTGATTTGTTTGGGGGACAGGGATCCCTGCTTTATCCCCAACTAGTCTGAAAGTCATTATGTAGACCAAGTTAGCTTCTACCTCACAGAGATCAGCCTGCCCCTGTCTCCAGAAAGGTAGGATTAAAAGCATGTGACACGACACCTGGTGACTACTACTAATTTTTTTTTTCAGAGAAAAAAATACCTAATTTTGAAAATGAATAAAAAGCTGTGAAAACAGACAGACACACCAACACAAATATAGACCCAAGTAGTACTTGCCCAGTTGAACAAAACTTCCTCTTTCTGACCTGCAGGCCCGTCCTGTCTTTGCTTTGCCCTCTGCTCCAAATTTCACAAAAACAGATTTTTCTTACAGGATGATGTCAAAAACATATATAATTAGTTACCAAGTTCAAGATCATTCTCACTGGTCATTTAATCCAGGTCTTGTCTTCAATGTGCTTCATCTCCATGTCCCTAGCACATTCCCTTTGCAATTATTTAATGGATAAATCCCACATTCTTCTCATGAGTGAACACTCTGTTTAGTTGGCTTTTGTTGCCATTATTGTTTTTTGCTTTTGATTACTGATGGTCTTTACTCTGTCACAAATTATATGTGTTTAGCTTGTCCTTAGTTTGAAATTTTTCTTTTACTTAATAGTAATTAAAACCGAAAACTGCCAATTTTTTTTCCTAAGACTGTTAGTAATTAAGACAAGCACTCTCCCTTTGAGGTATATCACCATTCCTGATTCAGGCATTAAAATTTTTTTGCTATGTTCCATTAGATTATAAACATAAAATGGTAAGGCGCTTGGTACCACAGATGCTGCCATAAACTAGCTCTGGTCTATCATCCAGACAGCATGCAGTCTTTGTAATTATAGCCAGTTTAAAGATCAGTCCAATTTTTCCATGTGCACTTCCAGAACACGTAGAAATGAGCAACTGAACCTTCGCCTCAAATGATTCTTTTAACCTTTATTTGCCTTCAAAAGGCAATTGCATATATTTTATAAGATAATAAGTCAATGAACATTAAAATGCCTCAATTAATGAATGTTCATTCATGTGCCTATTTTTAATACAATCAGATACAAACCAGCCTCTCTGTATTGTTAAGGTAAACTGGTTGACATTCTTAAAAATAATATTTATTTAATGTTAAGGGTCTACTATGTTCTAGGCCCCATTAATACAAATGATTTCCAACCTTCAAAACAAACTAATTTTTCAAGTAAGAAAACAGAGACTTAAAGTGATCAAATATTATTATTCATACCATGAAGCTAGTAAGTATCTGAGTTAGCAATTCTTAAATACTTTACCGAGTCATGCTGACTCAGAAGACTGATATATTTCAGCTCCGAATATTGACTTCCTCCACTACATATTGATTTCCTGAGTCTATTCGATGGAACTTATTTTGATATAACTCTGTATTCTACAGATGCCTCTTAAATTCACTGTTGCCCACATTCATATTCATAATAATATCCTGATTGCTTTTAGTCACATTTCAAGCTCATGGGAAAACTCAGGAGTGCTGGTAGGTGTTATAACATACTTCTTACTCCCAAAATGTAGTAAGAAAAAAAGAAAAAATTTAACACCTGAATTAGGATTGGTGCTATACCTCAAAGGGAGAGTGTGCACCTTAATTATTAACAGTGTTAGGAAAAATGTAATTTTGGGTTTTAATTACTATGAAGTAAAAGGAAAGTTTCAAACTAAAGACAGGTTATAGACATTATTACTCAAGATTATGAAGAGCAAAATTATGGTCTAGACTTCAAAGCCCCTGACTTCAAGTCTCCTGACTATAGTTCGAGGGCTCCAAAGAGTAAACAATCATATAATTTTATGTTTATCCATATTACTTAAAAAATTACAAGAGCTCCTAGACATGGTAGCCTACACCTTGAATCCCAGCACCTGTGAGGCAAAGGCAGGCTGATCTCTGTGAGATCAAAGTTAGCCTGGTTTATATAGTGAGTTCTAAGCCTGTTGGGCTAAGGGAGACTCTGTCTCAACAAACAAACAAACAATTACCAGTGCATAATTCAGTCAAATATTTCAGGAGTTCAAAAGCTGAGCTCTATTTGGTCATAACTGAATTTATTTTCCTTATGGAAACCTCATTTCTGCATAAGGATAGAAAACATCTTAACCACGTTTTGTAAAATGTAATCAAACTCTTAATTATTCTAACATCTCCTTAAGTAGATGCTCTTCATTGTCTCACCTTTTCGTCTTATCCACTTCTACCTTTACTTTTATCACTGTCTGGTGGTCACTTGTGCCCATTAGCATTGGCATGAAGAAGATGTGGTTTAGCCAGCCTGGCTTGGAACATTAATCTTGATCCTCACTGTTCAAACCACTAATCTGGTTCTTCCCTAGTTTCAGGTCACACAGTTCATCTGGCAGCAATTGTGTGCCTTTGGACCTGGCCCCAGTTTTAGGAATGCTGTTGGAGTCTCCAGAGAAAAATGACTATACAATGTTCTCTCATACTGCTCAGGGCAACAGGAGAAGTAAAAGTCATCTCATATTGTCTTTTCATAACATATTCCATTGCTGCTCACACTGGTTAAAAAGTCCAAGCATCAGGCTTTCTGATACTTTAAACATTCTCTAGAAAACATATCATGGGATTTTTATACTACTCAACCTTAAAAAATCCAGTTATAATCAGATGCACATCTTCCAACAAACTTTGCTCAGTATTAATTGCATTTATATAAAATAGTTTGTTTTAATAAATATTTATACAGTGCTTATTATATTTCACGTACTACTCAAAGAAGTATTATTAGTATTTACATTTACGTATAGATGAGAGTATGAGCCAAAAAGAAGCTAGGTAACCAGTGCAAATCATAAAACTAGTAAGCAGCAGAGCTTGCAAAACTTGGCATTCATAATGAGAGATGCTAAGTGATTCACATGAAATGCATTAACTGCACAATATACAATGTGAAACTTACCCAGATCATATCAGAGCTGTTGTGTCATTGTCTTTATCTGGGGTAAATATGATGTTTTTAAAAATTGATTCTTATGGCTAAGGGATACGTGTACATTAAGGAAAGCAGAAGAATCTTTGGAAATGGGAGATGTTGGGTTCATTATATGTTAAAAATACATAATTGAGACTAAATGAGTATCTTAATCATAAATGTTATATATTTAAGATCAATATATTCATACCGGTCATTATAGAACATAGTTATTTAATACGCTTTACTCATTATTACAAATCTTAAGAAGAAATTGTAGTATTATTTAAAAGATACACCTGAAAATTTCAGTTAGTTATCTATATCTTATGAAAATCAGTGTGATATTTTTATATTTCATGAAATTAAAATTGAAGTCATAAATATATTTCATGATTAAATTCCCTTCTGTGACACATGAGATAATTGTTAAAGAAAAGTAAAATGCTAGAAATATGTTTAAATAAGGAAAATCATCCATTATAGTATGACAGATAATTAGATAATTTCATGTTCTTGCCAAAATAAAGTTAGCATTCCTTGATTTACCCTCCCGTTAAACTTCAGCTCCACCAGAAAGATATTTGCATTAGTCAGGGTTCACTAAAGAAACAGAACTTGTAGAATGAATATATATATATATATATATATATTATATATATATATGGATTATCAGTAGTCCAACAACGGCTGCACCACACTGGAGAGACTGAAAATCTGGTAATCCCTCAGTCCAGGTGGCTGGATGTCTCAGTAGTCCCAATCTGGGCCTGAAGGTCTGATGAATTCCCAAAGATCAGCTAGTCTTCAGTCTACATCAGCAAGACGAACTCCCCAGTGAGAGATAAGGCAGTGGCAAAAAGCAAACACGTTCCTCTGCCATGGCCTTTTGTACAGCTGCCATCAGAAGGTAACACCCACATTTAGGGTGTGTCTTCCAGCTTCTGAAGATCCAATCAAGAAGATCTCTCTCATTTCAGTTAATACCAGATCCAGTCAAGTTGACACCTAGGATTAGCCACCACAAATCCACCCCTTGTCACCTTGACACCCAAATTTTCAAATGAAAACAATATGAGGTCATAATTTCACCTAACATGATATGACTATCGTAATGTACAATGACCAGTGCATTATATATCTTAGAGTAAGTGATAAGGTCTTTGAGGAATGCTTTGTCCTTTAGTATCTCATAAAATAATATGATCATATAGGTTCGCAATACTTAACCACTTAGCACTTATCTCAATTACACAATCCCCCCCCAAAAAAACCCCACAACACAAGTAACTGCTTAACCTAAGTGTATATATGCACAATCCTATTCTTAACCAAATAGGACAAAAACACTCATGCCAATTACAACTCACCTGTCTGCAACTGCTCACATGGTTTAAGTTGATATTTATAACTACTTTCCTCTACTTCTCATTCCTCCCTTATCAGCAAGCACCTCTGCAGGTCTTGGCACCTTCCCTGGAGGAGTGATCCATACTTTCATCCCTGAAGGGTCTGGGCCATTTGTTGTCCTGTCTGGACTGTGTTGTTGCAGTTTCCCATTGACCTTAATCACAGGACACGGTAATATCAAAAGTCACCCTAAGGAATCTCATACCTTCCAGATATGATCTTCATTACCTCCATTATGGAGAACTAATCCAATTTCTCCCTGGTAGTCTGGGTCAATCACCCCTCCTAATAATGTTATTCCTTTCTTAGCCTGCTGACTTAAGGGCATCAGAAGCCCAATGTGGCCAGGGGGAAGTCTTAGCTTCTAATTCAACGGAATGTTTCCCGTGTCTCCTGGCAGATGGACTCCTGCCTCTGGAACCAAAACTTCTAAGACAGCAGAGCTCAAAGTTGTGGGTACAGGAAGCAAAAATTTTCCTAGTGGGTCACTAGGGGTGATAATGAGTTTAATCATTCCAACTTCCACCCCTTGATTCCTGGAACTGTGAATCCTGGCTATAAGAGAAACAGTACCATATATTGGATGCTGATTCAAAGTATATACGGCCTTCTGGAGGACCCTGCCCAGCCCTCCAGGCTATTGCCACCTAATTGCGCTGTAACTATGTCTTTAAGAGGCCATTTCACCGCTCAATCAAGCCCGCTGCTTCAGAATGGTGGACAACATGGTAAGACCAGTGGTTTCCATGACCATGCGCCCACTTCTTTGGCTGTGAAGTGAGTTCCCTAGTCAGAAGCGATGCTGTGCAGAATACCATGACAGTGGATAAGGCATTTTGTAAGTGCTGGAGGGTAGTTTTGGCAGAAGCATTATATGCATGAAAGGCAAATCCATAACCTGAATAAGTGTCTATTCCAGTAAGGATAAAGTGCTGTCTCCTCCAAGATGGAAGTGGTCCAGTGTAGTCAACCTGCCACCAGGTTGCTGACTGGTCACCACGGGAAATAGTGTGATATCAGGGGCTCAGGACCAGGTCAGCTTTTGTGAGTGGAATCCATGCTGTCGAGCCCATGCATAACCTCCATCTCAGCCACCATGGCCACTTTGTTCATGGGAGCATTGAGCAATGACAGGTATAGCTGAAGAAAGAGGCTGACAATCCACAGAACAGGTCATCTGATCTACTTGATTATTGAACTCATCTTCTGCTGAAGCCACCTTTTGATGAGCATTTACACAAGACACAAGTATGTCCACATCCTTTGCCCATTTGAAGAGCTCTATCCACATATTTCTTCCCCAAATGTCTTTCTCACAAATTTTCCAGTCATGCTCCTTCCAAATCCCTGACCATCCAGCCAAACAATTGGCTACAGCCCATGAATCAATATATAATAGCACTTCTGGCAATTTCTGCTTCCAAGCAAAAAGCATGACCATGTTCACTGCCCAAAGTTCTGCCCACTGTGAAGACTTTCCTTCACTAATGTCCTTCAGGGTTGTACCAGAAATTTGGCTGTAATGCCACAGCTGTCTGCTTCTGAGTGGTGCCTGTATAGCGTGCAGAACCGTCTGTAAACCAGGCTCTAGTCTTCACTTCCTCAGTCAACTGATCATAGGGCACACCCCATGAAGCCATAGGTGCATGCTTGAGAACAGGAGGCATCGTAACAGGAGTGGGAGCCATAGGCATTTGGGAAACTTCTTCATGTAACTTACTTGTGCTTTTCAGGCCTGCTCAGACCCAATCATGTATATGCCACTTTCATTTGATAATGGATTGTTGCTATGCATGTCCTACTATATGGCTTGGAGGGTCAGATAACACCCAGCTCATTATGGGCAGCTCTGGTCACATGGTGACATGGTGGCCCATTATCAAATGTTCAGTTTCCACTAAGGCCCAATAGCAGGCTAAGAACTATCTCTCAAAGGGAGAATAATTGTCCACAGATGAAGACAAAGTCTTACTCCAAAATCCCAAGGGCCTCTGCTGTGATTCCCCTATGGGGGCCTGTTGGAGACTCAAAACAGCATCTCTATCTGACACTGATACCTCAAGTACCATCAGGTCTGCTGGATCATATGTCTCAAGGAGCAGAGCAGCTTGTACAGTAGTCTGGACCTGTTGAAGAGTCCTTTCCTGTTCCAGGCCCCAATCAAAAGTAGCAGCCTTCTGAGTCACTTGATATATGGGTCGTATTAACACACCCAAATGAGAAATGTGCTGCCTCCAGAATTGAAACAGACCCACTAAGTGCTGTGCTTCTTTCTTGGTGGAAGGAGGGGCCAAGTGCAACAACTTATTCTTCACCTTAGAAGGAATGTCTCTTCATGCTCCATACCACTGAACTCCTAGACATTTCACTGAGGTAGAAGGCCCTTGAAATTTGGTTGGATTTATTTCCCATCCTCTCATGGGCATATGCTTAACCAACAAGTCCATACTGTTTGCTACCTCCTGCTCACTGGATCCAATCAGCATAACATCATCAATATAATGGACCAGTGTGATATTTTGGAAGAATCGGGCAGTCAAGATCCCTTCGAACCATGTTATGGCTCAAGGCTGGAGAGTTAATATACCCTTGAGGCAGGATAATAAAGGTGTACTATTGGCCTTCCCAGCTGAAAGAAAATAGCTTTTGATGGTCCTTATGAACCAGTATCAAGAAGAAAGCATTTGCCAAATCAATAGCTTCATAGTAGGCACCAGGGGGTGTATTAATCTGCTCGAGTAAGGAAACCACATCTGGTACAGCAGCTGCAATTGGAGTGACTACTTGATTGAGTTTTCCATAGTCAACTGTCATTCTCCATGACCCATCTGTCTTCTGCACAGACCAAATAGGAGAGTTAGAAGGGAGATGTGGTGGGAATCACCACCCCTGCATCTTTCAAATCCTTGATGGTCGCACTAATTTCTGCATTCCCTCCAGGGATAAGAAACTGATTTTGGTACACTATTTTTGCCCCAGAGGCAATTCCAGTGGTTCCCATTTGGCTTTTCCAACCATAATAGCTCTCACTCCACAGGTCAGGGAACTATTGTGGGGATTCTGCCAGTTCCTAAGTACATCTATCCCAATGATACATTCTGGTACTGGGGAAATAACCACAGGATAAGTTCGGGGACCCACTGGACTCACTGTTCAGTCAGACTTCAGCCAAAACTCCATTTATCATCTGAACTCCATAAGCCCCTACTTTAACTGGAGGGCCACAATGCTTTTTAGGGTCTCCCAGAATCAGTGTCAACTCAGAACCCATATCCAATAGGCCTCAGAAAGTCTGATTAGTTCCTTTTCCCCAATGTATAATTACTCTAGTAAAGGGCCGCAGGTCCCTCTGAGGAAGGATAAGGGAAAGGTGAACAGCATAACTCTGCTGTACCAGATGTGGTTTCCTTACTTTGGTACTGTGACAAGGCCCTTCCTCAAGAGCACTCAGCCTTCCCTTCATTCAAGGGGTTCTGGATATGTAAACAGTCTCAAATCTGGAAATCATTTGACTGAGCACGATTCTCTTTTGCTATGATCCAATATTGACTTCCTGGTTTTTGTCTTAGAGCTTTTCTGCTTATACACATTAAATAAAAACTTAGTAAGCTTCTTATGTACTTGGTCCCTGGGAGCACCATGATTTATTAACTACTATCATAGGTCCATTTGGGTCATGCAATTATAGGTATTGTTTTTGCCTTTGCCACCCATTACAATAAGTATGCTCACCTTGTCTTTGGAGATTCAATACTGCCACCTGACCCCTACTCCTACATCTTGTTACACCTATTATATTTACATTTAATTTGTACAATTGACCAGCAGGCTCTCCAACTCAGAGTCTTCAGGTAGCATGGAGAACACTGACCATCCATGGTGTAGACTATTTGAAGCAATTATGAAGATAAATGCATTTGAGTCTTTTAACTCACCTCTTGTGAGGAGCAAGGAATTTATTGACTCTATACATAAAACATTTGACAATTTGTGGAAAAATAAGAAAAAAATGATGCTGGTTGGTTACTTCTAGCATCTCTGGATAAAGTGATGGAGGTAAACAATGAGCTTAATGATAATCAGGTCAAAAGGTAACAGCAAGTTTTGAGACAACAGGAAAAGAAAAGTGAGGGAAGTCTTGTGATTGCCAGATATCACTGCTTCAAGAGAGTTTCTGGCCTGTGGCCAAGGAAGAGGAAGCCTAGGAAACACTCAGTAGAGAGTTTGAATTGAGATGATGGAGCAGAGATTTAAGGGAGATGGACACTGATGACCACAGGAAGCATGTCAGAAAGGTGAGACTGAACAAGGAGAGGTCTAGAGCCCTGGAGATCTCTAGAGTCTGCCTGCGCATTCACTTGATGTTACACATGCAGGGGAGGAAGTTACACAATATTTGTGGATTGGGAGTAATGATACACAGCACCCTCTCAGGAGCCAAGTAGGAAAGCTTTTGCATTTACAAGGTCTCCAGTAGGAGAACTGGAAAAAAATCAGTAGTTGGGTTCCATACCCTGGTATGTCAACCATATGACACTGGATGGCCAGGAACACAAGTGAATATGGAGTAGCACAAATTGTAAATCTCATGAGCTAAAAAGGGAGAGGTGCACAAAGTTTGGGGTGTGGTGGTCTGAATGAGATAGTTCCCCTATAGGGTCACATACTAAACACTTGGCCCATTTAGTGGTGCTATTTGTGGAAGCTAAGGATGTGCAGCTTTGATGGAGTAAGCACATTATTGGAGTCAGGCTTTGAGAGTTCATAACCCTCTCCTACTTCCAGTATCCTCTGTCTCTGCTTCCTGAATGTGCCTGAAGATGTGAGCTCTCAGCTTCTGCTTTGGCCACCTCCTGCCATGCTTCCTCCATATTATTGAATCTCTTTCTGGAACCATAGGCTAAAATAAACTCTTTCTTCTATAAGTTGCCTTACTCATGATGTTTTATCACAGCAACAGAAAAGTAACTAATTCAGGTGGGAAAGGAAGCGGATGCACCAGGGATGAGTTGTTAGCGATCATGTGGGTGCTGGGAACTGAACTTGGGTCCTCCACAAGAGCAGCCAGTGCTCTGAACTGATGTTTTGGAAAATGAGAAGTTTCAGATTATATTTCTAAGTAGTAACAGCATCATTCCAGATCACTGAGGTGCCATCATGTGAGTAAAAGTTTTTAAGAAAGGGTTTTCGTCCTCTAGTCTCTCAATGGAGTCTATTTTCCACATTTCTTCTAGACTTTCTCAGCATCTGATCATGTCACTGCTCCATTCCAAAACCTCCCATGATTTGTAGAGTTTAGGTTCTTATTTAGAATACCTGCAGCAATTATTCCACCTCCACCTCCTACACACTCTAATGTTTAGCTACCAAAAACCAAAATTTAAAAAAAGAAAGAAAGAAATTCCTTCTAGTAAAATGGAATAAAAGGCAACTACAGTGTCAACTCTTGTGAATCCACAGGGACCAGAGGTACTAGGATGAACTCTGTGGCTTCAAGGAGCTCACTGGACTGTTCTCCCTGCTTTTCCACCCAAAGGCTCTCTAATAAAGCCTGGGCTCTGTTGCTGTGTCACGCCCTTCATAAATGTTCCCCCAGTTCCCCAGATTTTTTGTTTTCCACTGCACTCACTCATCACTCTATACACTATCATGGTACTGTTCCCAGTTGGGAGTAGTTAGTGGTTACTTTCCTTCAGATTTTGAGGTCTTTCTCAGAAGCTTTTTTTATTTTATTTAACTGTTGAACCACCTCTCTAACCAATAAACATTATTTTGCTTGTTTTTTAATTACATTTTATTGAATTTTTGTGCATTTCATAGAATGCATCTTAATCATATGTAGACCTCCATATTAAACCTCACCTACCAAGGGCTCAGGGACAATTGTGGAAGAGGGGCCAGGTTGTAAGAGCTAGGGTTGATATATGATCATAAGGAAACAGAGTCCTCCAGACTTCTGGGAACTTGTCCATATGAACTTGCAGCAATGGTGTCAGAAACTGTTTTAATGGTACCTGACATAAGCAGGACCTATTAAAATGAGTCAGTTCATGATCAAAGAATATATTGCAAAGAGTGTAAACATGAGCTACTTAAAAAAGTAGGAACAGTTAGGTGAATAAAGCCGAGGGCAGCACTCTGGGTAAGATAGTCTTAAGTTGTCACTCCTAGAAAATGAAAGGAACAGTTGCAGATTCACCATGTGCCTCATACTAAAGAAAGCCCTGGTAGGGAAATTCAGCCTCTCATAAACTATGGCTCTATTTGAGAAGAACATGAACTAATTAAACAAATATTTTAGATGCCAGATTTCATTCCCCACTGGCCTTCTGCAAGCAAGGGATGCTGGCTGGCCACCTAGACACAAGGCTGGCCAGTAATTCAATACATGGATAAAAAAAATAAAGGCTGACTTAGAAGCATGAATGAGAATCTGCATATGAAAACTTATGGAAGTTACCTTGCAGATCATATTTTCTGACTATCATTTGAAATTTCTAAAAGTCACCAGTGCATCCTTACAAGTGCTTTCTTAAGAACACCAACATCAAAATTATTTTACATTGAAATGAAAATTTCTAGGCACCACGTCAGGTCTACTGATAGAAAATTTCAGGGAAGAAGGCCCAGAATTTGGGAGTAACAAAACATTGGGTATGTTTTAAAGAGCTAGGAAATCTAGAAGCTTTTAGAAATTTGTAGTCAATTTTCTTCAGTTTATCATTTTAACACTGGTTTTCACCTTCATGATAAATGCTACTCATTAACTGGGGTGTTACTTTTAATCTGGAGGTATATAAAATGAGCCAAAAACTCACTGTAAAAAAGAATAATTTGCCAGTCTGGGAGACCAATGGGGCTAAACTATCAGAAGCCTGAAAGGTACATTCCTTTCCTTCTTTCCCTTGGCAGTATAATCCCAGAGAAGACTCAATTCCCTACTCCTTTGTCACAGACAGGTGGTCTGGAAACAAATTTAGTCATTACCGTGCACCCTAATCCAGAGATTCCCAAGCCCTCAGATTAGCAAAACTGGCTCATTTCTACACAGCTTAATATTGGTGATATTTCATCAGGTATTTGCAAATAGTACCCTAACAAACGTTCAGGAGCAGTACTGCCAAAAATGGGGATTGCTGACCTGTGGGTGACAGCCTAGTTCCTAACACAGCAGCACCAGGGACTCATTGCCAGGGGACAGAGACAGGGATGAAAGCACTCCTGGTGGACCACATGTGTGAGAGCTGAAGAGCCCATGGCTCCACAGCATGCTGAGGAAGATCCTGACCAGAATTTGGAATTGAAGACTTAGGTACCCCAAATCAGGATCTTTTCTTCTTTTTCACTTTACCCATTTGAACAGGAGGAGGAAAACAAATAGAGGTTTAAAAAAAATCATGAAAAATAGACTTTCTACCATAAAAGAACTGAGAAAATAACATGCCATCCTGTAACAACTAGAGCTTTTGTTATTTTCTCAATAATTCTTCCCGTTAGATATTTTGTGACTTGTTAAACATATCTTACTCAAGAATGTCTCTGCTCAATCTAAATTTACAGACATGCATGCCAAATTAGCTTCTGTGCAGAATAAAATATAAATCTTTGTAAACAATACCAGTGTAAAACTGTTCGTAGTTAAATGAATACCCGATAGTTATCATGCTCCAGATACACTATTTTAAAATTATTTCATATAATCCATGATCTTATTCTTTTTGCTAATTTTAAACACAGACAAACATGGCTTAAAATTTTTACTTAAATTTCTAAGCTCCCATAGTTATGAATAGAAAGATGAAATGCTAACTAAACAACTATGCCAACTGGGTTTAAAAAAATCATCCCAACAATTTTTTTTATTTATGTGCACTCTAAGTTTCCACTGATGACCAGATTCTACAAATGTTAACAGTGTCACTTGATTTTGCATATTCATTTCCATTAAATGACTAGATCAGTAACTTAATCAAGTCCTTTCAAATGGAAGTGAGTATACTCTTGATTTCCTCAGTATCTAAAGCTGTTACAATTTTTATTGAAAGGAAAGTCATGTCACATAATATTCATCATGTTAAAATGTATATCAATTTTGGCATGCTTATTTATTAATTGTATCCAAGAATGTGATATTTCCATATGTGTGAACCACATACTTTACAGAAACTTACAAAGTCTTATGTGATATAAAGCTACAGGTTAAATCTCCGACTGAGAATCAGGCCAAGGTTCAAATAGTGATTTAGGTGTTAATTAGATGAATTGGATGACTGTGCATCTCTGAATTATAAATGTTTTTTGGTCTTTCTGAGACAGGGTCTCCCTCTAGCCCCAGGTAGCATGGAACTTGCTATGTAGACCAGGTTGGCTTCAATCTTACAGAGATCTACTTGCTTTTGCCCTCTGAGTGTTGAGATTAAAAACATACACCACCAACCCTGGCTCATAATTTCTATACTTATAGAAAATAGTGCCATGAGATATCGATACAACTTATAATGAGTGCCATTCATTACATGGTGACCTCTATTGCAGTGTATTACTTATGTATCTACAGTGTTGATATTTGTTAAAGGGTGATGTAGTTTGAATGAGAATGCCACACAAAGGTTCCAAGTATTTGGACATTTTGTCCCCAGTTAGTGGCATTGTTTTAGGAGGTCTTAGAAAGTGTGGTCATGCTGGAGGAAGCATGCCACTGTGGGTGGGGGTAGGTTAGAGAGTTCATAAGTCTTTCTGGATTTCCAGTCTCTGCTTCTAGTGCCTGCTTCAAGATGTGAGGGTTAAGCTTTCTACTCCAACCACCTCTGCTGCCATGCCTCCCGACCATGATGGACTCTTGCCCCTTAGAAACCATAAGTTAAATAAAGTCTTCCATAAATTGCTTTGGTCAGTATTTTTAATCACAGCAAGAGAAAAGTAACTAAGACAGGTGACAATTGCTATAATGAATAATATTAAGGTTAAAAATATTGCTTAGGTGAATATATTTATTTATAATCACTAATCACACATATTGTTGTTCAGAAGACAAAAGAATGTCTCAGGTGTGAGATGCAAGGATTATCAATCTTTAAGGATAAATTTTTTACCTTAAACGATGTGCTATTAACATAAATATCACATTTTAATTTGAATTAAAGAATTTTTTGACTTCTTAATTGTGAAGTAGATACTACAGCCAAGGCCAAAACTCAAGAGCAAACTGGAGAAGCAGCTATAGAAAATGACAGTGTTACACAGATGTAGACACATTTGTGGGTTGCTTGATGGAGCGAGCATTTAATGAACAGAGCTTTGGAATATCTGTTGCTATGAAAATATAGCTCTTCAGGAATAATACAGTCCTGTGAATAAGCCCTACGTGAATGTGACTCTGAAAACATGTCTGGCAGGTAAGAAGGTTCTTCCTACTATTTATCAAAGCTTTCCCTACTTTGTTTCAATCTACATGCCATCCTGTAACAACTAGAGCTTTTGTTATTTTCTCAATTCTATATTACATTTTAACATTTTATGTTTTCTATTTGTATATAATAAGGCCAAAATCAACTTTGAATTTCACTGAAGTTGACTGAAAATTGGATCGTGTGGGGGCCCTTGTGAGAGGTGGAAATGTTATTGGATAGATGGAAGGGAACTAAGGATGTGATGTCAGCTTGGGGTATCTATTTCTCCTAGCCAAGGAGAGCTGAGGGTATGGAAAGGAGAGATAACCCAGGTGGACTATCTTTCTTATTAGAACTAATTGGTTTTGCTGACAAAACCTACTTCTGCCTCAAAGAACAGCATAGATATTGCAGTGTCACTTATTTGAAAGTCTTGTATTAGGTCTGGTTAGTCTAGAATGTGTGTCCATTCTTTATTGAAAAATTTGTAAGATAAAAACATGTGATACATACCTGTAAGTTTATTATAGATGGTAAATTTCAGTCTAATGTTGATGTTATTTTGTTCACTATAGATTACATTTGTGTGGTTATAGCTTTGCAATGTATTATAATCATCCTCATTTAAATATCATCTAAAAGAGATGTCTTGAAGAGGTTGGTATGTGGACTCTGAAGCCAGATAACCAGCTTTCTAAGGAACTCTCTATCAATTATGAGTTGCATACCCTTAAGGACCCCATTTAATTCTCTCAACCTCAGTTTTTCCATATATGAAATGGGAATGAATAATTCTAGTTCCACATACTATTGAGATAACTAAAGGAATTAATATATGTAAAGTCTAGAAGTAGTTCCTGGGAAATACTTTGAATCAGCTAGTAGCCTGGCACATAGTGAATGCTACATAAATATTAGATACTGCTGCTGTTAGAAGCTGTCAGAGTAAATTCAACATGCTATATTATTACTTTAAAAACAGTATACTGATCTATCATCCCAGAAGAACTTATTCAAGTTTTCCAGATAAATGTCTAGATACAATTACTCATAAAATCAAACATGGGTTTGCCATGTAAATTGAAAAGAGGTTAAAACAATCATTTCAGAGTCTATTAGAAAAAAATGCTTACATTTTACTAATTTGTTATGGAATTAAAATGTTTTAAAAATCACTTGGCAGAGTCTGTTGGTTGATCAAGTAGAGAAGCCATGTGAGAACAAAACAAAATAATTACTTGGTGAATCACTTATTCATTAAATAAACAATCAGTATTTGCCTTACTATATTCAGGTTTGAAGAAAACAGAAGAGTAAAACAAATTGCCTACTTTCCTCATATTATAATCCATTAAAGAGCAATCACATAAAGAAATAATTTTTTTTAATGTTAGGTCTTTGAGAATTTCATAGAACCTAGTACTATTATTCTTCTAAATGGATGTAATAATAAAATGCCCACCATATTATTTTCCTTATAGCTATAGATTAATGCATCTCTCAGCCCTCATCCATTTTGCAGTGACAGGAATTAATCCAGGAACCCAAAACTGGTTACCTGCAAAGAACAGAAGATTCCTTACCTCTAAGTAGGACATCTATACCATACCCCCTCCACTCAAGGTTTAGGGATCAATGAGAAAAAGGGGGTGGAAAGGTCTTCAATGTCTGAAGAGAAATAGTATTTATAGGGTATGACAGAGATTTTGTAAACATGAACTTACAGCAACTATGGCTTGATGCACAAAACCTGCACAAGAATAAGCTAGCTGAGGAGCTATTAGAAGCAGATAGCTGCTAAGAGAGGGGATGTTTCTTCTGGAATGTGATTCCTGAGGAACCACCCATTCTCCAGCAGATGGTCCTACACCCATACACCTACTGGCAGCTAAATGGATGTAGTTGGTTTTTAAAAAGTAGCACATGATGTTGGGAGGGAAAAGTAGTACTGGGAATTTGAGAGGAATTGGAGGGAAGGAAATGAGGGTGTGGATTTGTTCAAAATATATTGCATATATACGAATTTCTCAAACAACAGTTTTGAAACTGGAATGAGAATAACTGGGGAATAACCATCTCTTAAATATCCACAAGTTCTGAGTATATCCAGTTCAAATATCTAATTTTTATAGGCCATGAGAGTCTCTAATCCCTATAAGAAAACACCCAGTGAATGGACAGTCTGAAGGTTTGTATCTGACCTTTCTTTGGTTTTAATCACTGAAGTTCTGGACAGCTTAATAAGTTGAAGGTGCTGGGTCACAGTCTAACTTAATAAAGCCTGCCAGCGAGACTTGGTCACCTCTGATTGCTCCCATAAGTCTTAGCACATCTTGTACACTGTCCTTGGTTGAGAAATGTTTTCCATAACTTCCTTGTTGTTCAGTACCCTGCATATAAATTTTTTTTATTAACCCAAGAATGATGTCCACTATTTGTGTGAGGTTTTACCATTTTCAGTTATATCCTGCAGAAGGAGAGTTGTTTTCTCCAAAATGGAATTAAACACTGTTTATCAACTGTATCTTCTTTTCTATTTTTGTACCCTTTTTAGTATGGGTCAAAATAACCTTCAGTTTGACATGAGATTAAATATCTAAACACTGTAATAAGACTTTGGGGACAATTTATTATATGCCATAATATCAGGAATAAAAGACCCAGGTCAAAACATTAGATCACTTTTAAAGTTTTTCTTAAAACAAGACAATATATCTAGATATAAACATCTAAAGCATTTAATTGTACTTAAATTATATGCAGTTGGATGACTGACATATTAGTTTGTTCAAATGATAAACAAATCAATGGACAACTATTTTGTTCTGTTTCAATAAATTTCACAGACCTAATGAAAGTCATATTTTCATTCTTTTTGCAATTTCCCAAATGGATAATAGACGTATGGAAGTCGACACAGATGGATAAGATTACAACTGTATAGTACAATGTTACATCTGTGTCTTTTACCTTAAGGTTTGTCCAGGAGAATGCATATCACAGCTCTTGGAATGCCAGACATCAGGAAGGGTTTGAGTGAAAATGTGTCTTCTGGATAACACAGGACCACTACACTCATGAACCCATGACAGCTGTGGTTGCCTGCAACCAAACCTGCCCAAGTTAAAGCCAGTCTACATTCTAGCATGGAGGAGAAAGGAGCTCAAGAATCCCCACTCCTGAGGAGCGATGAACAATTGAAGGCTTCTAGGAGGATGGTCAGTTTTGCCGAAGGGTGTGAGTCTTGATAGATAGACCACTCTTCAGTAATACACTCACACCCAGGAGTTTATGAGTAGCACAAATTGGGTTTTGGGGGGGGAGTTGAAGGAAGTGATAGTGGATTTGGAGGTAGGTATGGGGAGGGATGGGGGGTGAATGTGATCAAAATACATCGTATGAAATTCGCAAAGGATTAATAAAAGCATTTTAAAAGAAATAAATTTTACCTTTATTAAAACAAAGTAGGAGGGGGCTGCAGGGCAGTGCACAGGCGCACAGACAGCCTCCTCAAAAAAAAAAAAAAAAAGTGAAAGAAAGGGGAGAACCAAAAGAGAATATGCCTGTTTATTTTGTATTATATTTAGTATTAAGAAAATTTTGCAAGTAGATTAGTTTGTAATGGAATCCAACTAATCTCCAATGCAAACCCAAATATCTACATGCTGTTGTCATCTGCCCCCCCTCAGTGACGTCATTAAAAAAAAAACAATGCATAAGTTCTCTGATTCAGTCCTGAACGTCTGAATTCATACACAAATACCATATTGTCCACGCAATCACATTAAGTATGTCACGAACAAAGGGGAAGAAACTAGGTTGTGTTGTGCAAAGAGTAGGTAGTCGCTCTATTATATGTAAGATAGAGATCAATTTGGTCACAATTAGGACAGTTTAATGACAGTGTAGTTAGAGTGCCTCCCACATTAATTCAAAGCAGTTTGGGAAAGTTGGAAGATAGGGTTTTACTTTGCCATAATTAATTTGCATCTTGCAATCTTGAACTAAAGCCTGCCTAATTTCCTTCATGTCATGCTATGTGTCAGTAATATAAATCAGTTTAAAATAGTTCCTTTGTTTTTATTTGATGTGTATGAGTGTATTGCCTGCATGGATTTAAGTGCACCCAAGTCAAGTCTTGCAATGCCCACGGAGGTCAGAAGAGGGTGAGGGCATCAGATTTCCCTGGAACTGGAGTTACAGATGGTTTTAGAAATGGTTCAACAGTTAAGAGCACTGCCTGCTCTTGCAGAGGACCTAAGTTTGGAGGATCCGGGTTTGGTTCCCAGCACCCACATGGCAGCTAACAACCTAACAATGTCCATAACACCCCTGGATCCACCATGCTCCTCTGGCCTCTGTGGGCATTGCAGGATATGGATGCACTTACAACCATCGAACATGCAGGCAAAACACTTATGTACATAAAGGAAAACAAATAATAAAAAAGCCCAGTGATTTGAACTTATTGATTCAAATCGGAATGATTATGAGTCTTATATGTTCATCAAGATTTTTGTCTTATTTGATTCATTTTTGCTATTATTACCAAGCAACTGAAAGTGAAGCTTCATGTGATCTCAACTAAATATGCTTCAAGTAACATTATAAACAGCATTATCTATTCACATAACTCAGACTACCATATTGAGCTAAATGCAGATACCTACAAAATCTTCCTCCTCTTTCCACTTTCTCATTCCTGCCAAATGGAATGCCTCATTGATATCCCTAACTAAACAACATTAAAATGTAGTTTCTTCCAGTTCTTACTTTGTACACTGTTGGAGGAAATTATCCTTCCCACCATAATTTGCTATTTAATTTTTCAGTAAACTAATCACTTACAAATCTCATAATTTTGTTTTGCATAATATTGTCCACACCACACATCTTAACTGTCTTTTCTCAAACTTTGAGGTTGACTGTCTAGAACAGTCACAGAATCCTGTTGTCCTAATATGCAATAGAATTGTATAATAGTTGAAATTCATAAAGGATGTGACACCTTCTATTCCATCTCTCACATTTTCAGCTAAGGGAAAAAATATTCAAGGTGGTAACAACAACAAAAAAACCTAAAACACCTATCACTAGATTTGAAGTTCACAGTTCTTTCAGCAACAGCTTGCACTTACAAGCCATAAGAACTGCTGAAAATTAGTCCTTTGAAAATAAGCAGTTTTAAAGGTGCCACTACTCTTTTCGTGCCTCTGGTCTTCCCAGGGATTTCAAGCCATGTGCAGGTTTGCACTGTTTTAGAATTGTCAGAATACCATTCCTCATCCCCCACTGCATTATCTTCACCTGTCTTTTCAGGCACCTCACTCACTTTTACTGTATTTCTTGAGTCTGCTTTTGACTAAATGCCATCTCGTGAGCATTGCTTCCTATTTCCTACGACCATTTTAATTTCACCTCTTCCCATTTAAAAGTACTCCCCCTTGAGCTGAAGATATGGCTCAGCACTTAAGAGCACTGACTGCTCTTGCAGAGGACTGGGGTTTGATTCCCTTCATAACTCCAGTTCTAGGGAATACAATGTCCTCTTCTGACATCCACAGACACTGCACTTTACAGGTGGACCTACACATATGAAGTCAATACACTCATACACATAAAATAAAAATAAGAAAATATTTTTTAAAATACTCCTCCTTGAATGTCTCAGAGCAGATAACTTTCTCCATTTGTATTGATGATAGCACACTCTGGAAAATAATATACACAAATATTTTAGGACTTCCTGAAAGTCAGCACTATGGAAGCCCTGAGAATATCTATCAGGTACCTACCTACTTAGGCTTCAAGTCCTCTCTGTCTCACCTATGTTCCCAGTGATCACCATATGACCTGATTTCATGCATGTGCATCTAAATAGCACTTTCATCATCACTTTTCCTTCAACACACTAGGGTCTATTGGGTGGTAGAGGGTAGGCTGAGTTGCTTCCACTTAATGAATAACAGGCAAAGAATTTGGGACCTTATATGGTTTTTCATAGCAGCAAATAGTTGACTACCATTGCACCACTTAGAATTTGTTTGAAGCATAATGGAGGAAATCCTACCAACAGCGAGAGGTGGAAGTGATAGACTTGGCTTTTCATGCAACAGTTATAGAGAAGTGACCTGAGGTATGGTTATATATAAACCCATGGAGAGTGAGAAATGCTTTGGTCATGGGCAAGGGAGTAGGTTTGTAGGAATGAAGAGAAGCAAGTCTTGACTTAAGAAAACCAGATGGACTAGGTCAGGTGCACAGCATATAGAGCTTTGTGCAGCCCATTAAGCTGCATCAGAAATGTGCACCAAGGGGCTGGACAGATGGCTCAGTGGTTAAGAGAACTGGGTGATCATTTAGAAGACCTGTTTTTGTACCCAGATGTCCTTTAGTACAAGTTCATGCGCTGGAACCTAGTCAGTCTATCTAAGAATCTTAAGGAATGTCTACTCTCCTTCACCCTGCAGTAATCAGTCTCCAACAGTTCCCAGGCTAGGGCCAGCCTGCCACCATTTCCCTCACTCCACATTGGACCCATGTCTGATTGAGTTGGCATGGGTTTTGTGCTCAATGCCACTAATTGCCACAAGTTCACATGAGCAAGTTTCCAGTGGCCTGAAAACTTCTGTTTCCCAATGTTCATGAACCAACCCTGCTCTTACAATCTTTCCTGATGGTCCCTGAGCCATGAGTGGGTGAGGTTTAATATCAGAGTCCTATCCAAGGACACACACTCTGCAATCTCTTATACTCTAAAACTTAGCCAGTTGTGGCCTTCTGTGTGATTCACACTCTGTTGTACAAAGAAACTTTGCTGGTGATAGTTAAGTGATACACTAGTATTCTCTCCACCTTCTGTTGCATTATGTTCCATGAGCCTTAGGTGTAGAGATTCCACTGTAGATATGCCACCTAGGGGTGGGAATCTCTCAGACATATATTCTCTGTGTCTGACCAGTTGTAGAACTCTGAAGTAGGCTCCATCTGTTGAAAAAAGAAGCTTCTTGATGAGTGGTGTATGGTATATACGTCTGTAAATATAAGGATTCATATTTAGCATATGATAAGAAATTTCATTTGTCTAGAGATATGACAGTGATAGGGTTTACTCTAGGATCTATACAGTCATGTATATTTGGCTATAATTACAGTGCCACCCATGATTTCACTCCCATTGAGAGGGCTTTAAGTCCAATTAGATTTATTTTGATTACCCTCCAGATTATAGTGCCACTACTGCACCAATAGAAGTTTTCCATGACAGTTGTTATGGTTATTAGGCTTTAGGGATGGGTAGGAATATTGGTTGATTTTTCTCCCTTAGCAATTCGCATATTATCATCTAGTATTATGAGCGCTAACCTTGGAGTAGAAGGCTTCCAGGTCAGTTACTACTCCTTTGTTCCAAGTCCTGTATCTGAAGTATTTTGTGTCTTTAGCAGTATCTCCTCATTCTGGAAGATAACCAGGAGCTTTGGCAATTGCATGAGAGTCATTCCAACCATTTGCCCTCCTCCTTCCATAAAACAATATTAGAAACCTGGAAGATATACCGAATACTTGAGACTTTTGGTATCATTGACCTAATGGAATTTCATAATTGGAATGCACAGGCATGTAAAAAGAATGTATTTTAACTTTCTTCATGACTTTCTAGTTTTAAGTATCAATATCCACGTTGTTTTTTAAATAAATGTTAAAACAATATAAGGAAAAGTATTAAAATGAAATTTTCATATAGATTGAATTTTTCAAAGTTAAGTCCTAAGTCTGTATAGCTCAAGCATCAGAAACTCAAGGGTCTCCAATGACCATACAATGACAGAAAAATTTAAAAATATATGGAAACATGGAGTTAATTAACAATAGTAGAGAAGGACATATAAGTTTTACTCAACTGGTTTGAGTGAACCTCTTTTAAAGCACTCAGGGCCCTCCTTTTCATTGTTTAAAAATTGAGTACCATATCTGCATGTTCGTTTATGGTTTCTGATACATGGTACAAGCTGTGCACAGTCAGTGGTTAATGAAAATACATGATCACTCAAACATCTGCATTTTGTGTTCTAGGCCTACCTTATGGTTCTTGTTATGGTAGAATTTGTTTCTTGTTTTATTTGGATTTGTGGCAGGTTTCTCTAGCCAACAAAGTCACTGACAGGTGCATTTATTTAGCAAATAGTTAATGTGTTAAGGCCACCAAAGATTTTCCAGGTGCTAGAAAAACAGTAGCAAGTAAGCCTATTTCCCTCATCTGATTAAGCACACTTTCTAAGTGACCTACTGAAACTGATGAGCTCTCTATTATAATGACAACCTGATGGACTAAGTTCTAATGACTCTTTTAGCCAAAGGAAAGTCTTCTGAGAAGCTAGTAATCTATAAATAAAATACAATACAAAAGATTGTAATATCCTAATCTTTTATTACTTTTGAAATAACAATTCTACTTGATAATTAGATGAATTCTATACATCCAGTTTTGTAACATTATGTGTTAAGGATAGCTTGCATGAAGTTTATTTAACTAATATCAAATGCCACTGCATTTCAATACTATACAAAATGGAGCAAAAAAAATTAAAATAGCTAAGAGATGAGAATCTCCATCTCTATTCTGTGAACTTGGCATAACCCGCCTGCCTCCCACTCCCTTCCTGTAACACTTCTTGGCAGTTTTCCATTTGGTTTCACTAGTTACTTTTACTCACAGAAACTAACAAGTTGATTAACACACTTATTTCATAGCTTCATGCCATAATAGACTTTTCCTCAAGAAATTGACAATTTTTCTTTGGAGTCCCATCAAAGAGGTTTTATCCCCACCACCACCATTTTTAGCCATCCTGACCTCATCCACTGAGTGGTCAGTACACTCTGTTTAAAAACAGCTGGGTGCATATGTCACACTAACTTTTCTCCTTCCCACTAGGTTTGACCTGCCCTCATTCTCTTTAGGGTTCAGGGCTCCTGACACAGGTAGACAAACCAACATAACACATCTTTATCTGAATTTTGCAGTTTATACCTTTTTTTTGGGGGGGGATGACTTACAAAGAAATGGACACCACATACCATTTTTAGCCATCCTGACCTCATCCACTGAGTGGTCAGTACACTCTGTTTAAAAACAGCTGGGTGCATATGTCACACTAACTTTTCTCCTTCCCACTAGGTTTGACCTGCCCTCATTCTCTTTAGGGTCCAGGGCTCCTGACACAGGTAGACAAACCAACATAACACATCTTTATCTGAATTTTGCAGTTTATACCTTTTTTTTTGGGGGGGGATGACTTACAAAGAAATGGACACCACATGCCCACGCACCACAGCTCAGTGGCCTGACATTTTGGACCACTTTTGCCTGTGGTTTGCCTCATCTTGAGTCCCTGCACACCCACTTGCCCCACAGAGTTACGTGCAGGGTCCACGACACCCCACGGGGCCCACAGGAGGCTGGCTCACCTGCTCCTGTTTCCTGCTTCCAAGAGGACTGCCAAATCCTCCTTTTTCTGTTCCAATCTCCCACCATCCTAGGCTCCACCCTTCTTCCCAGGATGCCCTGCGCTTGCCTGTCGGTCTTCTGGAGGAATAAGTCTTTCCCGGCTACAGCATATATAAAAAATATATTTCTAAAAAGGACTTGGAGCTTTGTAGTCCTGAGTTACTGAGCTTAACCAACTATTGTACCTGCTCATCCAAATCACCTTCCAACAAGGAAATTAGAAAAGATTTGGAATGTAATCTGTATCCCAGATGTAGAGACAGGAAAAGGGACTAGGCTTTCTTCTTTCTCTCCACTTTAATGCCTACCACATAGAAGATTTAATGGATGCACAGCCACAATGAAGATTTTGTTTTGTTTTGTCTTACACTTTTGGCTGCATTCTGCTTTCAGATGGACACGCTTGTCTTCACCAAAGATCATCAGTGTGCAAGCAGCTGTACTGTGCATATCCTGGTAGTTAAAATTAAAGTGTTTTTCTTTCCAAGTGGCTAAAGCAATCTTCAAAGATGGAACCATGCAGCACTGGCTAGAATTATCCTCATATTAGACCTAATTCTTTCTTCTGATTTTTTTTTTCAAATAATTTATTTACTACTTACTACGTGAAAGATATCAGGAAATATACAGATATTGGCTTGATTTAGAAAATGGAACCCTTTGCTACCTGAGTGATTCACAGCAATTGCTTTGTTATAATTTATACCAAGAGATTATTGCACCTTACTGGAGAAGAGAACTTACTGGATAAGTTCAAGTGCACTTAATACAGAGCATGCTAAAATCACATATTGGCAGAAAAAGGGTCTTGTGTTGCCAGAGTCTATAATCCATATATTTCACAGAAACAAGTTTTATTTTTAAGTTGCTAAATGAAAAAAAAAAAAGATTAATGATTTGTTTCCATTTTCCCTCTATAACATTCACCTACTTGTTCGGGGACGTAATTGTATAAAGAGTCTACATGACAAAAAAAGAAAACCATCTATATTTCAAGCACCTCTCACTTGGCATTTAATCAAACGCCTGAATTTTTATCTCAATTTCACATTCATATTCTTCACACTTCATTTTAAAAACATCAGACTTATGAAGTAGAATTATTAAGTACTTGGGGTGGAAGAAAGGGGCAGGTTTTATCACGCATGGAGCACAGCATTGAGCACGATCCAGCATCACTTTGGGCTGCTGTTCTTCTCATCCTTATTGAACTGTTTGCCAAGGAAACCCAATCCATGATAAATAGACAAATGTCTGAGATCACTGTGGCTGAGTCTCTGATGAAGCATCTGCCTCTGTGCTATATTTGTTGTTCTAAGATATTGTAAATACTAATATTTTCAAAGCTCCAGAGCAGTTAAGAAATGAATTTCATAAACATACATACTGTTTCCAAGTTTTCAGAACACAGAAACTAAAAGAATTCTAATCTTTCTCAGCCTGTGGACTTGACTCTCAGCTCAAGGGGCTGTGCTGGGCAGAAGAAATTTAGGATGTGTGAATCTCAATTTCATGTTCTTTCAGGAAGGCAGAAGAGTTTTTGTTTACATAACCAAATATAATCTCCAGTGGCTTAAAACTATGAAACTGAACAAAAAATAAGTACAAAAATGTATTGTAGGATAAATTAGAGAAATCAGTTTGAAAATTAAGTAAACAAAAAAACAACACATGCATGCGCACACATACACCACACACAGACACACACACACACACAGGGTTATTTTTAAAGGCACCGTGAATATTTGCTTTCTCTAGCAGTAACAAAAGGCTGTTACATTATATTGTATAAAAAGCATTAATCGTTGTTTCACAAAATCATTAAACCAAAGAAGTAGTCTACATTCATCGTCTTTAATTTTCACCCTATTTTGGCAAACTTTAAGATTGTATCTTTATCAGTACTCTCTTTCCCACATACATGTTCATTTCTGTATTCACAGAACAATACCTCCCTTGTTCTTTCTCCACTCTTTATTTTCATAACTGATACAAGCCTTTTTGCATGAGGTGACTCTCCTGTGACTTCATTGTTTAGTGTTGCCCTGCCAATCGGTCCCTATCCAAGTAATACAATTATCAGTCTGCTAATTTTCTTGAAGTGTGATGAAAAAGATGATAGTGGTCATTTCAGATATTTGTGATTGTCTTGGTTACTTTATTAAATAACTTGATATATGTACAGTCAGATGGAATAAGGATAAAAAACCTGGGTCTTGCATAATGACAACCAATACAAACATATTGATCAATATACATGGCTAAAACAGTATTTAAAAGTTGGTAAAAACATTTTGTAAATTCTGTAGTACTGCACACAGATCACTGTGATTGTTTTTCCTTTAAGATGCCTCACTGAGAGGGAGTGAAATAAGATGCCAGTTGCCTATTAGGAATGAAGCCTTAATTAGAGTTGGGATACCCTTTTTTGTATTAAAGGGCAATAATAGTGGAAAGACCTACTACATGTGGGATCTTTCTTTCCTTTATCCTAAGTTGGTGATGTTATTTGGGTAATAACTGATGAAAGGACTAGGGTGCCAACCAATTTGCAGTTAAGTGCCTAATTAAGACCCAAAGCAAAGCTGCCAGGAGGTTGGATCTCTTAGCCTTAAAGTGACACATAAAAGCAATTATAATAGGGCTGGCTTTGCTAGGACATATTTAAATTTGGACAAAAGTTGGGGCCAGTTATTATTTTATATTAATATATTCCTCTGTATGACAGCATTGAAGAGAAAATGGAATCATTTAGGACATAAGAAATAAATTAAAATAGTACTTGGATTCATCGAACTTCAGATATGAATAAGAAGCAAAATGGTAAAATCATTTCTGTTTGCAGTCATAACGAGGTACTATATGTAATTAGATTTCTTAGTCTCCGAGGAAAAAGCAAGAGGTGCATGAAGCATGAAGTTATCCAAGGGGAGAAAATCTCTTAATTCTTGGATGTGTTGTCACCTGTCTGTCATACTGTAGGAGTATGACACATAGCCCAGAATGGCAAGATTTTCAGAATTGTTAGGTTTCAACTTGGGACACTCGGGTGTTACATTTTAAATATAGCTTCTTTAATAGCACAGGGTGATGTAGTGCAGATTCTTTCTGAGTTTTAAAAGGTTTGAAGGTGTTGAGGAAACGCAGAGAGGACTGGAGAAGATGGAAATTATAACACAAATTACTCATGTACAAGGGAACAATGGTTGGGGAGAGTCAAGATTTTTAATACAGTAGCTCCAGCATTATCTTGGGGTTATGAGGAAGCACAGTCCATTTCTACCTTACTCTTGTGATTTATGATGTCACCATTGAACCCCTTGATGGCATTATATCCTTACAATTTGCAGTTACTTAGCATTTTTTTTCATATACAACTCAATAACTCATGGTGCAGCTGTTTCACACATACATAAGCACACACATTAGTGTGAACATGAGTGTGCTGAATCTATAGTCAGTAGGAAACATGTTTCTTGTTATAATGTTAGGTTAATAAAAAGCAAGAAATCATGGGGTAGATGTATAGTCATGATAACGCCTGCTTTATATGAGCCATCATAAGTAAATACAGCACTGTGTGTCATAGACAGATTTCACCCAGATCAAATACACATAAGTAAAATTGATTGTAGAGTCAAAGTCAGTGTTGAAGGAAATACATGAGATTACACAGAAATGAAGAAGGCAATATATATTCAATTCATCTAAGCATTATAGTAACAGGATTAGAAAATAACAGGATTAGAAATACTAAACCTTCAGGGATAAATTGGGCTTCCCTAGGAGGTACATAAGCACACCTCCTCGGTGTCCATCGAATCTGGTTTCCTTCAGAGCATCTCGTCATGCCCTCTAATTATTACACTATGAATCGCATAAAGAGAAAGTTTTGAAAACTGTACTTTAAGGCTATAATGCAAGTATTCATTAGCATTTTGGGGGGTGTGAGGTGTTATTTCTACATCTCTTGTGCTAGCTTTTAAACTGAATTCTGTAATTATTCTCCAAAGGAAACATGAATGCTAGCAACTTTCTGGGGAGTTATTTTTATTTATAGTTGAATATTTTAGCTACAATGCTGGTTATGCACTGCTGGATCTCAGAGAATGCTGTTCTAAAATACTATATTTATAAAATGACCAAAGAGCACATGCTGCCTGGATTAAATTTGTCCAAGAATGAGAAGATTTATCTCTAATTATCTGCCTATTGAGCAATCTGGGTTGAATGACTGAGAGATAAGATACAAAAGTCATCCAGATCTTACATTAAGGTAGCCATTTGTCTGTCATCCCCTCTACAGCCCTGAACAATAAACTGACTGCTCTAAATTCCTTATAGCTTCAATAGCGTCCTTGTTGAATGAGGCTACTAATTTGACATGAAAAAGTGAAAAAATTTAAAAGCTGCATAATATATAATTACACAGTTTCCAGGAAGGTATTTTTTAAATATATATAGGGCAGTTTCTCCAGATGCACAAAATAGCTACATAAAGTATGACTCTGAAGAAACTTTTTTTTCCATGGACTTGCCGCATTCATACTGTGGCCCATGATACATTAAAATGTTACTATTTTCACATGTACCTTGTCAACTAGACCCATTTCCTGAGCAAAGGAACATTTCCATAACATATTTCTGTTTACGGCAACATTCCATATAAATGCCAGGCACATTATAATCTTACACTAAATACAGCTTAAGAAAGTTTGAATGTTATTCTATGCTTACAACAATTAATGATAATATATATTTATATCCTGCCATGTGAAATTGCTTCTTCCATAGGATTACCTTCTTTTCATTTGGGTTTACTTATAAAAGTCTGAATCAAAATTCAATCTATAAGATCTCCTTCAATAAGGTTAGAAAACAAGAAAACAAGTGAAATCCATAACAGACTCAATATCCTAACCTTTCTATTTAGGACATTTTAATGACAGGAATGAAAAATTAAATAGCAAGAAACAAATATTCATAAATAGAGTTTTGGAATGCCCACATTATAGTGTCATAATTAGTGAGCATGATGAGATGCTCTGGAAGGAACCAGATTCATTTTGCACTGTGTTAGGATCCATCAGAAATTGTAGGCAGCTTTACTGCTTCAGATAATTTTCTCTATGGATTATATCATTTTCTGCTGAGTAATTCTCAATGTCCAGGTAGTTAGATATTCTAATAAAAAAGTACTTAGCATCTTCCTTAGATTCAAAGCTTTAAAGATTTAAATGTTTACTACAACATTTTTCTTGATCTTAAAAATTTAAAGTTCTGCCTATATTTACTTGAATGTTTCCTCTCCTGATGCTTATTTTCATGATATTTGTATGGTACACATATGAAGACAACTGTTTTGTGCTAAAATCCTAATCATACAACCCTTTACATGTCATTTTACTGTCTTACCAAATACTCTTTGGATTTTTCTAGTTTCAATAATCTAGTGTCTTGCTGGCCTTGCCAGGGGTAGGAACATCTTTTTGAAACAGTGTATTGCTTTTGTCACCTATGAGCTGACATAGTTTTAATATTTTGGTACTTTGATTAACGTTCTGAGGTGGATGAGGCCTACAGGTGTGTAGTGTATGCACACAGATGCACACATGCACGTGCACGCATGCATAAATGTGTATGTGTAATTCAAAAATGAAGAGACATCTATTCTGGTAATAGCTGTGTACTTAGGCCCATCTACAGCTTGATTGTACATCAGTTATGATGTGTCTCTCTCTAACAGAAAGGATACCGATCTTGATGAATAGCTAAATGGTAAGATCATTCTTGAAGGTGTGAGTGATTAATAATAGCCATGCATGGATTTTTTTCTAAGAGTGTAAATAAAATATATCATTCACATGAAGGGCAGGAGTTTGGCAGAATGATTCATAGTGCATTTGAAAGCATAAAAAGTCAAAGTAAGGGTTTCTTCTAAGCATGTCAAGGAGGAAGCTGGCTTAACCACTGAAAATGTCTCAGAGGATTTCAGTATAGAAACCAAATGCCTTATGAAATACTGAGTATTAATCTAATTTAAAATTTCCCACAAAATAAACAAAATAAAAAATTATACATGTTGTAGCTAAAATAGTATGACAGGAATGTGTATAAAAGATAAAGATGACACTTCCATACTAGGTCACTTGGACCATATATTTCAATCAAACTGACACTAAAATACAGCCCTTAGAGGAAAGATTCCTAGGTGAAGAAAATCCTTAAACTGTAATATTGTCACAAAGCTAAGTTGAAATATGGCTAACATTCATACCAAACTATAGTAGAACCCTGTTAAACTGTTAGCTAACACAGTAAGTCTGGAAAGCTCTCCTCTGAAAGCAAAAGAATTACCATCAGCAATGACATGTAAACAAAACTGCATGTTTACTCCATGGTTTGTCTTTCTTCATTCTCTGCCTAAGGGTTAGAACTCATAGTGTTTTCACAAAGCTAAGAAAGCCCTTTTCCCGGGGATACGATACTGTAGGTCATGCTTCTCCTGTGCCCTAGCTCACACAGAGTCGTATCCATAACAAAAAGAAATGGTATTAATCTAGTGGTCAGGGTATCACTTAATTCTTCTTTCACAAGCCACAGATGACTAAAGGAGAATTAGGTGTGACAACCTGACAAAGTTGAAGAGCAAATGAATTTCATCATAAACTATGTAAAAGTAAGTGATGACCTGGCATGCTGGTTCATGCTTATAATCTTAACTATTCAAGGGGCTGAGATAGGAGGAACACAAATTTAAAGCCACTATCTGAAAACTGATAAAACTCTGCTTTAAAACAAAGCTAGAAATGAAGCTTGCAGATACAGCTCAGTGGTGGTGCTAAAATGTCGCGTCGGGAACTGAAAGTCCATTGCACCTCCTTCCCCTCACACAGACAAGCTGGTGATTATCCTGGACATTCTGTGTGCTTCAACTAGAGATAGAAAAGGAAGTTATTCATATTCACTTAAGAATAAATCATGACTTTTGAGTCACCAAATTTAATTTTTTTAATTTACTAATTTAATGCCTCTTAAAGATTTCATGAATGATACGGTCTTCATTGATTCTTCTTGTTGTATGGATACAGGGCATACTCCCAGAAAAGACAGAAGGAATGGTCCCAGCTTTTTCCCTGTGTTCTTTGACTTCTATGTTTCCTGAAAACTAAGCTTTGTGTAAACAATCCAAGCACAAGGCTGGTTAGTGGAAGGAAATCTGACAAATCAGTTGAGATCACCAGAACCACCACTTCTGAATGAGAAAAGTCAAAAACTATGAAACACAAAAATATCATTTATAAGTAAGACTTCGCTATATAAAGGATCAAGGTCTTTTGTTTTTTTGTTTTGTTTTGTTTTGGTTTTGTTTTGTTTTGTTTTTAGAAACCAAACCCTCTGTGAAAAACTTTAATATAAAAATATGCTGTACTAAGTTGAATATAACAAAGCCTCTCTCTCTCTCTCCTTTTCTATCTCACTATCTCTCTCTCCCTCCCTCTCTCTCTCCACATTGCTTCTGGATGAATGAATGCAGTATATGTGTATTCTACCTTCATGATTCTATGAGTATTTTCAGCTTTCTATGGGGTATTTCAGTTGGTAGGATTTAACATTTGTTCAGTTCTTTTATATAATACATGTCATGATTTGTAAATCTTTGATCAATGTGTGGCATTCTGCTTTTAGCACATATTCAAATAAAGCTCAATGTCTAAATATCAAATAGAAATAATATTTTTTCTTTGTATTTAGTAAATGATGCCATAAGACAGTACCATATACAGAGAAAGTTATAACTATAGCTTATATTGTTTCTGGGTAAATAAAAATCAAACCATTAAATGGCTCACAAAGATCAAGTGAGGAGAGGAAGTTTGGTTATTGTAATGTATCAGATATCTACTGTGTGTGGCTGCCCTCCAAAGTTTCTTTTTAGATTAGATATATGTGGAGATTTAATAAATACATATTAATAATTTTATCAAATATTAAGTAGAAGACACTAAAATGAAAGAAAACATTTATTTCTATAAAAATCTCATCTCTAAATAATCACATTTATACTCTATGGAAAAATAAAATGTAGTAACAAGTCATTAATCAGACAATTAAAGAACTACTTTAAACTTTTCTTAGATAATTTGGCTGTTTTCTTTTGATTTCTACATAAGATGAAGGTAAACAAACAACTTCCTCCTTTGCCTCATGCACCTGCTCTTGGCTGTGTGAGTGAATCTTCGTGATTGTCTTCCTACCTCTGTGTGGCCTGGGAAATCACAATTATACAGATTGTTTCTGTTGGAATCCTTTCCAAGATTTCCTTTTTCCTGCCAAGGTAATGGCCAGATAACATATTTGTAGTATGGGAAGAACCAGGTGACGGCAGATGTAGGACACATATCTATTCTTGTGCTTCCATGAAGAGTGTTTATTTTTCAGTGCCTGTCTCTAACTTGATATCTTTTGGGGACTAATGCAGTTTTCTCACATATTTCTAATTTCTCTTTTCATCTTGCTCTGACCATCGTCTCCTTCGTTTCCTGCCCAAATGTTCACCACTTCAGGACTAAAATGATGTCAGACTGACTTAAGCAGAAGATTTTCTGGGCTGAGGTCCCTGATGAAGGATACACTAGCAGTTCCCAAATTTAGAAAAAAGTTATTATTCTGATATTTTATTTTAACTTCCCTTCTCTCTGTATCACTCACTAGCTTTTCTTCAAGAAGAAACAAGCTCCTTGTGTAAATCAGTGAATCAATCAGTCAGTGACCAGTAAAGAGACCATTTGGCAGAAGAGCAGTATGGGCGATGAGTCTCTTTCTAAGAAAATATGCCAGGTTCTTTCTAATCATCAATACAAAATTATATGCCAAGGTGGGAAATTTTCTCTTATGGTGTTTGAATTTAGCAGTACTATTCAAAATGTTGTCATACTTTAATTGCTTGTTTTAAATGTATCTCTTTGATTTTTATGATTTAAAATGTTCACAATCAGACCAAACAGGTGTTTCAGTGAGGAGAGTGCTTATAGAACAATTCAAATAAGGTAGTCCCAGGTTGACTGGATGTAATTTTAATGATACAATCGTCCACAAGTTTGTGCTAGCTCCTACTACATTCCCATGACTTATTTATCAACATCACAGAGTACAGGAGATTTTTCTCCTCACTTTCAATTTTTTATAGTGACTACTTGAAATCTCTGAACTAAAAAAGAAGAGGAAAAGACACTTCAGTAAGAAATACAACAATATCACAGGAATAGCAATACAGGAGCTACACTGTAATCATAATAAATCTCTGCTCCAATTAAATGCCATCTTTTTTACTTCCAAATTACAAGCTCCTTTTTGTGTCATCACTCACAAAATATTTCCCAGAAAGTTCCAAGGGAACTGCAAGGTATTAAAATTTTCTGAAAAATTATTTATTGGAAAGTAAGTGGAAATAGATATCATGTTCATATCCTGAATGTTACAGAAAACATCTCAAATATTGCCCATATGCTCTTCTAGAAAAAGAAGAAGTCCTGACAGTGAACTATGAAATATTCTGGAAGCAAATGGAAGAATGCCAGTGTCTTAAGGGACAGAATTTTCCACTTTAAATAACAGAAAAAATAAAGCTTCAAAATGTTCTTTGTGATGTAGGAGTCAGTAAACCCTCCAATGCAATGTAACGAAGACTCTTCTTAAGATGCTTACTGAGAATAAACTGACAAAAATTGTTCAAATTGAAGAGATAGCTCAGTAATTAAGAACAGTTGCTGCTCTATTGAGGACTTGGGTTCAGTTTCCAGCTCCCCCCCCAAGGAGGCTTAAAACTATCTATAACTCAAGTTCCTATGCTGTCTGCTGGCTTCCATGGGCACTGCACATATGTGGTTCATTTATGTACATGCAGGCAAAACACTGATACATATAATAAAAATTAACAAAATAATTTTCTAAAAATAAAGAATTGAAAAATGAACAAACACATAAAAACAGGCCTGGTGGTGCACACCTTTTGTCCCAGCACTCAAGATGCAGAGGCAAGCAGATCTCTATAAGTTTGAGGCCAGCCCGGTCTACATAATAAGTTCTAAGCCAGGTGGAGGTACAAGGAGACCAGGACTCAATTTTGTTTTGTTTTGTTTTGTTTTGTCTTTTTGAGACAGGGTCTCATTGTAACCCCAGCTGTCCTGGAACTCACTATGTAGAGCAGGCTGGCCTCCAACTCACGAAGATCCACCTGCCTCTGCCTCCCAAGTGCTGGGATTAAAGGTGTGCTCCACCACACCCAGCCTTCAAATTGAAATTAAGAATTGTTTCACCAGGTTGGATAAATAATCTTTTGATCTCTTTATAAAATTAACAAAATTCTGTGAAACCATTGAACTGTTAGGAAGCAGGCCACACAAAATGAAAGTGATTCCTTCTAAGTACTAGATGCCAGAGACAAGGCAACAATCTTTTGAAGTGCTGAATATAAGCAAGTATTTCAAAAAAGATTAAACTGCAGTAACGTGGAATGAAAAGAACTAATTTTAATAGGCATCTGCAAATGACATTTTAGCAAAGGTAAACCAGACTTAATTGAAAGATAAACAATTGGAAGGTAAATCTCAAACTTTATTTTTTCATTTCTCTTCAGATTTTTGTTATTTCCAGTTCACTTACCCTGTCTCTAAAAGTGGCAAAATCTCTGTCATAAAATAATTTGGACTTAATTGACATTCCCTAAGGCAAACAAGATGGAAATCTAATTCCATGGAAGCAAACACCATTTGATGTCTGGGAGAATCAAATGTGATCATATAAGTTTTTTCTAGGTTCTTCAAAACAACCTAGAATAGATTTTATAAGACCTAAGACACAAAAATTAAAATGTATAAAATGGTCATTTTAAAATGGTGATAATTAACAGAAGAGCTACATACCTAAAAACATTCTTTATATTATGATGGAAAATATATTGGGCCAAAACACTAATTTTATCCATGGCTTCATTTTTAGTCAATTAAATTCCCATTAAAACATATATAGTTTACTCAACTGTAATTGTAAACAATTTCTAATACTTTCTTTAGAAAAATGATTTAAGTTTCCTGAAACTTCCTCATGCCCTGCAGTCCCAGTTTTCAAGCCTCCTTGTGTCTCTGGAATCTTTGACCACCCCAGATCCACTTGTTCCCCCAGAATTGCTGAGGTGAGTTCCCTCTCCTGTCTCTACTCTCGGGCCTGCCTGGGTTGCTGCGATCCTTCCCCACTCCAGATCTATAGTCCTGAGTTCCCTTCCCTGAGGCTTCCTTGGGCCCAGCCATCTCAGCTCTCAGGCCAAGAAGGGGGTATCTCTCTTTGAGTTGTTGGTCAGTGGGACTCCAAACATCCCCAAACATTGCAGGCTATTGCCATTTCTCTTGGTTACCCTTCAGAACTTGAAGGTAAGATCTTAGTGCTGAAAACACTACATACATGGGCCATAGAAAAAAAGGAGAAAAATTAAACTAGCATTGTCTTCAAAGCATCATCTCTACTTGGCTAGCTTTCATAGTGCTAGAAGGTGCTATGCATGATATCAGGAGAAAAAAATAATCATTAGCCTTACTTACCTGTGACAACTTCAACAACAACTGGCCTGGGAAGATATGACTTCTGGTTCAATAGTGACATGAATATTATGGGAGTGATTGATCACTTTCTAATTAAATTTAAGATCCAATTCATAAGAGGCAGTGCATACCTACTTAAAAATAGACCTAGGAACATGTACAAGACAAGCTTAGGAACATATAACTAGAGAGGCTACAGGCCATAGAGGAGAGCCTAATATCATTATTCTGCCAAATAGATATAATACTAAAGCAGCTTCAAAATGACTAATACCTGTAGATTAATACATCTCTCAATCTCACCAGAGAAAATTCCTTATGCATAAGTGGTGAATAACACAGAAACTCACAACCGGTTAAAGTTTAGAGAATAAGAGGCTGCAGAGTAATCATCACTGAATTGGACACTTATATCAAACTTCTCCCTACAAAGGCTCAGGGACCTTTGCAGAAGAGGTGGAAACTATAAAAGCCAGAGGTGGTAGATGACCACAAGAAAACAGTTTCCCAGGCAGCTGAGAAGTTACCCATATGAACTCACGGCAATGATGGCAGCATACACAAGTGCCACATACACTTAAACCAGACAAAATCCCAGCATATGCCGGGGGAAGTAAGTAAGAAACCCTAACCATACCTGAGGAACTATTAGAAACCAATGGACTCTTGGTAGATTAACCAGGGTACAGTGGATGGGTTGACACCAAAGGACACTGGGAGATACAAATTTGATATTCTCTCTCTCTCTCTCTCTCTCTCTCTCTCTCTCTCTCTCTCTCTCTCTCCCTCCCTCCCTTTCCATGGAACATGGAAGGAAGTAGTAAGGGAAGTAAGGGAGGATGCAGATAAGGAAGCAGATCTAAATATGATCAAAATATATTGTATGAAATTCAGAAAAAATCAATAAAAAAGAAAAAATATTCTTATTTTATGAGTGTTTTGCATACATGCATATAAGTGTACTATATGTGTGAAGTGCTTGCAGAGGCCAGAGAAGGGTGTCAGACACCCTAGAACTGGAGTTATGGATGGCTTTTAGCTCCCATGTGGGCACTGAGAACTGAGTCTGAATCCTGTGGAAGAAAAGAAAGTACTCTTAGCCATTGATCTCACTAGCATCTGTTGCCTCCATTTCTATGTGATTTTTTAAAAATAAAAAGTACTAACAAACTCACGAGTTCATAATCTGTGAATAAACTATCAGAGAAGTAATTATTTTTTTCTTGTCCAGTCAGTGCACTGAAGATTCATCTTTGTGATCTAGCTTAGGAACTGAGTCTTCCTGCTATCTTTTGCTTAATGTGTATCTTCCTAAATAACTTCTTATTTTATATCACATATAAAAAGTAATAATGCCACATTTCTCACAGTGCCATGTTTCTTCAAAACATGTTTTTATAGAACAAGTTCTTGTGTGTTTCCTTACACTTTATTTGGTTACAGATGTAGTCCTGTGTTGTATCTTCTAATACTTTCAAATGACTTCATCAAAGACAGTAAGTATGGGGATATTATGAGCAAAGCACTGGCTTTGTAAGCAGGACAACTGGAGCTTGTATCTTCAACACCCACATAAATGCTGGGTGGGTATGGCAGCATGCTCTAAATCCCAGCGGGATACAAACATCGAGGGACAGGTAAATCAGTGAGCTCTGAATGCATGTGAGGAGCCATGCATCAACCTATAAAGAGGAGAGGGATCAAAGAAAACAGCTGATATCAACTTCAGGCATCCACATACATGTGCACAAAGTAGTATGTGTAGACCCTCACATACATGCACCCACATACATGAGGATACACACACACATGTGCACTCAATAAACACTCATAGACATTCTAAAAATCACAACTGCATTTTATTAATGACAACCATAAAAGTATACTTTATACAGAATACATAAGAAAATGTGAGCTATTATTCATTCAGAAATTTACAGTTTAGACATAGAATAATTCATCTTCCAAATACATCATCTTTTGAAATCTTCTGCTCAGATCCTTATATTTTTACACTGTAATGTCTTTCATGGTTGAGCACAACACTTTCTGCCTTCCAGGAAGAGGGAAGGATGAGGAGCTCACAAACTCATAAAAGAAATAAACACATAAGAAAAATGTGGGGTTTGCAGGAAGAATGCCTATCCCTTGACCAGCAAGACCAAAGACTAACCTTAGAATTTAACTTCAATTAGAAGTCCTGTCTGACATTGTAGAACAATAATTTGGAATACCCTCAGAGTAGGCAAGCATGCCATACTTTCATCCCAAATTCTTCTTAACATATAATACCAAGTCTGTTAAAGAAGTAATTTCCCCTATAGACAGCTATAGGGTCATGTAAGTTAAAGAGTGAATTCTGTTACCCTTGCCAATTTCTGATATTATAGACAAGAAGTGACACAAGATGTGAATGGGTCATTTGCCCCTCATGCAAGGCTCAGGCTCAAGGATCAGAGGTATACCTACCTGTAGCCATTAACTCAGTCAGTGTCCAGAGTGATTGAAACTCAAGAAAAATGAACATACCAACAATAATATGGAAGTCCAATGCTATATGTGATTATGTGAAAGAAATGCTGTGGTTTGGACTCAGGAAACTTGACCTAAATGGAGCTGCTGCCCTCCCCAACTCTCCTAAGAGCTTTGAAATTTGAGATGGAAGCTTGCTATTTCATAGAGCTCCAAAAAGTATGCCAGGGCAGGCACTTTGCTTGCTGCTACTGTATTTTTCTCCCAATTTTCTCAAAAAGTCCAGAAATACAGGTTTATATCTTTAGCAACAACACATCTCTTTCCATATTATAAGAAATTATATTTTAATTGTATTGCTAAAGAGTGGGTTAGTAATAATATTGATGTTCTACTTAGCGTCTGAGAGGAAAGTCTCAATTGAGGATTTCCCTAGATCAGATTGGCCTGTGGACATTTCTGTTAGAGGTTGTCTTAATTCTTAATTGATGTGGGAGGGCCCAGCCCCTTGAGAGTGGCAGCTAGCTTCCCTGGATTGTGTAAGAAAACCAGGTAAGTATGAGCCTGTGAGGGAGCAAGCCAGCAAGCAATGATGTTTGCCTTTGAGTTCCTGCTTGAGTTCCTGCCCTGACCTCCCTCAGAGATGGACAATCAACTGAAAGTTTAAGCCAAATAAATCCTTTCCTGCCCTAAGTTGGTTTCGGTTATGGGTGTTTGCCACAACAGCAGAATGAATCTAGAATAAGTGGCCTCCTGGGATAGGGTTTGTCTTATATTTCTAGTAAGTACAGAAATATGAGCCAGGTGTTAGTCATATAGAAGTCAACAGATGCTTCCCATTTGATAATAGCTATTTATCAAATATAATTATTAAGTAAGCTGTAGTAGTGATAAACAAGGAAAGCTAATAATCCTTCATACTGTAAAAGTGGTTGTCACAAGTAAATTTGTAATACCAATGGTCTTCATTATAATGATGTCTACCTAAGGAAAACATGTACTGATTATCTTGCTGTAGGAAAATGCTTTGTTTTATGTAATTCCTAAAATTATAGATAAAATTAAGTCAGTATTATTGCTGTGCTCTAGTCTTTATTGCATTGTGGACGGTAAGATACAGGCTTGTTGAGACAAGCTGGCCTCTAACTCACTATGAAGCCCAAGTTGCACTTTCATTGTGGCTGTCATTACAGGTATGTGCTACAACACCCAGCAATCTTTTCCCCATTTTTCTGATTGAAGATCTGTATATCCTCCTTTTCTCTTTACTAAAGAAAATTTAATTCATTTTGCATTGATTCTTATCATATTTTCTATGACTAATTCTCCACAGTTTCTATGGAGCTGGGAGATACAGCTTCAACAACGATTTACATTAACATGTGTATACATATTCATAAGTGTGTGTTATACACGTATATTACAAATTTTCTATAGTTCATACATGTGTATGTATCAACCCAACAAAAACTGTATCCTTTATGCTAATGAGCATATGTTTTACTCAGCATGTAGCAAATTTCCAGGTAGAGTTGAGAAAAATTTCTTGCATTTTATTACATTTTGATCTCACTATTCATTGATTTCAAAATGTTTTTAAAATCCTTGATCATTCAAATTTAAATAGTAAAATTTATAGTCATCAATAACTAACTAATATCACATTTGAGAAATACTGTGGCATTATGCGAAACAGGATAAGAGATTAAGCTAGTATCTCTTTCCAGAGAATATATGAACACATATTTTTATGTATTTCCAAACAATTCTTCCCCCAAATAATCCAAAATCACTACCATTAATTGCCTCCAATTTCACCTATATGATAACATGCTAAAATTTTACACCCTTCAGAGTTGGAGCCACATTGTTTCTATTTCTATCCTCAAATAAAATGAATGCTCAAAAAATATTTTGGAGGAGAATGTATGAAAAGCTACATTGATTTGTCTTCTTACATGGATCCAGTTATATAATGTCTATACACAACAGCTAATATAATTTCTATCCCCAGATTTTATGAGGAATTCTCTGGCAGTAATTATTTCCCCAAAGTTATGAGCATAATACAGGAAATTTGCTCCATGGTTACAGGCTTCACAGCTCATTTTGATAATTTTTCTCAAGGTAAAATAAACAAAAGGATATAGGTAGCTTTTCTTTTCAATCATCACCGTGGAGAAAAACAATGAAATCATATGTCACCTCCATTTATGAAGTTATCACACTAATGGAAATAGGAGCAGAGGATTTTGTTCTTTCAAATTCTTTTCAAGAGACAATTATGGTACACTGGGGAAAATGAGTGTAAAGGAGAAAGAAAACAAGATGCAAACTTCACAGTTTGGGTCAAATATTAAGCAATGACAAATGTGATGATTAGTAATAGACACCCAAGGTATTTTAGATAGTAAGATATTATTATAGAATTGGTAATACAAAGTATCTTTGAAATGTAAAATACTTTCTTCATAGTTGAGCTACAGAAGCATATGCAATTTAGAATACTCAGGCTTACAAGAATGTTCTGATCTTGTTAAAATGAAGAACCATTAAAATAAAAAAGGCATTACTTTGGTCTTATTTTCAGTTCAAAACAAGATAATATTCCACAGCCACGCCATCAGGTGGATTCTGGAAGACAATTATTCTGCATGCTCAGTTCAGGTTCTTGATTCCAGTGCAGGAGGTTACTACAGGTTTCAGAGCAGACAAGAGCCAAGATACATAAACTTTATTGTTATTGTTGCCCATTTGACAAGATAGTGTCCCAAAGATGAGCACTGGCCGTTCAAATGGAAAACAAAAGCCTGTTTATCAGCTGGTTAATTGCACTCATATATGAAATAAGATCCCCAGCAGTGAAGCTCCCTCACATTTCTATTTCTCACCTAAATTATAAATGATCTGTGAACAGAACCATTTCCAGCATCCAAGTGTTTACCACAATGAGGCACATCTGCTACAGGTGACTACTGACCTTTCCCCTTTGGTGTGCATCCTGACAGCTGCTGTAGTCATGGGAGAGGCAGGAGACACTTTCCTGTTGCTGTCATTGTTCTTGTTTTTATTTGGCTTCACTCTGTGTTGAGGAAATAACTAAGGAAACCCAGAACACTGAAAATATTCCTTGTATAATGAGTCTGGTGACATTTTTTACTTCCCATCAGATTTCCTGGATTTGGATTTTTGCTGTTAATCTAATCATCATTAATTCAATTTTTGGTAACATTTTTCTTTTCAAACTTAACAGCTGGAGGGTCTTATTCACTGTGTAATTATTAAAGTGTTACTAATACATAACTGAGTGTGTCTGATATATAATAATTTGCTCCAAAATCACCAATAATGTTTACTGCATCAATGGGAAGATGCCTTTGAACACAGGGTTTCATCTATTTTCTGGGTGTGTTGGTGTTGACAAGCTGGATGTTTACCAAATGGAGAAGCAAAAAAGGGGGGGGGCAAGAATAGGCCCCCTGTCTACATGAGTAAAGGATCCTTAATCTGATAATAAGTGGTTACTAAAAAGACCTGAAGTTTCCTGAATACTTTGAATGATTTCGAGCATTCTCTGTTACTGTATGGACTTCTAGCCTGTACAGACAGACTCGTCACACATAAAACTCAAATCTCCTTGGGCAGCCTTCTAGAATGAGTGCTGCATTCCCTGTTTTGGTTATGAGAGTATCAGAAATCTAATTTCATCCAAAGGCATGTGTAGTCCAGGCATACGATTTCAATAAAAATATTATCTCTTCTTCTACCCATCTTCCTTTTTAGTTGTAACTTGATCTTCTACTTCTCTAAAGTGATAGTTGGTCCTTTCAGCAGCTGAAGTATTATAAAGGCTATTTCCTGCGTTTCAGAACATTAATATATGGTTTGATTCTCTCTCCTCTCTCTCTTTCTCTCTCTCTCTCTTCTCTCTCTCTCTCTCAAAGTAAGAAGGTCAAAGAATTCTTTTCCTGGCTTATTTCTGGCAATTCTGTATGTGGCTTAAGTCTGCCATTTGAATCCTTGCTTCTAAGACAGTGGGAAGACTTGAGTGACTCAAGAATAGCCATCACCATGGTGATCCTCTGATTGCTCTACTTTAGTACTATAATGTTACTGTCATTCTTGCTTCATAAATTATCCTATCTGAATTTTCTAAGATCATAGTCTAAAGTCACGTCTACCAGCTTTGTGTTAATTCCATGAGTCCCTATCACTACTTAGTTTCCCAATAAGCTCTCTTTCCCCTTTGTTAATCAGTGTGTCCCTACTACAAACAAACAAACAAGAAAAACAGTACTGATATAAAAAGTATGTAATCATGAAAGATACATTAGCACTCAAGATAGCATGGGTTATATCAGGAGTAGAACATACAAACTATTTTAAATAAGTGGGAAATAATGTTGGTTTCAACTATAAGGAAAGGACACTAGAGACTGTGACACTGAGGAGGAGAGCAGAGCAGGGTTTCTGTAGGAACAGTAAGATGGAGAAAACCTTCTAGGCAAAGTGAAAGAAAAAAATTACTCAGGGGATAATGAATAAATCACTTAAGTGGAATTGGGATCACCCGACGTATTCTTCCTGCCACATACATTGGGCTAATGTTTCTACTAGGCACTCTGCGAACATGGAAGCCAACATGGTCCAGTACCATGGGAACAAAAAGCCTCTTAAGTAGAGAGGGGGACTCATAATAGGTTTAAAAAATCTTACCGCACAACTGTCCCAATTCTGATCTGTGAGGAAGCAGCATTTTCTCAAGTAATTTTGGTTTTAGTAATGCATTATTTACAGGTGGAAAAGGCAAAATAATGCTAGATTTAAACATATGCATTTAAAATTGTAATGAGCAGACGTTGAAACCTTCAAGGGTAGCACTCCATGAAAATGGTGAGAATTTCTAGCTTCGATTGATTCTCACTTTAACACTTTGAGTAAGTGTAAAAGCACTCGTTTAAAAAAATATAACCTATAAGTGAAGGAAAACTTAATTCTACAATTGTGATCCTATTATATACTTCACTGAAAAAGTATCTTTCCTCATACCACTGTTCTTATAGATTTAGACTAATTATATATATGAATGTATAAATTCAGAGTCTTGCTATACACCCTTGGTCAGCTTGAACTTGTCCCAGTCCTCTTGCCTTAGCCTTCCCCCAAAGTCCTAGCATGCACACCACACTTGACCGCTTTCTGTATCTTGCTATAATATGTGTATTTACAATTTCAGTAGGTATAAGAAATAATTTCCTGATTCATAACCAAACTGAATATATATGAATGTATAAATTCAGAGTCTTGCTATACACCCTTGGTCAGCTTGAACTTGTCCCAGTCCTCTTGCCTTAGCCTTCCCCCAAAGTCCTAGCATGCACACCACACTTGACCGCTTTCTGTATCTTGCTATAATATGTGTATTTACAATTTCAGTAGGTATAAGAAATAATTTCCTGATTCATAACCAAACTGAACCTTCTAACTGGAGGAACGCAAGTGGCAAATAGTTGTATGTAACATAATAGAACAGCCTCCCTGACTGATATCATCCAAGAGATGTTGAGCATTGATTAGTTTTGAGTTACTGTGTCATACAATATCAGAAGACATCCTAAAAGAATAAAGATTCATTTGGGTTCTCAGAATCAGTGGATTCAGTCCATGGTCTGCCGACTCCTCTTACCTTGTCTGTGGTGAGGCAGCTGGTCCTGGTAGCAGGAGCATGTGACAGAGAAATTTCCTACTCACAGCAGCAAGGAAATAGAAAGAGACAGAGATGAACAAGAGGTCCAGGAGAAATACAGTCCCCGAGAACGGCCCATTTAACTACTTCTCCAATGAATCCCCAGCTTTAGAAGTTGTCATCACCTTCCAATAATGACATTAAATTATGAATCCATCAATAGATTAACACATTGATCTGATCATAGCTCTCCTGATCCAATCACTTCCCAATGATTAGATCCACCATCTTATTACAAAGTTGTCAACACATGAGCATTTTGAAGACATTATATATCTAAATCATAACAACCAGGTTAACTGACTTAAAAGTAAGAAACATTGATGATCCATATAGACAACACATGCATGATCCAAAGCAGGAGTGACTGCTTGGCTTTACCTTATCTTGAGACAACACTCAATGATTCTGATTTCTTCACAGTTAGACTTAGGCAATTATGGTTTTCTGGGCATAACACAATTTATTTAATAAATCTGAGTAATTCACATGTAATTGAAATATATATATTCCATTTGAATTACCTGGGTTATCTGATCATTTATTTTGAAAGAATACCAAGCATTACATTGTTAGAATACACATGCTTTCAAGACATTAAAAAAATGTATCACTTTTACTTTATGTGTATGAGTGTATTGCCTGGATGTGTATAAGTTCAACCATGTCGTGCAATGCCTGTGGAGGACAGAGAGGATGTCAGATCCACTGGAACTGAAGGTACAGACAGTTGTTAGCTGCCATATGGGTTCAAGACTCTTGACCTTTGTAACACATCAATTTTATTTTCTTCGTAAAAATGAAACCAATTTACACTCAAACAGCCTGTGTAAGTCACTGCTATATTGTCTTGAAACTCAGGGGAGGGAGAAAATGGGAGTGTCATTTTAGCTCTTGCTTGCTTTCACAAACTGAGTTTTTCAGTCAGATATATGAAAAAAAATAATTTTTCAGGTTTGCAAATCTTTTTCTATTCCTCAATACTTGTTATAAGACCTATTAAATTTAAATGTCAATAGAGAATTATAGACTTTCTTAAAAGTGTTACAGAGTTTCTTATTCAGTATTCCTATCTGTCATTTTTCTGTATCTATCTATCTATCTATCTATCTATCTATCTATCTATCTACCTACCTACCTACCTACCTACCTACCTATCTACTCACCCACCCATCTGTGGGTTGGCTATATTTATCCTCATTTCTATGCTCTAGTCATTTCATTTCTCTTCCAGGAGGCTTTCATCATTTCCATCTCCCTCTCCAACCTCCCTTCCTTCAGTCTGGATGGTCTGCCCCACCCACCCATTCTTCCTCCCTGACTATCCTGGTCACTATAATAATTTGCTCTACTTCTCAGCCTTAGCACTGAATTGTTATGGCCTACAGGATAAATATTAGCTGATACAATTACTAATGCATTTAGGCTTAATTGCTTTCTGAAGGAAAGCATTTATCATCCACTATTTAAGAATATGAGTGGGCTGAGTTTTTCATCTTGTCTCCTGATACTTTGTTCTTTGTGGATATAGAAAGATATTATCTGTCTTTGTAGATATAACTAACTCATAAAATAATCATCTTACTCAGAAAATATATAAACCTGTCATTTCATTATGATGATGATCTACTTAGATTTCTTGAGGTTTTCCTTGAACCCTCACCAGGAGTTGTCAAGATATGACTGACCCATAGGTCATTATTTTTCAAAATAATTGGAATTTCTTCAACTGTATAGTGAGTATCTTATTAAATATAAATGAAATGCAGAATTACATATCTTTATTTTGAGAAGTCTCTCATATGAAGCAGTTACTATTACCAACCTAAGACTTCCTTTCTTTTTCATAGTCACACACACACACACACACACACACACACACACACACACACCTATGTACAAAGATATGCTTCTGATAATCCTTTAAAATTTTATTTATTCTATTATTAGTAATAAAATAAAACATGCCAACTATTCAGTAGCAAACTAGGACTGGACATGGTGATGTGTGACTTTAATCCCACCATCTGGAGGTAGGGGAAGATGGACCTCTGTGAGATGGAGGCTAGTATAATCTATACAGTGAGTTCAAGACCATTTGGGGATAGAGGAGGATCCTATGTTAAAAATAAATAAATAGAAATAAGAAAACTAATTTGGGGACATTTGACCCACCCCAATATGGTTTTACAAATGAATAGATTTTATTTCATTTGCTGGCTGGAAAATGAAAGCCCTTTTTCTCTCAGATTGAATGTTTTTCTTATGTCATTACCCCATGTAAGTTTCATACCCATATATTTTCTAATGAAATAATAATAGCAGTAGATTCTACTCCTAAATTTAATAACTCTGTGACTTCCAAGTTTAAAATCGGAGAGCATTCCAATATCATTTACATCTGAAAGAATTTTTAATTATTTTCTTGGGAATTTCTATCACAACCAAGTGTGGAAAGAATTTCTAGGAATATGGACTATATGAAAACACTTTCTTGTTCTAGACACAATCATTTCTGTCTGGGCTTCACAGAGGTTGTCAATTACGTTTTATCTACTGACAAATGCAAAAGAAAAACCAGCTATTACACTTGTTTTCTTCATGCAAAAGTATAAAATAATCAAGTTCTCACATGATCAGTGTGTCAAATAATTTACGAAGTCATCTTTTGAAGACTGAGTTGAGTCTGTGGAAGACAACTTTTCCAATCAATTGCATTTCTAAGCTAAAAATGAAGGAGCATTTTGACAGTGTTACATAATGAAATATACAGAGCTCTTTCTGATTGATCTTAGAAATTTTTGCTGTTGGTTTGTTGTTGTTGTTGCTTTGTTTTTTGCTTCGTAGCAGAGAAAAGATGGCAAAAGATGTAACCAAGATGTCAGGATGTCAATGTCCTGTCTTTCTTGTTTTATTTCAGTTGTTCTCTCCTTTATTTCTTCATTTCTCTCAAACGATGTATAGTATCTAGACAATAGCACCTGCTGGAGCAGGAACAGCAGCAAAGCTCCACCTTAATGTCTCCCTGTAAGCATTCGCTATGATCAGAGGAGAACCTTTACACTCCTCTGCTCGCTGCTCAGCTACATTTGGCATCAGCAGCTTGGCCAGAGTGACCTGTCTGTATACTCACTGCTGCAAGGCTTGGGACCCTTAGTAGCTGTTTCTCTTACCCAGCCCAATGGATCTGAGAATAGATTCTGTCCTTCCACTACAGATGGTCAACAGATGAGAGTGCCAGGAATCTGAGAAGAGGCCAAACTTATTTTAATTACAAATTACTCCTCCACACAAAATTTGTTATCTCTCTATACCTATCGTCCATGCAACAAATAATATACATCATGGAAATAACTAACAAGACCTTTCTCTTCACCGTTCTCTGGAAAGCTTGTTTTTGTAGGGATTTATAACTGCAAATGCCAGAAGTTAAGTTTCAGTTCCAGCAAATGTGGTATAGAGATGACTTGAAAACAAACTGATCAGACACTGAAACAGCAAAGACAAGAGGATTAAGTCAGCCTGCTAAGATGAAAGTTTAAGGAGGTCTTGGAGGAAAATACCTTGAGTGGAGCTTTTAAAAAAATCAAACAGAAAAACTCTGGTGCTTCTTTTTTCCTAATTCTTAGCAACATGTGAAGGGAGTTTTACAAATCAAGTCAGAGTTCCTATTCTAAAAATAAAAATAGAAGGGATATAAACAAATTCATAAAAGTTCAGCTATTTTACTCAAACTTATTTAACATTATCATCAAGAGGAAGACACAACATTTTATTTCTAGGAAAAAGATCCAGAACTGGAGAGAAATCGATGAGCCCATGTGGAAATCCTCAGCTTCTTACCCTACATGGAACTTGTCTGTGCATTCCTAGAGAAATCGTGACATATTTCCTTGTTATGTATACACTTTCCTTGTTCAACAATGACAAAAAGTGATAACTTGGAGACTGAGAATTATGCTGACAGTCACCTGTCATTCATTGTCCTTTATTAACTGACAACCTCAAGCATTCAGGCATGGATTTATAGGTGCCCCCCTTTCACTTTATTTTTAAAAGGGCTGGGAGAGGGAGGAATATCAGAGGATTCAGTCCTGAATAGACTTTTGTTTTGCTCTTTCTTTTCCCTCTTGACTGTGTCAAATGCAGTGTGTCTCTCATGCAGTTTCTCTCTTCAGAGAGCCTTGGCTGGGCCAGCTAGTTAGTATTCAGAGACAAGGCAAAGAGGATAAAATTGTTCTCTCTGCTTGCTGAGACTGCAAATAAGCAATTAGACTAAAAGCAATGTATTGGAGAAAGAAGGCCATTTCAGACATCATTGTTGACTGGAACCTGCCAATATAACTTTAAAATTGTAAAAACTTCATAGCAGGGAGAAATAGTCACTTAGAGGCATGTAAGTTGGTTAAGACACTAAGTCAGTATTTGCTACAGACATTTCTGCTGTGTAATGTACTCTGTGAACTGTAAGATTTTCCATTTAATCTTGTTTACTTATTGTAATGAGAAACAAATGGGTGAAATTAGCAATGGTGGTAGAAAAATACAACCTTTATTGTATTGTATGTCATGAAGGCATTTTCTAGATAGGCATGTTACTCTCTCATTTTCTTCTGAGCTCACTGTAAAGCATTATAATGGAGGGTTGAAGGTTACAAACCGTTTGACGTCTGACCAAGCAATGTCATGCGGCTCAGCTTCTTAGTTATATGAGAGGTTTAAAACAATATGTGCCGTGCCATTTTCTGGCCGTCAAGGATGGGATCTGAGCTAGTCCTTAAGGTGCTGCTTCTTCCCTTCCCTAATAGAGATTTTTATGCTGGGTTCTAGCAATTGATGCACTTCTCCTTCAGCACTCAAGTGCACTTACTCTGATAGTAAAACTGGGACTACCTGATTCAATTTTGAGGGAGATCGATCTCCAGCGCACCTTCAAGATTCTTCAACTGATGTGGGGTGGCAAGTAGACCATCCTCATGGTGGTGTCTGTCCTCTTGCCTCTCTGCACTCCAGCCTTCCAAACCACATTTCCCAAAAGTTGAGAAATGCTAGTCTGATGAATTTATTTTTATAAATTCTAAGCCAGGAAAAAGAAAGGAATCTGTATTATTGAAATTCTTTTACCGGAACTACAGTAGACTAGAGTTAGCAGAAAAAACTGCTAATCATCACAGTTTTCATGTTGGAAGCAATTTGTCTATAATTAGTAAGTTGATAAATACCAACAAAATGGGTGCTAAAACGAACAACTCTTGTGCTGAGAGACATTTGACTCTACATTACACTTTGCATTTTTATATATGCAGCATTACATTTTGTTACAAAGAACGGCAACTTTAGTGGCAGCTGACACACTCTAATCTGTCTTCTGAAGAAAGGCAGACATACATCTTAATATAACAACTGCTTTTATAAAACATTCTGATTTTTCAAGGATAAGTAAGCATTGTAAGGATAAGAAAAGAAGCTGGTTATTTATTTTACATGAAATGGTAGCAGAAGGTGGAGGGCATAGTTGCTAGGTGAAGAAATGCTATGGCATGGATGGTGAACCAGCACCAGTGTCTTAGGGTGCCTTTTCACTGGCAATAGAAAGTCACATTTGTTTGTAGCTGTTCATGATATGAATTTTATGTAAATGACTATTCTACTAAATGTTTTCATTTCACATAAAACCAAGTCTATGATCATCATGTTAGTGTATGTTAACTGTTAATATGAAGGAGGCAAACTCTTCTCATACATGATACTTTTGTTCAAGTCAAACAAGAGACAAGAATGCTGTATTGAAAGGTGAGACATGGTGTTTAACTCTAATGAAGCAGATATGGTATATTTTATATTTGAAATCAAACATTTAAATACCTGGTATTTCAATAAAAATTAAACTTTATAGATGTTTAAATCATAATAGGTACACTACACATAATTAAAAAGGAATAGGATGGCTTCATCTATAGAATGCTGGAATTTTCTCTAATTCACAGTTATAAGAGAATATAATATCACAGTAAATCCAGTCCATCAGATGTGACAGAACAAAAGTCCCAGGAAATAATATTATACATAAATATCTTTGTACCAATGAAGTTAGGGAAACACCATGTCTGGCTAGTGCTGTTTTGAATGGTATCTCATAGTATTATAGACATAAATTTAAGAGCATTCTTCTGTGTGCCCACTCTGCTTGTGACTTGATTAGCACATGTAGATGTCAAAACCTATGCTGTGCCCAAAATATGAATCGTGTGGTAAATGGGTTGATTACTTTTTATCAATTACTTTCTAGTGTAACTTTTAATACTTTTTAATATATCTGGCTATCTTTTCATTTTTCTTTAAATTATACCCTTGTACTCCTAAGTATTGATTGAGACAATATGAAATGAACACAGCCAAAGTAAATGAAAGTTTTTCTTCCCCTCTTTAGAACATTCTATCCTGGGTGGGTGGTAAAATATTTCAGTCATTTCAAAATCATGCAAACTATTCCAAATACGCCAAGGAAGAAGAGCTGCAATTCATTATTTTTCAGGAATACATCAACATAAAAGTGAACACTTTGAAAGACCAAGAGTCTTTTTCCACTTACAATTCTATCAATAACTTAATACTATGAACTTATTGTTTAAGATATTATGTCTTAAACTAGTAAAATACTATTATGAAAAAAAGCAGAAAATTTTGTTGCAGTTATTTTTTAAAACTGGGTACCATCCCATTTGTTATTTTTATTATTCATCCTAGTTAAAACTGGCTTTAATTTATTGGATAGAAAAGATTTAATGAGATTTATTTGTAAGATGGGTTACAAATTCACTTTATACGTGTAAATTCTTCATTGTATAGTATTTTAGCAATAAAACAAAGTAAATATTTTAGCAAGTACATTCATGACACTATTTAAAAAGTCTTTTCCAAAAATGTTAAAAGTATTTGGGAGCTGGTATCTAATCCTTAAAAGATTTTAGGGTTACCTCTTCAGAGGGGGGAATGTTGGAGGGGAAGGAGTGGGCATGGATTTGATCAAAACACTTTGTATGCATGTATGAAATTCTCAGTAAAGTTTTTGTCAAAGTTAAAAAAAAAGTCTTTTCCTTCTCAATTCTCTAAGATCAAGAACAATACATTTCCAAAGAATGTCAAATTAAAAGAGTGAAATGATACAATTTGAACTTGTTTAATTCTGTTAATTTTGCCAATATTATTAAATGCATTGTAGGCCTTTACTAATCAGCATATGAGCTCATGTAAGATATTAGTACTCAAGTGCCTTGTAACCTATGCCAATGGAATACGTTTTTCTTTATAAAACAAACATAGAGCCTTTCTTTGTGCTTGGTTTGTTCCTAACATTTTTTACCTTTGTTTTTCTATTCAAACACAATGCTGACACATGCATGAAGACAAATAGCATTAATGTAATAAAGGAGTTAAGCCCAACCAAAAACATAGCCTACATTAAGTTGTTAAAATAAAACACTAACCTAAGCACCTCTATGTTAGGTAATAAGTAAAATCCAAAGAAAAGAAAAAAGATATTTGAAAGTGAAATGTGCCTTCCTTTATTACACATATAATTGCTGATTTGCCATGATGTTTTCTTGAAATGCCTTTGTCAGATATTATTTCATGTTCCTTTGTTAAAAGAGAAATTTAAAGCCTTTTCTCTCCCTCTCCATCTGGGAAACTGATGTCAACTTAGACCAAGCTTCCCAGGGCTGTAGCAATGTGTCCACAAAGCTTTTGCTAAAAAAGACTTTAAAGCAGCCCCTCATGGGTACTCACCAGATCAGCACATATGTTTTACCAAAAGAAAAGTTTTAATATTTCAACAGAAACCTCAACACCAGAAATGTAACATAGTAAGTTTCATTCAAACCTAATATTGAATAACTCTTGTCCATTCTCATACAGAATACAATCTGGAGCAATGGGTGTGTCATCTTTCCTGTAAGTGGTAATTTTTCAGTACTTGATTATTTATAAGGCTTTTCTAAAGGTTGTTGTTTAAAGTAGATACTTTCCAACATATAGCAGGTCTGTGCAGAAAAAAATTAGAGTAAAAAGAATAATTTTTTGTTCACTATGTTCTTCTGGAAAAGTTATGTGAAATATTTATGGGAAAGCTACTCATATTAATCATCAAAACCAGGAAAAGAAATAATTGTAGAACATACAATAATAGAACTATTTTCTGCACAGATTCAACTATGTAGAGAACTATTCAGTTAGGCACCATGGTTACTTTTAATAATGGTTGTTGTGAAATAAGTGGAAACATCTGTTACCCATGAGGGTTCCCACCAATGCAGAACAAGGATGCATACACACGACTGTACACACACACACACACACACACACACACACACACACACACACAAACCACAGGTCTCTCTTCCACTGATTGGGACTGGTCTTTATGTAATATTCTTATTAGTATGCTTAGAACGACCAAGCCAATCTCTAAGCCAAATTAATTATTCTTGGCAATCCCAGGAGATAATTCTACAGCCATATTTTTACCAAGGGCAAGGGGCAGGAGAACACTTTCTCTGTACATATTTTATTATGGTCAGTGATGCCTAATTGTCCTACTGTATATTGCCCTATTTTACCAGCTACAGTCTGAATTCATTCCCATCCTTTTCTTAAAAGTTTGAAACCCCCTAGTGACAGGAATATTAATGTGCCAACACTGTCATATCTATTTCAGCTCATACATATGCAATGTCTTTGTTTTCAAAGATTTATGTCAGACTTTGCTGAAGTGAGGTATTCTACCATTTTAGATAATAGCATGCCAAAGTGATGCTATCAGCCACATTCAGCACTCACTCAAGCAAACGGGAGGAGCATCCATTCCTTCATGGCTTAAACTCATAGAAACTGTTATTTATCCTTATTTGATGAGAAAATCTTTCAGGGGGAAATGTTGTATTTTTAGAAGAAGATTATGGCCATCCTGTGGATTATCTTTTAATTAAGAATGGATGATTTGTGCCCACTCTGCTGTAGCAAACGTCTTGCTGCTAATGAAGTTTAAAAAGACTTACTTTATTTAATTACAGCCAATCACCAGGGTAAAATGTGGAATTTTCTTTGATCCTACATGTATTGTGGTAATCCCTGTGGCAGATAGCATTTCTTCAAAATGTCTTGAATATTTTAGCTGGTCACATCTTGGCAAAAGTTGGAGCCACCTTATGTTAAAGATTGTTTTCACTCCCTCTGTAGTTGCCTACCCTGGCATGAAAAGTGCATGCCATTGTTTTTAAGATTGAGATACCCTTTAGACAGAGAATGTTGGGATACTCAGATATATTAATCTTTCACTCTTGCTCATTAGTTGTATTTAAACATTACTGAATGGTTTCAATGTGCCAGACATTGGTTAAGGCACTAGGACTGGACATAGGAAAGAAAGAAGCACACTGGTTCCCTCTTAACCTAGCTAAAGTGAACTATATTTACCTTCTCCTGAATTCAATATTTATGGAAAGCAGTGGGCCAATACTCTATAAAACCAAGAATTGTTTTAAACTTGGTTTGTTTAAAAATCTTCAAATTGGAATTGTCTTGGTTTTATAACAAGCAGAATATGCAATATAATATAATATTAAAATTTTGTGACAACTGTCTCTTTCCTGTGGAAAATAGAGTAGGTTAACACTCATGTTCTAGATCTCCTTGAACCTTAAGGTAAAAAAATTTTAAGACTACATGTTAAGTCTCTATCTCATGTGGGACCTGTCTATGAATTTTCATCTTTTGCAACATCAAACTTGGTCATTTCTAAAAGACAATAGAGTGGGATTTATTGGTATACTTCATAATATTTATGAATTACCTATTGTTTCAGAAGTAAAGGCCCAATGCGAATAAATTATTGTGATTTAGTTTTTCATCTCAAAAATATCTTTTTTTCTCAAAAATGTCCTTTTTCTTCTCCTTTCTCTACTTTTGTTTTGGATTCTCATTCTATGGAGTCCATCTGATGTTGATTTGTTATCATAAAGGTCCTGAAGGCCCTGCCTGCTGTTTCAGTCAAGGATAACAGAAGCTGGCTGCCATGGATACTGAAAAGGACAGAGGGTGGCAGAGGTCTGTTGTTGGGTAGGAGAGGGCACCAGCAAACTGACCTACTGTACCCCAACTGCTAACATTCACTTAGAAGAAGAAATCATATTTGAACAGAATAGATCAGATGATTTATTTTGTAAATAGAATCTTACTAGAAAGTGTGTCTAAACTAATCACAATGAAAATTATATATATATATATATGTATCATTTACCTTTTTGTGATTTTGTAATTGTCTTTGCATAAGAATGTAAATACAGCAGACACCCGCAAAGAATTTTCAAAATGTGTTATTAAAAGATAAACAGTTCCTTATGAAATCATGTAAATAATTTAGTTAAATTTCAATCTGTAACTTAAAAGCAAAACAGGTAACTGGACAGAGCTGCATTCTTCAAATCTCCAAATGTGTCTTAATTTGGTTAACAAATTTGAGTATTTGAGTTGTTTTGGTTTACCATGACTTCAACAGATGTAAAATAGGTTTGTTGTCAAATCAGTGCATGGGTCCCTATCTCACATCTCCTGTTCCATTACCACACAATAATAAATCTCTTGTCACCACCTGCATAGATGCTTAAACACACCCTTCCTCTGCTGATTTCACACTTCCCACACGCATGTAGTAATCTACGTGCACTTTACCCAGAAATCTCTGCTTTCTAGTAGTGAGCATTTAGATTTTTAAAGTGATTGAGGCTGAAGGAAGTAGTCCCAAAGTGCAATTCATGTATCTTTTTTTTTTAAAATCAAACCTTACAAAGTAGGAGAAGCAAAACAGAATTTGCAGTTAGTTCCTGTAATAAGTTAAACATCTGCAGTTTTGTCTCCATCGGGATGCAGGGTTGTGCTGAAGTCATATCCTGATAACATCTGCACATTACTGATAGCTTTTGCTTTATTCTTTCTGGTCTGCTGATGAGAGATTCTTTAACATTTCTTCAGTCATCAAGACCCCAGTTGGATTTACTTGCTTGTGACAGCCTTAAAGGTGGTTTCATTTACATTTGCTAAAATGTCACAATATAGGAAGATATTTTCAGTTTGATGTTTCATCCCTTCCTTTTTTACCCGGATGCTAGTTTTAGCTTTTCAAATGAATGTCGAGCTCAAAATAGATTTTCCATGAAATATATTTTGTCTGATTCTTGAAACACCATGTCTGCAGTAGGAAATGTGTTTTTTTTTTCCCAAAAAGTTTTCAAAGGGGAATGACACCTTTTCTCTTGCTTGCATTTCAACAAGAGCTACACCTCTGTAAAACAGCTAGCTTGTCCAACATTCAGCCACCCAAAATGTTCCTACTGTTTTAAAGGTCAGATACTGACAGAATCTGAGCTGCTGTTGCTTTCTAATGACCCCAATTTCATCAGAGGTGAGTAAATAGTCAATAACAGTGACATTAACATACGTGGAAAAAGTATTTATTTTACATTGTCAACAATATTGGCAATCCCTATCCTGTGACAGGAAAACATGGAGATGGTAGAGGATTTAACAATAGAACCATGTAAAGTGGAAAGAATACTAATGCACCTCTCTACTCTCAACAAAGATGCTTCCTCACGCAACAGATGGTAATCAAGCCAGAAAGCCACAACTGGGTAGCATGCAGAAAATAAGAGACTGCAGAATACTTATCCATGAATAGTACACCTATACCAAAACTTTGTCATCCAAGGATCAGGGACAATTGCAGAAGAAAGGGCAGAAAGATCACAAGAGTCAGATGTGTTTGATGACCAAAGGAAACAATGTTTCAGACACCTGGGAAATCACTCAGATGAGCTTACAGCAATGGTAACAGAATGTACAAGACCCACACAAGCTCAAGGAAAACAATATTCTATCATAGATGTATGGAAATGAGTAGGAAGCCTCAACCTTAGCTGAAGAGATATTGATAACTAATAACTATTGAGAGATGGAAAGTTGTTTTTTCTCTAAAGATGTGGTACTACGTAGGTAAACTAGGCTCCAGTAATGGACACACACCAAAGGGCATTGGGGGACAAAATAAGGCTCTAAAGGCCTTAACACATAAGACAGAGTATGTGAAATCAGGCAGAGGGGGTTTATAAGGGTTTATAAAAGTGGTGAAGATAGGAGAGGGAGACTAAATGTGATTAAAATATATTGTATGACTTTCATAAAAATCCAACTTAAAAAGTTTTTTTAAAAGGTTGTTCACTCTCAATGTTCTAAGTTGGACATAAAAAATTATTTCATTTCAAAACATTTGTAGATATTGTAACATTGTACTCATTTCTCTTTTTAATATAATTTTTTCAAGAATTTAATACACAAGTATTGTTATTTGCATTATTTCCACCCCTTCCAGTGTCCTTCCAACTCCTGCCATGTCTTCCCTCTCCCACACAGTTTTCTTCAACTGTTATTGCTACATATATATACATACACAGATTTATAAATATGCATATATTTATTTAGGTGCTCTTGTGTCCATATGTTTAGGCCTACACACTTGGTAAGAGATAACCTTTCAGGGAGCTAGCCCCTGGAGGAAATTTATTTTCCTTTCCTCAGCATTCATTGATTGCCTGTAAGTCTTCATCTTAATGTGGGATCCCATGAGATTGCCACATTGGCATATCAACTGGTTTTGTCATTACATAAATTTTGTTAGGGCACACCTTCATCCGTCCCCTGCCAATCTTTACCCAGGAGGGCTCCAATTCCTTTACTTAAGATCCCTGGATTAGATTCCTAACCCAGACTAGCTAAACACTCTACAATAGATTACTAAGTACCTACTGAGGTGGTGCCTCACAACCATCTTCCCTGGCCACAGCTGGAAATCAGCTGGACAGACTTGCCCAGCCAGGACTCTGATAAGTCAGAATCCTGCCCACTGCATCTTTATATCATTCCTCTCCCCACCCCACCCCCATAGCCCACTCTGTCCCCTGTCAGGTTCCTATCCAGGCAGGCTTCAAATCCTTCACCTCAGATCCCTGGACTAGCTTCCTAACACAGAGTAGCTACACTCCTTAGCATAGATGCCACTGACTCCTGATCAGGCTGACACAGATCAGCCCTCTTACAGAACCTGAACAGCTTACCTTCTACCCTGTCCCATCATACACTCAGACCAGTCAACTACCCTGCAAGAACCTGAAACACTCATCAAATTATTTTCCATACCTGAAACAGCAACAAAGCTACATAAACAATACTAACAGGACCAAATTAAACAATAGCAGAATAGAAGTTCCTGTGGTACACATAACCAATAATGAACATCCATATGCACAAAAAGCATCCATATGCAAAAACTCAGACAATATGAAAAAAACAAGAGAATATGTCCCCAACAAAACCCCAATAGTCCCACAGAAATGCACTACAATGAGAACCACCCTGAGGAACCCCAGGACACAGAATTTAAAAGCAAAATCATAAACATGATCAAAGAACTTCAAAAAAACACAAAGACATCAGAGGACAGGCATAAACTTATGATGGAAACTCAAGTATATATAAATATGCAGCTTTCTCGAGGATTTGCTTGTCTTGGTTCACAGTTTGGAGCAGTCAGTGTCCCTATCGGTGCCCTGATCAGAAACATGTCCTGCCTGAAAAAAAGAAAAGAAAAGAAAAGAAAAGAAAAGAAAAGAAACTCATCTCATCTTCAAGGATTGGCACTACATTAGGGTGAAAGGATGTAAAATTACATTCCAAGCAAATGGCTCTAAGAAGCAAGCAGGTGTTGCAATTCTAATATCTGAAAAATAGACTTCAAATTAAAAGTAATAAAAAGAGATAAAGTTACTTCATTCTAATCAAAGGAACAATTGACCAAGGAGATACTACAATCATGAATACATATGCACCAAACTCTGAAACATCAAACTTCATAAAAGTAGTTCCACTGGACTCTCAGAGATTAATCCCAACTCAGTAATAGTAGCTTACTTTAATACCCCACTATCTTCAATAGACAGGTCAACTGAACAAAGAATAAACAGGGAGAAATCTGAATTAAATGACATCTTACATGAAATGGACCTAACAGATATATATAGAATATTCTACCCAAGCACCAAACAATATACTTGTCCCATGCAAGTTTTTCTAAAATTGACCACATTCTGGGACACAAAACAATGTCAACAGATACAAAAAAATTAAAAAATTCCATGCATTCTATCAGACCACAGTGCAATAAAACTTATAATTAAAAGCAAAAGAAGCTCTAATAATGACATGAACTCATGGAGATTAAACCACACATTGCTGAATGATGAGTGTGTAAAAGAAGAAACTAAGAAAGAAATAAAATACCTTGACCTAAATGAAAATGAGAATACAGTGCAACAAAACCTCTGGGATACCTTAAAAGCAGCCCTAAGAGGGAAGTTTATAGATCTTAGTGCCTACATTGAAAATTTAGAAAGAGCACATGTAAATAACTTAACAGTGCAACTGAAAATTCTGAAAAGGCAAGAAAAAAAAAAAAAAAAAAAACAATCCCAAACCTAGGAAACAAGAAGAAATAGCAAAACTCAGAGCAGAGAGTAATGAAATAGAAACAAAAAAAAACAATACAAAAGGAAATCAGTGAATCTAAGAGCTGGTTCTTTGAAAGGTTAAACAAGATAGAACATTAGCCCAGTTAACCAAAAGAAAGAAAGAGACAATTCCAAATCAACAAAATCAGAAACAAAAGGGTAAACATCACAACAGACACCTAAAAAATCCATAACATTGCAATGGAATGCTTTAAAAATCTATACTTCAATAAATTTGAAAATCTAAAGAATTGGATGAATTTCTAAAATCATGGACACCACCAAAGTTAAACCAAGAAGTGGTCAACAGCCTAAAGAGACCCATAACAAATAAGCAAATTGAAACAATACTACAAAAGCTCCCAACTGAAAAAAAAGTCCAAGCCCAGATGTATTCACAGCAGAATTCTACCAGACACTCAAAGAGGATCCACAACCAATTCTGGGTGGGATAAAAATTTTTACTAGCTACACATCTGACAGAGGATTAATACCCAGAATACACAAAGAACTCAAAAAACAAACAAATAAGAAAATAAATACCCCAATAAAAAGAAGGGCAGTAGATCTGAGCAGAGAGTTCTCAAATGAAGAAATAAAAATAGCTAAGAAGCACCTTAAGAAGTGCTCAACATCCTTAGTAATTTGAGAAATGCAGATAAAAACTACATTAAGATTCCATTTTCCCCCAGACAGATTGGATAAGATCAAGAGATTGAAAGACTTCAAATGCTGTAGAGGATGTGGAGAAAGAGGAATGCTCATTCACTGCTGGTGAGAATGCAAACTTGTACAACCACTGTGGAAAGTAGTGTGGAGAACTCTCACAACACTAAAAATGAACCTACCATATGACTCAGTGATACCACTCCTTGACATTTACCCAAAGGACAAATCATACTGCAGAGACACCTATACATCCATGTTTGTTGCTGCTCTCTTCACAATAGCTAAGAAATGCAAACAACATAAATGTCCCTCAGCTGATGAATGGATAATGAAAGTGTGGTGCATTTACACAAAGGAGTTCTACTCAGCAGTAAGAGAAGATGAAATTATGAAATTTGCAGGTAAATGGATGGAAGTAGAGAGTATTATACTAAGTGAAATAACACTAAAATAGAAAAGCAAGCAATGTACATTCTCCCTCATTTGCAGGTTATATCACCAATTCCTTAAATATAAGTAAATAAATTCTGTTGTGATACCAGGAGTCAGGAAAATGGAAAGGCTGGAGGGAGGTAAAGGAAAAGAAAACCTGGGAGTGGGATAGTAAGGAACAGATGTTACCAGTTGTGAGGTGGAGAAAGTGGGAGTTTTCATGAGGGAGGAGAGGAGGGAGGATTATACAGGAGCTATACTGTGGGGGTGTCGCCAGAGTTCTCTCGGGGCCTCTTGCACAGTCAGACAAACCATATATATATATTTTTTCATCGTTTTGAGACAGGGTCTCCTTGTAGCCCGAGCTGTCCTGGAATTCACTATGTAGATCAGGCTGGCCTTGAACTCACAGAGATCAGCCTGCCTCTGCCTCCCAAGTGCTGGGATTAAAGGCATGGGCCACCATGCCAGGCCCTCATATAATGTTTTTATATGAATTTATTTTGGTTTATGTCCTCACATAGGGAAGTGGTAAATGGGGGAACTTTCACAGAGACAAGCACTCTTGAGCAAGGTCTCAGGGTCGGCCACTTCAGATGTTCCCGCAGCCCACCCATAGTCTCCATTAAATTTTCCCCATGCATCTTGGGTCCACAGTCTCGTTCCAGGTAGGCAAATGCCCCCTCTGGCGTCCACGCAGGTGAGGCGCAGGGCCATCTTTCTCTCCAGGCCTGCTACTACCACGCATTCCTCCCAGCTTGCTTCTATCCCAAGATGGTACAGAAAAGCCCTCCGCGGTCGTCCTTCATCGCAGGCCCCAGCCCTCGAAGGAACCAGCCACCTGGAAGACAAGGACAGTTGGAAGTCAGGAGAAAGAGAATGGTGGGAAGCAAGTATTACTGGGCATAATGGGGGCACTGGGACTGGGGATGGGGGACAGGGACAGAATGGGAGGAAGGAGAGTGGAGATAGTTCAGTCTTGAGAGGCAGGGAAACCGAAAGTGGAGTGTGGTACCCTTGATAGCCCATAAGATATGCACATAGAGTTTCTGAACATTGGTTTGTGTCTGTATACCTGAGAGCTACTTGACAGGGGACAGAGCACCAGGCAGAAGAGACCTCCATTTGAGTGATTGCTGGGAGTGGTCCAGGAGATTCCCAGGATAACACAGGCTATTCCCAAATTTCTTGGTCATTTCCCAGGACTTGTAGATGGGACCCTACTGCTGAAGACGTGGCATACTTGAAGCAATGGAGATGGAATCGACCTGGAGCCATCTAACCCAAGTTTGTCTATTATAATGCTAAATGATAATTTGCAAACTTCCAAGGGAGAAAAACAGTCAATGGACCAACCCAGTCCTAAAGCCTAATAAGCATAAGGATTGGCATGTCAAATTAGCTCTGGTGGTGTAGCAGTGACACTGTTATTTGGGAGCAATCAACAGCTTACCAATTGGACTTGAAGCCCCCTTGGTGGGAGTGAACTCATGAGTGGCACTGTAACTCAGTCAAGTACCCATGGCATGAGAGGATGAATAACTTAGATAAAACCTTATCTCTATCTTTTTTTTTTTTTTTGACATGTGGCAATGTTTATATCAACCATTAATGTGGAGCTTGTAGGAGCTGTGCATTGTCTTTTTTTGAAGAAGAGGAAGAAGAAGAAGAAGAAGAAGAAGAAGAAGAAGAAGAAGAAGAAGAAGAAGAAGAAGAAGAAGAAGAAGAAGAAGAAGAAGAAGAAGAAGAAAAGAAGAAGAAGAAGAAGAAGAAGAAGGAGGAGGAGAAGAATTTCATTATAGCTTTAACATGCAATAACAGTTTTCAAAGCAAAGATATATCTCTTTCAAAAGTGGCTGTATATTTTTAGGTTCACCGTTGAATTGTTTTTAACCTTTAAAAAAGATTCCATTTCATTTTAAAATAAACTGTTTCCTACAGAAAGTCTCATTTTTAATGCTATTAACACTTAGATGTTTGCACATGTGTCTCTAATTTCTATGTATCTGTTTATTACTGGTCACAGTCAGTCCCACTCGGATCCTTGGAACCTGAGTATGGATGTAAAGTATCAGGTAGATTTCAATGGTAATTTTTATCACTTCTACTAATTAACATGAAGTAAGTTTTATGCTTCCTCCTCAAATATAACTCATTTTTTCATTTGCTGATTTTTTGTTCTATATGATTTGTTGGTATCATATAGAAATCCCAAACAATCTTATTCATCTATATGCCCACTTCCCAAATGGCACCCTCCCATAGCCCCCCACCACCACTGTCATCCCTGTTACTGTCCACTGTGTTCTCAGCGCCCCTAGCTGTTCTCCAGTGCTTGTCCATCTGCTGAATCTAGTCAGCCTATCTAGAGATCTTTGTTTTAGGAAGATCAGCTGTTCCTCATTTAGCAGCATCGGTTGTCAATATTCCTTTACATAAGATTGGGGTCTGGTGTACATTTTAACAGTTTTATGCTGGGTTACTGTTTGGGAGTCTGTTGGACCACCCTGGCTGATAACTCAAAGGAAGCTATCTCCTGTCTGGCATTGTTTCTTGTTATGTAGCCTTTAACTATACAAGTGGACTCTTAAAAAATTATATTGACCCCTTTAATTTTTCTTTTTACTTTCTTTTCAGGTGTTTAAGACCCTACAGTTGGCCCAGACAAAACTATTAATTTTTACTCTTAAGATCATTTGAGGATCTGTTCCTCAGGGGTAACATGGGCTTGGGAGGAGGCCCTGGCTCCTTTCTTTTACCAGTTCTGTCTATGTGAAGATAAGTCAAAGGTGTGGCTCACCCATGACTGGCTTGCCCTGGAACCATGGAGGGAATGCTTCCTCTGTGTTGACCCTCCTCTTTGTAGACTGGACT
>NW_008334442.1:2490342-2498172 GCF_000622305.1 Nannospalax galili | reverse complement strand
CTCCTTGATCAAGAGGACAGGTGACTCACCACAGTTACAGGACATTTTGAGAGATGCTCATAGTCCCCTAGAACTTAGTTGACCTAGGAGGGCAAGGAGCAAAAACTGTCCTTTATGTCCCTCTGACCAAATTAGTATAGGCCTTAAAATATGGCTGTTAAACATCCATGAAGGTTAGTTCCACCAGTCTGGTACTTTTAATTACCTTGGGCCATGTAGATAAAGCCTGGGCAAAGACCAAACATTCTCAGTTAAACCTTGCCTAGATGGATATTATATTCCTTGATCTAGTTGTATGTTTAATTTTCTAGTAGGTTGTTGGACTAATATGGTTCCCTCTCATTTCTTTAAAATTAGCTAAGCATTATTTATCTCTCACATTTTCTCACACTTCCACCGTGTTTTCCCCATTTAAGGTGTCCCCATTTTTCCCATTTCTCCCTTACTAATACCCTTCTCCTATGGTCCCACCTCCTTTGAGCTCCTTCTTTCCCTTTATTCCCTAGGTTCCTTGAATAACTTTCCTTTCCCCCTCCCCTTAATACCCCATTTTTATCCATATCTCCCTTATTAATGCCTGTTTCCTACTGTTCTTCTCTTTCAGATTCTTTCTTTTCCTTTACCTCCCTGGCTCCTTTTCATTATGTTGGTTCCTGTAGTTATGTCTGGATATATACTCATTCACCAGGATTTGGTGCTATGGTCCACATATGAGGGAGAACATAGGTCTTTTTTGTTTGTTTTTTGTTTGTTTGTTTTTGTTGGTTTTTTCTTCTGAGTCTGTGTCACTTCACTTAGTATAACAGTTTCTAATTTCATCAATTTACCTGAAAATTTCATTATTTCATCTTTCTTTACTGCTGAGTAAAACTCCCTCATATAAATGAACCACATTTTCATTATCCACTTGTTAGTTGAGGGACACTTAGGATGCTTCCATGTCTTAGCTATTGTGAAAAGAGCAGCAACAAACAGATGTACAAGTGTCTCTGCAATAAGATGAGTTCTTTGGGTATATACCAAGGAGTGATATAACTGAGTCAAAAGGTAGGTTCATTTGTAGCTTTTTAAGAGTTCTCCAGACTGTTTTCCCTAGGGGTAAAGTTTAATATAGGTGTCCTGTCACAAAGGGCTACAAATGCCCACGATGTAAATAGTAAGAGTATGCAATGTGTGGGTCCTTGAATAGGAGTCCTATATTAAACTTTGTTTTGTAATTTTTGAAACACTATTACTTATCTCATGTATACCTTAAAGGAATTTATATTATATGGCTAGACCCCAGCCTGACCCTCCCCCAATCAGGGATTCTCCAGGTTGCCCACATCGATAAGAGATCTGTGGAGACTACTTGTGCTGCCCCCCATTTTTACACCAAAGGCTCATCACCTCCATATTCCTAAAACCACTGCCTCTTCCTTCTCTTTCCCTTTGTAGTTTGCTATTTGTTAATCCAATCCCACCTGGAATGCCTCAGTCTACCTGGAGAACCTGGTCCTTCCCTCCCTTGAGGACACACCAAAGCCATACAAGCAACTTCACTGGAGCTCTCCAATTGTTCCATCCAGCTTTGATACTCAGGATCAGTTCACAATGCTAAGAGAAACCTGTTCCAAATTCCCTGACCAAGACAATGCAGTCACCAGGCTGCACCTGTTAAGCAAAAGACTTAGAATTGAGGCTGTAGCCTATAAGTACCAGACAAACAGAAGAAATGGATATCCAGACCCTGCTATGAAATAGCACCCTCCTGAACATTAGAAACATCTCAGATAAAAGAAGATGACTTGAACAGAAAAGAAATAAAAATTTAAACAGCAAACAAACACCAGATGTACAAAACACAATGTGGAAATAAAAACAACAGAAAGCAATATGTCCCCTGCAAATAGTACAAATCCCATAGAAATGGTCCCTAATATAAATCATTTGGAAGAATTTCCAAGGATAGAATTTTTTTAATGATTTTAACTATGGTTAAACAGCTCAAAGATGACAAACATATGCATAAAATGAAGAAGTCAATCTAAGTAGTGAAAACAGTTTGAAGTGGCAAAGAAAAACCAAATTGAAATGATGCTGGAAATGAAAAATCAAACCTCAGTGGAAATCCTCACTAACATAATGAATTGTGTTGAAAAGAGAGACAAAAAAAAAAAGGATTACCTGTTAAAGGGCAATGTGATATTTAAAAAGAAATGTGAAAAAAAATGGAACGGTTTGTGAAATATGAAAAGATATAACCTTCAAATTATGGGTGTAGAAGAATACCATAGTGAAGTATAGAAGATACCTTCAATAAAATTATAGAAGAATATTTCCCAAATTTAGAGAAAGAGATGCCTATTCATGTACAAAAAAATCCTACAGGAAACCATATACAGGACAAGAAATGGAATTCTCCATGAAATATTCTAGAGAAAACATTTAAAATAAAAAATAAAAAGTGGGTATTTAAAGCTACAAGAGAGAAAGGTCAAGTCACTTTTAAAGGGAGACCTATTAGACTAACACATTTAAAACGAGAAAGGCCTGGAAAGATGCATTCCCAGTACCAAATGACCACAATTGTCCAGCTAGACTATTATACCCAGAAAAACTATTAAAATTGAAAGAGAAAAAAAAAGACTTTTCATGGTAAAAATAACTTAAAGGAATTTAGTATTACTAAGTCAAATCTACAGAGAATACTAGAAGGAATACTTCAATCTACACAAAGGGATAAAAGCATTCAAGAGACCACAGGAAATAAATAAACCATGCTAGGACAGGTGATCAAAAGAAATTTGAGAAAACACAAAAAGCAACAAAATGATAGTAAATAAGACGCATCTCTTAATAACTTTGACATATACCCAAAATATTCTGTATCCTGCTAGAGACACCTGCTGATCCTTGTTCACTTCTGCTCTATTCACAATAGACAGGAAATGGAAACAATCTAGATGCTATCAATAGATGAATGGATAATGAAATTATGATATATTTATAAAACAAAAAATTATTCAGTTGTTAAGAAAAAATGTAATTCTCAGGGAAATGGATGGAACTGGGAACAATGTTCCTGAGTGAGATAACCCAGACCCAGAAAGACAAAGGTCATATGTTATATCCCGTAAGTGTCTGTAGGCTTTGAATTCACATACTTCTGGAGCTAGAGGTCCAAGATGAAGATTTCTTGCTCAGGCTTACAGACTATAATTTATAACCAGGTTCTCACTTGAAGAGGAGAGGAAAGGGGAAAGAAGAAAAGGGGGAGGGAGGGAGGGACGGAGGGAGGGACGGAGGGAGGGAGGGAGGGAGGACTAGAGGGGAGAGGAGAAAAGTGGGGGAATAAAGAGTAGGAGGAAAAGAGCTAGTGGGTGGAAAAGGGGGAAGTAGAGAGAGAGGAAGATGGAGAGGAAAGAGCAAAAGTAAGAGAGGGAGACGGAAATGAAAATGGGGAGAAAGAGGAGGAGAGAGAGAGAGAGACAGAATGTTCTTACCTCAATCTCTTCAGACCACATATTGTAGACTGTAGCATCTTGACTTGAAGCAAACTAATTGCCTTCCAAAAATCCTACTTCGAAATATGATTAAAATGTGAAGTCGAGCTTCAACATGCAAATTTTGGAAGACACAATTTCATTTATAACATCAATCAGTAGAATTCAGAGCATTTGCCTGACTGTAATGTACTCTCTCATACTAGGGAAACTCACCTAGAACAGTGTCTACAGTCTTGTACATGGAGATTGAAAAGATTTATGTTAAACTTTTCTGTGTAGGGTAAGGAATAAACAGACTTCAACAAATTTCAGATGTAGATAGTTGATAGGTGAATGGAAAGATAGATTTCAATGTATTTTATAAAACATACCTTAAAATGATCTAATTTTCCCTCATCCCTTTCTTTAACACTCTTAATTTTGAGCACACACACACAAACCATTTTTTAATAAAATTTTTATTTTCTTTGAGAATTTGGTGAAATTTATTTGCTCCTATTCACTCCCAACTCATTCCTTAACTCCTCCCAAATCCACCCCTACCTTTCTATCTTCTACAACATCTTGTCCTTCTTTTGAAAAATTTAATAACCCATCAACTCCAATTTGTGTTGTCCATATACTTCTGGGTGTGGAGCCACACACTGGAGTGCAATAGACCTACCAGTAGCCACAGACTTAAACTGACTGTCCCTCTCCCTCTCCTCATTTAGGGGTGGGAGCTCACAAAACCATTCCCACTCTATGCTAGCATGTTGACTAGCTTGATCTTAGACTTGTCTCGTCTAGGCAACCACTGCTGCTTTGAATTCATGAGTGCAGCAGTCCTGTGGTGCCCAGAACACATGATTTAGCTCATGTCCTCTCCAAACTCTGTCTTTTATAATATTTTCACCACCTTTTCCATGGTAGTCCCTGAGCTTTATGAGTAGGTAAGAGAAATTTCTTTGTGCAGAGGATGGTGGTTAAAACAAAAACTCACAATTGATCAAAGTGCAGATAATAAGTCACACAGATACTGTAAATGCAGTTTTATTTAAAATACTGCTACATAGTATATTCACATACTTCAGATTTTGGCCAGAGCAGTAACTATTTACATATCAGGTGACCTTGGTTATTTTAGGGGAGAAAGTGCAAAATAATAATATTAACAGAGTGCTAATTAAATGGAAGTCAATTATAGAGACCATCACATTCTGTAGGGGGGAAAATCTCTTGAAAAACAACATGTAATATTTTCAGAACATGTGGAACACACATTTTTAAATCCAAAATTTGGACCCTCTCAGACCAGTTCCCTAGTTTCTAGATAACTGAATCTTCATGTGCATTTATATACAACAAATTTCTAGATGTAATTTTGTCTTGTCAACACTTAGCTGAATTTAGAGGAAAGTGAATGACAGTTGTCCTATTAATAATTCAGCCTGTTGATTCTTAATATGGCATAACCCTCCAGTTATGGGGAAACTTTCAGAGCCAACATCCCTACTACACACACTTTCAACTACAGCACTCTTCAGATGAAGCAGAACAATTATGAGTATGTGTCTGTGTTGGGTTTGCTGTCAAGAGGTTTTTAGCTCCTGAGCCCATGGATTAACTTCTCAGTTTTGCTTATTGTGTGAATAAGAGATCATCTGACAGCAGAAATTTCCAACTGCCACGACTTGATTTTGAGGTATCTGGCATATAAATTCTTTAATGCATTCTTCAGTCTCAAAATCTGGAGCTTACATGCATGATCCTGCTGGAAGAGTCCAAGTGTAATTCTTGACCATTAGATTAGGGGTTAGAGTTTACATGAAAGATAAATTACCAGTACAGTTTTGATTCTTTTGTGATAACACTTGCCCTTTTTCTACTGTATTTTTATTCTGAGGTTTTCATATATGTATACAAGGTATTTTGGTCATTTCACCTTCTACTCCTCCCCCTTCACTCCCAGTTTCATTCTGATTATGCTGATTATATATTCATGGGTCTGGGGACATGTACTGGAGTGTGATCACCTCCCAAGTGACAAATCTCGACAAAAACTCACTCTCCCTGTCCCAGCATCCATCAGTTGTCAATAGCCCTTCCCTAGGGCTGGGGGCTTTTGAGTCCCTCCCCCTCTGTGCTAGAATGTTGACTGACTTAATCTTTTACATAAGAGTCTTGTACAGGTAAGCACAACAGCTGTGCGTTCATATATGCAGTAGTCCTGTCATGTCAAAAGACACTGTTTTGCTTAGGTCTTCCTCAACCTCTGGTTCTTGCAATCCTTCCATCTCTTCTTCCCTGATATTTATTGAGCCTAAAGGGATGGAATTTAATATGTCTAATTTATGGATGAGCACTCTATACACACTTAGTCCCTGTATTTACATCAGTTTTAAGTTTCTACATTAACTGCCATCTACTGTACACACACACACACACACACACACACACACACACACACACAAAACTCTAATGAGGTCTGAGAGCTGCACTTATCTATGAGCAGAGAGAGACAAATTTTGAAGGCAGTTTGATACTATGTCCACTTAGGAAAACAATAGTAGTAGGTTCATTCCTGGGGCCTGTGAGTTCCCCAGTCATGAATTCTTGGTGGTATTTCCACAACAAAACTTCTGGGACAATACAAAATCAGTCCTAAGAGGGAAGTTTATAGCTCTAAGGGCCTACATTAAAAAAAATCAGAAAGAGCACAAATAAATGACTTAATATTGCAACTTAAGATTCTGGAAAGGTAAGAACAAAAGAAACCCAAACCCAGTAAAGGAGAAGAAATAACAAAAATCAGATCAGAAGTTAACGAAATAAAGACAAACAAAGCAATGCAAAGAATCAATGAATCTAAGAGCTGGTTCTTTGAAAATATAAACAAGATAGACATAACCTTAGCCCACTTAACCAAAAGAAAAAAGAGCAAATATAGATCAACAAATTCAGGGATGAAAGAGAAAACATCACAACAGACATCAAGAAGATCCAGAACATTATAAGGGAAAATACTTTTAAAAACCTATACTCTATTAAATTTGGAAACCTAAAAGAAATGGATGGGTATCTAAAATCATGGGACTCACCAATGATAAACCAAGAAGAGATCAACAGATTAAACAGATTCATAACATATAAGGAAATTGAAACAGTAATATAAAACCTACTGACTAAAAAGTCCAGACTCAGATTCACAACATAATTCTACCATTTAAAGAAGATCTACAACCAATACTACTCAAATTATTCAAAAAGATAGAAACAGACTGCTATGAAACCAGCATCACTCTAATACCAAAATGAGGTAAAGACAGAACCCAAAAAGAGCACTATATACCCATATCCCTAATGAACATAGATGCAAAAATTCACAACAAAATACTTGCAAACCGCATATAGATACACATTACAAAGATCATCCAGGATGATCAAGTGAGCTGAATTCCATAGGTGCAGGGATAGTTAAATATATATATTATATATATGTAAATAAATGGACTCAAGGACAAAAATCACATGGTCATCTCAATAGATGCAGAAAAGGCCTTTGACAAAATCCCACATGCATTTGTTAAAAGTACTAGAGGGAATTGGGATGGAGGGAACATCTGTCAATATAATTAGTGCTGTATACAACAAACCCACTGTCAACATCATTCTAAGCTGAGAAAAACTGGAAGCATTTCCAATAAAATCAGGAACCGGGGACTGAAGAGATGGCTCAGTGGTTAAGAGCACTTGCTGCTCTTGCAGAGGACCCAGCTTTGATTCCCAACACACACACATGTCCATAACTCCAGTTCCAGGGGAATATGACTCCCTCTTCTTACCTCCACAGGCATTGCACAACATGAGTGCACTTACATACATGTAGCAAATGCACTCATAGGTCAGCAGAAAATAGAAGCACTTGCTACTATCCCTAGTTGTTCAGAGCACGTGAGAAGTATTCACCTTCAATTTATCATACCTCCAAACACTATCACATTCCCTCCACTTAATCAGCCTGATACAGGCATTCTGTTACAAAATGCTTGTCAGTGGCATATGAAGAGCTCATCATATGAGATACATGTGGAAGGAAAATAAAATAGGCTGGCTGCATTTTAATCTCATTTTATTGCTGATTGTCTATTAAGCCTAGGTAAGCCATTTAATCTTACTTGTTGCAAATTTTCTCTAAAATGGAAAAGAGGAGCTGTTCTTTTAGAGGACCTGAGTTTGATTCCCAGTACCCAAGTCAAGTGAATCACAGTACTATTCTGACTTTGTGGGCATCAGTACATATGTATGTGAACAGAGAGAGAAAGAGAGAGAGAGAGAGAGAGAGAGAGAGAGAGAGAGAGAG
>NW_008334442.1:2484393-2489447 GCF_000622305.1 Nannospalax galili | reverse complement strand
GCAGGCAGATCTCTGTGAGTTCAAGGCCAGCCTGGTCTACATAGTGAGTTCCAGGACAGCTGGGGCTACAGGTCTCAAAAAAACCAAAAAAAAAAAAAAAAAAATCAGGAACCAGACATAGCTCTCCATTTTCTTCACTCCTTTTTAACACAGTCTTGAAACTCTTGTTAGAGCAATACAAGAAAAGGAAAGTAAAGGAGTACTAATTGGGAAGAGGTCAAATTACTACTATTGTCAGACTATATATTATGACACAAAAGAGATCTCAAAAATTCCACCAGAAAACTGCTAGAAATAATCAATACTTTCAGGAAGGTTGCAGGCTGCAAAATCAATCTACAAAGATCAGTTGCCTTTCTATATATCGTAAATAGTGAATTTCTTCTGTTGCTTGTGATTCTGGTATGAAACTCAAGCCTTCCTTTGTTGAGTTGTAGTCTGATTCTGTTTTTATTGTTGATGTGCCTTGGCTGCTTTCTGATTGAATATGAAAATCTGTGTGGTCTAAGCTTCAGGTTCTCTCTTTCAATTTTATATTGAAGGAACCAGATGGCTCCAATCAGACTGGCTACTCAAAACCTCTCCAGAAGGGCAAAGTGGCCCTAGTTCCTTAAAGAGCACTTCAGAAGCCTCAGATGGACAAGGAGAGGAGATAGGAATGGATGCACTGGTTTCTATTTGTTAACAATGAATCCTAAGTCCTGGAGCAGTAGGAGGGTCCCATAGCAGGGGGATGGGCACAGCACGATTTCGCATGCCACAGAGGCCTTATCAGGTGACTTGTTCCAAATATTTTTTAATGTATTCTTTCCTCTTATATCTAATGCTGAGGTTTTCTTACCAGTAGTATGTTAGAAAGCTGCCATCCTTCATATGTGCACATGCACAAAGAAATACATATATTCATTAAAAATTTTATTGATGATAAATAGAATTTATGCTAAAATTTTTACATTACAATAAAAAAACAAATTATTCAATATAAATTCCATAGATCTAGCTTATTCTCAAAGAATGCTTTTGATAATTTTATCAAACTTTTGTATGTACAGTCAACTAACATAAAGTGGCAATTGATGAACAAATGTAGTTCTGATATAAATATCGGGGGAAAAAATAATGATACGTATTAAATTTCAGTAGCGATGTAATGAACTTCTGAGTAATTCATTAATTTTTAGCTTTTATTAGTGTGTGTGTGTGTGTGTGTGTGTACGATGTATGTGCATCAGTAATGGTACACATGTACAGTGGCAGTTGTGGAAGACAATGGACAACTTTTGGGCATCAGTTCTCACCTTCCATGCTGGAGTTAAAAGATCAAACTCAGGTCACACTTTCTTAGCAATTGCTTCTGCCTGTGGAGTCATCTCACTGGCCCAATAATTTTTTAATATTATAACATTTTATCATTTTTTGCACAGTTCATACATAATGGTTATAAACATGGCATACTTTTAAGATACATTATTAAAATTTCTCCATTTCTTTCTTAAATATAGATAATCAATCTACCATTAAATCAAATTATGATTACCAGCACTTGGAAATTGCTGTAGTGTAAATGCTCCTATCGTGAACGGCTTCTCGCTGTGATGATAATGTCACCAAACAAAGAGTAAGGAAGAAATTTTAATAACATGCCATTTTTTGTGATTTCTAGCATCAAGTCTTATATAATCTTGCACTCCTAGATAAAATTCCACAAAATAATTATGAAGTGAACAGGGTATTTAACACCTTTGGTTTAATATGTCATTTAATTGTGAATTTAAGTAATTTAGTTGGTTTCTTTTTTTTTTTTTTTTCCTATATTTGGGATCAACTCAGGTCATACACATGCAAAGTAAGTGAACTAATGGTGAACTATCTCCCCAGATATTTTTCTTTTTTTTTTAAACAGGGCTCATTAAATTGCCCTGGCTTAACTTAACTAAACCTGAGGTGTAGTCCAAGGCAGGCCTTGCACTTACAATCATCCTGTTCTTGGCCTCCCAAGTACCTAGGATTATAGGCTTATGTTACCATACATGGCAATATAATTTTATTTGTAATAACCATTGTGTAATAAAATTGGATCACATTGTTTCAAAATCTAATCAAATGATTGTCACAAATCAGTTGAAATTAGCCTCAGAATAGCACAGCTACCTGTGCCATGATTTTGTAAATCATTCTTTTTTTTAATTCTATGCAAACCATCCACATAAGATTTTCAGATTATGTGTAAATACATAAAATTTTTAAAATTCAGAATGTGATTTAAAGAAAAAGAAATCTGTAGCCATTCAAAATTCCTGAAGTGCCATTCAGGAATTTCAGTATAGACATTCTAAGTCTTTCTCACTACTCAACTGTAAGGCACACATTATTTGGCCCACACTGTAATTCTTGATACTTCTATGATACTTTCTATGAGATTTTGCTGTACTTTTATGCTGTACTACCTATGAATCTATTCTACAATTTATTTTTGCCCATCCTTGCATTTCAAAATTCTGTACACTCTACAAGTTAGATTTAAAAGACCAAATTTCATGGGAAAATTTCCCTTTTCCTTCTTTTTGTAAAGATGCATTATTCAGGAGCTGGAGGTATAGCTCACTTCTTGTAGCAGATAGTGATTAAGACAGAGACCCATAATTGGTCAACCTGCAGAGAATAAGAGACTGTGGAGTGCTCAACATTAAGTGGGACACCTTCTCCTCCCAAGGCTCATGAATCATTGCAGAAGAGGAGGAAAAATTGTGAGAGCCAAAAGCAGTAGAAGAATACAAGGAAACTGTGTTGTCTGGACACCACAGGACAGTTGCACATTTGAACCCACAGCACTTATGACAGCATGCACAGGACCTGTGAAAACCAAAGCCAGACAGTGCTCCATCATGGATAGCAGATATGGGCAGGAATCCCCAGACCTAGCTGAGGTTCTATTGGCCATTTGTAGGTGCTAGGAGAGGGAGAGTCAGTTTTCCTTTCTGGTGTGATGTCTGAGAGGCTGAACAGACTCCAAGGGACAGATCCACACTCAAGAGTACTTAGGAAATACAAACAAGACTCAAAAAGCTGTTTTTTAAAAAAAATAAAAATAGAGGATATGAAATCAGCCAAAGGTAGTAAGGCGAGAGTGGAGAGGGAGGAGGGGGTCTCAATATGACTAAAATATGTTGCATAAAATTCTCAAATATATAAAAAATTAAACATGTTTTATTAATTAGTTGAGAATTCCATACATTATATTTTACCATATTTACCTCATCCCCATCTCTTCCTAGATACAGCCCCCCCTTCCCAGTCATACAATTTTGCACTTTCTTTTTAATCCAATTTGTCCAGATTGTGCTGCCTATATATCTTGGGTGTAGGAACATCACTGGAGCATAGTCCACTTACTAGGGGTCACATTAAAGAAAACTAATTCTCTCTCTCTGAGGAGCTAACAGTTGCCAAGAGCTCCTCAGTTCATGGTGGGGTTTCTTGTCTACCTTCCCCTTCCATGTTGAGATTTTTGTTTGGCTGGAGTTTGCACAGGTCCCGTGCATGTATGCTGCCAAAACCTTGTGAGTTCATGTGTGCAACTAACATATTGTGTCTGGCAAACAATGTTTCCTTGTAGTCATCCACCATCTCTGGCTCTTGCAATCTTCCCAATCATTGTTCTGCAATGATCTTTGACCGTGAAAGAAAGGGCTGTGACGTAGATGAGCCATTTAAGTTTGAACATTCCTCAGTCTCTTGTTCATTGTAACTTGACTACCACCATATGCTGAAAAACAAAGTCACAGGTTCTTGACCTCAATAATGGTACCAGGTATCAGTTTCATCTTGTGGAATAGGACTTAAATCCTATTAGAAAGTTATCAAATTATTATCAATAAATGAACCCATAAAAGAGAGCAAATAGTTCAATATGTTCCTGAAAGTCCCATTGCAGAATATTCCTGAATTGGTGGACAAGACATCAGAACATGAGCCATTTTAGATCCAGATGATAACAGTCACCAAATAAGTATTATGTCAGTGCTGAACTTAGTTGAACCCTTAAATCACACATTCTTTTCAGTCTATGTAGAGGCACCCATTTTATTCCTATGTGATACTACTGAAAGTGTTGATCATAATTTTATTTCTAAAATCTACAGAATATAAATTCAAACGGCACTCCCTTTTAAATGGGAAAGAAGGAGAATACTGGAGGAGGTGCAAATTTTGAAGGGAAGATGATTTAGTTTAAAACTGAGATCAATTTTGAAATAAAATTTCAGATGTCTGAGAGGCATCCATAGTAGATTGTTGAAAAATTGGATGTTTAACAGACATACTTTGAGGCCTATAATAATTTGGTAAGAGGGACATAAAGGACAGTTTTTGCTCCTTGCCCTTCTAGGTCGACTAGTTCCAGGGGACTATGAGCATCTCTTAAAATGTCCTTTAATTGTGGTGGTAACCTGTCCTCTTGATCAAGGAGGCTGAGTAGACTCCACCAGATGGACTTGAACCAGTGTCCAGTCTACAAAGAGGAGGGTCAACACAGAGGAATCATCTCCTTCATGCTTCCAAGTGAAGCCAGCCATGGTTGAGTACGATCTTTGACTTATCTTCACATAGGCAGAACTGGTAAAAGAAAAAAGCCAGGGGCTCCTCCTAGCCCATGTGACTCCTGAGGAAGAGATCTTCAAATGACCTTAAGAGTAAAAATAAATTGGTTTATCTGGGCCAACTGTATGGCCTTAAACAACCAAAAGGAAAATATAACCAAAGATTAAAGGGGCCAGTATAATTTCTTAAGAGTCCATATGTGTAGCTAAAGGCTACATAACAAGCAACAATGCCAGATAAGAGATGCGTTGTTGGCCAGGGTGGCCAAAGGGACTCCCAGATAGTAACCCAGCATAGAACTGGGAAAATGAACAGCAGGCCCCAATCCTATCTAAAGGAATATTGACAATGGATTGCTGCTAGATGAGGAACATCTGACCTTCCTTAAAACAAAGACCTCTAGATAGGCTGACTAGATTCACTGGATGAACAAGTAGTAGGGAACGGCTGGGGTC
>NW_008334442.1:2483797-2484205 GCF_000622305.1 Nannospalax galili | reverse complement strand
CCCAGCACTCGGGAGGCAGAGGCAGGCAGATCTCTGTGAGTTCAAGGCCAGCCTGGTCTACATAGTGAGTTCCAGGACAGCTGGGGCTAGAGGGAGACCCTGTCTCAAAAAGACCAGCATAAAAATTTACATCATGTTAATTAGTAGAAGTGATAAACATTACCATCGAAATCTACCTGATGACTTTATAGACACACACAAGTGCCAAGGATCTGAGTGTAACTGACTGTGACTAGTTATAATCAGATTCATAGAGGTTAGAGGTGCATGTGCAAACATCTAAGTGTTAGTAGCATTAAAATGAGTTTTTCTGTATGAAACAGTGTATTTTAAAATGGAGATCTTTTTTAAAGGTTAAAACCCCATTCCATTTTATGAGTTCAATATTGAATAACTGTATTAATTGAA
>NW_008334442.1:2483650-2483766 GCF_000622305.1 Nannospalax galili | reverse complement strand
CAAACCTAAAAATTTTATAGCCACTTTTGAAAGAGCTGTATCTTTGCTCTGTGCTCTGAAAAATGTTATTGAGCATATTAAAGCTGTAATGATACCTTTCTTCTAAAAAAATAAAT
>NW_008334442.1:2482991-2483321 GCF_000622305.1 Nannospalax galili | reverse complement strand
CTTAATAATTAGTAGATGTGAAAAACATTACCATTGAAATCTACCTGGTGAATTTATAGCCATGCTCAGATGCCAAGGAGCTCAGAAAGTAACAAACTATGAGTAGTAATAATCAGATATATAGAGATTAGAAACGCACGTGCAAACATTTTAGTGTCAATTGCATTAAAAATGAATTTTTCTGTATGAAACTATGTATTTTAATAATGAAATGGAGATCTTGTTTTAAAGGTTAAAAACTGATTCAAATTTATGTCTTACAGGGCTTATACTGAGTTCGATATTGTATAACTGTATTAATTCAACTGTGAACCTAGAAACTTACAGTCA
>NW_008334442.1:2422573-2481133 GCF_000622305.1 Nannospalax galili | reverse complement strand
AATCATGTTATGTAGGGTAAAATTTCCATTCAACTATGAGATGTAAGGGACAATAGCACTTATCTCAGTATCATTAGAATCATCTAAAGTCATGGGAGCAAGGGTATTAGTAAGGAAGAAAGGGGGGGAAGTGCAGGCACCTTAAGTGGGAAAACCATGATAGAGGAGGGAGACGATACAAGAGAGAAACAATGCCTAGCTAGTCACGAAAACCAGAGGGAACCATATTATTCCTACAATCTACTGACAAATTATACATAATAGATCAAGAAAAATAAAAATTTTGAAAGTTGGATATATAGATTCTCCACAGGAGGACTAACTACCCTATTCTGCTCTTCACTGTCCCTGCAAGCCTCTCTCACAGGATGCCTCCTATTCCTTAACCCCAAATCCTAGGACTACCTTCCGAAACCAGATTAACCACTCACCCTACTACAGATCCCTAAATTCTCACCCATGCAACCCTCTTACCACCAAATTCCCAGCCTCAGGATCAGGCAGACAGACCTGCTCAACCAGGACTCTGGTTAGTTGGATCAAGTTCAGTGCCTTCCTCCACCATTTCTCTATCTCCTGTGGCCTCTCTCATAGGCAGGCCAGGCTTTGGCTTCAACTCATCCTCCACAGGAGGACTAGCTACCCTATTTCTCTAATCACTGTCCCTGAAGGCCTCTCTCACAAGCTGGCTCCTATTCCTTAAACCCAAATCCCAGGACTACCTTCTCAAACTCACCGGACCACAGATCCCTAAATTCTCACCCCTCACTGCCAAATTCCCAGGCAGACAGACCTGTTCGGCCAGGACTCCAAAGGAAAATTACACTAAACAAAAGCAGAGTAGAAGTTCCTGTTGAGTACATACTGACAAAGAACATCCATTTGCCCAGATGACAATGCAAAAACACAAACAATACAAAAAACCAGGAAAATATGTCTCCCAACAAAACCCATGAGTCCTACAGAAGGGCAGAACATTGAGAACCACCCTATAGAACCCCAAGACACAGAATTTAAAATAATAATCACAAACATGATCAAAGAATAACAAGAAAATACAGAAAAAAATTTCAAAGAACTCAAAGAGGAAAGGCATAAACTTTTGACAGAAGTGCCATGCCATCTCCAATGGAGTCCACATGAGGTTTTCTGTGGACTGAGGCTGAAACTTCAAAGAAGATTGCCTCTTGGAACTGGCTGTGCAAAGAAAGCTTGCTGTGTACTTGGTTTTTCTACTCTTGCTCTTATGTTTATTGTAGGCATTGTGTTCCTGGCTCACAAAAGTAACTCACTGTCCTTATTCAGGTCAGCGAGCGTGCCTATGAGAAAGTTAGATACAGATGATTTCTCTGGAACACTGTCACCCAATATTACACTTCCTCCAGATACTCCTCTTCTATTTCAGACATTAGCTAAATTAGAAAAAAAAATAGAAATCCCTAAAAAGTCCTAGATAAATTACAACAGAAAGAATTATTTGTGAAATCCCCTCTTGCTAAGATTCCTTTAGCTAAAAAGATTATAAAGAAAAGGGTCTAAGATAAAAACCAAAGGAAAACTGCCACCCACTGTCAAAACTAAATATGAATATGCTTATATATTAGGTAATGGGAAACTTTGGGCTCCACCAAAAGACAAAGGAAGTCGAAAAACCACAAATGATTAAAAATAAAAACGGTTGCCAAATCATAAAAAACAGACAGAAATATGAAGTCTGGTACTAGGTAATTAATAGATAAAAATCTTTTCCTTGCATCTCTTGCTTTTATGTTCGGAATAACTTTTCTTAGGAAATTGTTGGCCGCTTGATTAAACAAAGAAAGATTTTGTAATTATGCTCTGTATATAAGCTGATGTTTGCAGCTTGAAAAATATACTCAGATTCAACCAACTTCTGTGTTGTTTCTGTTTGTCAATTGCCAAATCCTTGCCCACTCTCTTAAAGTCCTGTTCTCGTTGGACTGAGTGCTCTGGCTGAGCTGGCCCATCACACAGAAGCTCAAGTATATACAAACATCCTGCTTAAGAAAATATCAAAAACAATTCATAATTTGAAAAGAGAATTCTCTATAGAGAGAAATAGTGAAGAAAACCCAATTGGAAATGAACACTGGACTGAAAGACTCAATAAGCCAAGTATAAATAACAAGAGAAAGTCTCACAACCAGAATGAATGAAATGGGAAACAGAATATCAAGAATAGATGATAAAGTTGAAGATCTGGACTCTTAAGTAAAGACTATGCAAAATTTAAAAAAAAAAAAACGGAATGGAAATGTGAGACAATAAGAAAAGACCAAATCTATGTATTATAGGCATACAAGAAGGAGAAGAAAATGAAAACAATGGCATCAAACAGATCTTCAACAGGATTATAGAAGAAAACGTCCCTAAATTAAGAGAAGATATACCTATAGAGACTCAAAAAGCACAGAGAACACTATTAAGACATGATAAGAACAGAAAGTCCCCATGACATATCATAGTAAAAACCTAAAATATACAGAAAAAAAGAGAGGGTACTGAAAGCTGCTAGAGAAAAACAAGTTACAAATAAAGGAAAACCCACCAAAGTAACAGCTGACTTTTCAATGCAAACTATGAAAGCAAGAAGAGCCTGGAACAAAGTATTCCCTTTCTTAACAACCACGGATGCCAAACCCGAATGCTTTATCCAGAGAATATTTGAAGCAATACAGAGGACCCAAGAAAGAAATGAGTATGCCCTAAAGGCTACAGAAAGAAAACAAAAGTATATCAATGGAAAGACAAAATAGGGCCACAAACACAAGGAAATCAAAATGAAAGTACAAAATCTGCACTTTTCAATATTAACACTAAATATGAATGGCCTCAACTCCCCTGTCAAAAGACACAGGCTGGTGCAATGGATTAGGAAAGAAAACCCATCTTTTTGTTGTCTTCAAGGAACTCATCTCACCTTCAAGGTTAGACACTATCTTCAAGTGAAAGGATGAAAAAAATGGTCCAAGCAAATGGCCCTAAGAAGCAAGCAGGTGTTGCAAATCTAATATCTGTCAAAATAGACTTCAAATTAAACCTCACCAGAAGAGATAAGGAGGGTTACTTCATTCTAATCAAAGGCACAATTTATCAAGAAGATATTACAATCATGAACATTTATGAACCATACTCTGGAGCACCCAATTTCATAAAATCAGTAGTCCAGTACTATAAAACAGAGACTGGCACCAACTCAGTGATAGTGGGCAACATTAATATCCCATATTCTTCAACAGAAAGATCAACCAGATGAAAAAATGAACAGAGAGACATCTGAATTAAATGAAATACTATATGAAATGGACCTAATGGATATCTACAGAATATACCACCCAACCACCAAAAAAATACACTTTCTACTCAGCAGCTCATGCAAGTTATTCTAAAACTGACCACATTCTGAGGCACAAAACAAATCTCAACAAATACAAAAAAAAAAGAAATAATTCCATGCCTTCTATCAGACCACAGTGCAATAAAGCTTATAATCAACAACAGAAAAGCTCTAGTAAGTATACAAACTCATGGAGATTAAACAGCACACTCCTGAATCAAGAATGGGTCAAAGAAGAAATTAAGAAAGAAATAAAAGTATTCCTGGAACAAAATGAAAATTAGAATACAACACAACAAAACCTCTAGAACACCATAAAAGCAGTCCAAAGAGGTAAGTTTATAGCTCTTAGTGCCTACATTAAAAAATCAAAAAGAGCACATGTAAACAAAATGACAATACAACTCAAAGACTCTGGAAAGACTAGAACAAACCATAGATGCAGAAAAGACATTTGACAAAATTCAACATGCATTCATTTTAAAAGCCCTAGAATGAATTCATCTGGAGGGAACATACCTCAACATAATTAAACCTTTATACAACAAACCCATAGCCAACATCATCCTAAATGGAGAAAAACTGGAAACATTCCCATTAAAATCAGACAGGACTATCCACTATCTCCACTCCTTTTCAACACAGAGCTTCAAGCCCTTGCTAGAGCAATAATGCAAGAGAAGGAAATTAAAGGATTACCGATTGGAAAAGAAGAGGTCAAATTATCCCTCTTTGCAGATGATATGATATTATACATATGACATCTCAAAAATTCCATAAGAAAACTGTTAGAATTAATTAATGCTTTCAGCAAAGTGGCGGGATACAAAATCAACTTACAAAAATCAGTAGCTTGTCTATATACCAATAACAAGCAATCAGAAAAAGCACTAGAGGAAATTCTCCCATTCTCAATAGCTTCAAAAAAAAATAAATAAAATTCTTAAGAATAAACCTAACCAAAGATATTAAAGATCTCTACAATGAAAATTTCAAATCTCTAAAGAGATAGAGGAACACACTAAGAGATGGAAAGACCTACTGTGCTCATGGATTGGTAAAATCAATTTGTGAAAATGACCATCTTATCAAAATCAATTTATAGATTCAACTGCAATCATAATCAAAATACCCATGACGTTCTTCACAGGGCTTGGCAAAACAATCCTAAAATTCATACAGAAATGCAAAAGACCTCAGATAACCAAAACAATCTTGGGCAAAAAGAACAATTCTGGGAGAATCACCATACCAGATCTCAAATTATATTACAGAGTTGTAGTCATAAAAATAAGATGGTACTGGCACAAAAATAGACACATAGATCAATGGAACACAGTGGAAGACACAAACGTGAGTTCATATAATTTCAGCCTCCTAATAATCAACAAAGATTCCAAGAACACACAGCAGAGGAAAAACAGCATCTTCAACAAGTGGTGGTGGCAAAACTGAATCTCCACTTGCAGGGAAGTCAAACTTGACTCTTATCTTTCACCCTGCACAAAAGTCAACTCCAAATGGATCAAAAATCGCAATATAAAACCTAAAACTCAGAAACTGCTAGAAGAAAACATAAGCCGCACTCTCCAAGGTATAGGCATAAGAAAGGAATTTCTAAATCAAACACCAGCTGCTCAGGTATTAAGGTTAACAATCAGTAAGTGAGACCTCATTAAATTACAGTTTCTGTACAGCAAAAGAAACAACCAAGGAAGGGAAGAGGAGCCAACTGAATGGGAGAAAATCTTCACCAGATACATATCTCACAGAGGATTAGTATCCAGAATATACAAAGAACTCAAGAAACAAATAAGAAAATAAATGACCCAATAAAAAGATGGGTGATAGTTAAACAGAGAGTTCTCATGCAAAAAAAATAAAAATGGCTAAGAAGCACCTTAAAAAGTGCTCAACATCCTTAGAAATTAGAGAAATGCAATCTTATTCCAGTAAGATTGGCCAAGATCAAGAGAATGGAAGACTCCAAATGCTGGAGAGAATGTGGAGAAAGAGGAATGCTCATTCACTGTTGGTGGGAATGCAAACTCATGCAACCACTATGGGAAAACAGTGTGGAGAACCCCCAAAACACTAAAACTGAACCTACCATATGCTCCAGCGATATCACTCCTTGGCAAATACCCAAAGGACTCATCATACTGTTAGAGATACCTGTACATCCATGTTTGTTGCTGGACTCTTAACAATAGCTAAGAAATGGAAACAGCTTTAATGTCCCTCAATTGAGGAATGGTTAATGAAAATGTGGTACATCTACTCAATGAAGTTCTACTCAGCAGTAAAAAATATGAAATTGTGAAATTTGCAGGTAAATGGATAGAGCTACAGAGTGTTATATTAAGTGAAGTACCACAAATGCAGAAAAGCAAGCAACATATATTTTCCCTCATTTGTGGATTGTAGCACCAGTTCCTTATATGTGTGTATATAACTCAAGAAACTTCAGTAACACCAGGAGCCAGTTAAAGGCAAAGCATACGTGGAGGTAAAAGAAAAGAAACAACCTGAAAGGGAGATAGTAGGGAACAGATGCTACCTGGGGGAGGTGGAAAAATTGTAATCCGCAGGGAGGCCAGGAGGGAAAGACATGCAAGGGACCATGGTGTGGGGGAGGGTGGGAATGGAAAGATGGCGGGAGTTGGGAAGTATTGGGAGAGGGTGGGAATAATGGGGGCACTGTGACTAGGAAGGGAGGGAGGAGGGAAGCTGGAGCAAATAACATACAAATAATACGGCAGTGCAACACTCATCAAAGAAACTTCTTTTTGCAACAGATGGAGGCTAATGCAGAGTTGCATATCTGGTCAGGCATAGAGAACAAACACCTGGGAGATGCCCGGTACTAGCTGAGACATCTACAGTTGAATTCCTACAACCAAGGCTCATGGAACATAGAGGAATAAGAGGTAGAGAGAGGGCTAATGCACCCCTCAACCTTCACCAGTGAAGCTTTTATGTACATCTGTTGCCCAAGTTCTCTCGAGGGTCTTTTGTGCTATCAAATAAACCATATAAAATATTTTATGTGAATTTATTATAATTTATACTGTGGGGGGAAGGAGTGATTCACAAAGAAACAAACACCTAATGCCCAGCTCTGCACCATGAATCTGAGCCTGCTATTCCAGATCGCAAGCCCACCACTCCAGACCACTCCCAGCCTGCCCATAGTCACCATTAGCTTTCACCCATGCCTCCTGGGCCTGTAGTCTAGCCCTAGGTCTGTAAATGCTGGGCCATTCAGTTCTTGACTCCCACCCCAAGATGGCTCCCAGAAGCCCCTCCCTCCGTGGCTAACTCTCTGCAGTCAATTCTCTGCAGCAGCCCCACCTCTTGGAGGAACCAGACCCCCCTGTCACAACATCAGTGCATTATACACAGAAGGACTCAACTGGCCAAGTTTTGGAGAATAAGAGACTGTAGAGTGTAGGTTGGGATACCTATAAAGATCCTCACCCACCCACAGCTCAGGGACCATTGCCGAAGAGGAGGCAGAAAGATTGTAAGGGCTTGGGATGGTTCAGAAACACAGGGAGGTGGAGGCTTCCAAGGCAATGGAGGCTTGTTCATGTGCACCTGGCAGTGGTGGTGTCCAACGTGGGACCCATGTCAGCGCAATTAAACAAGGGCCCAAAGGGGAGGTGAAAATAGGTATCAGGTCAGCACTGGATAGAGAACTATTTGAGACTGGATGCTACTGGGTGAAGGAGAGAATGACTTACATATGACCACTGGATGGGCTGGCTAGACTCCAGTGGATGCGTTTACACTGAAGGACATTCGAGTATAAACACCTGAGTGAATAGGACTCAGCATGTGTGGCAGAGTGCATAGGGTTCAGTGGGGGTGGGGGCAGGCATGGATGGGGGAAGGGGTCTGGATGTGAGTGGGAAATACTGTATGAAATTTTAAAAGCTCAATTTAAAAAGTTGAATATATAGATCTGGACCTCAGGAGAGATTTATGCTGAAAATACATACTCAGAAATCATTACACTGTGAAAGGCTACTGAAGGCATGAACACTAAATAGCATATTTTCAGGGAGAATGACTAAAATCAGATGGCATGGGTGAAGGATTCTGGAAAACACGCATAGGGGTGGGTGCCGTGTTACTGCAGGACTCATCTTTGGTTTGGAATGAACACTTCTTGAATTTTTGCCAAGTCTTCTATAAGCAGTGTCCTCAGAATTGCCTCTCTCTGGTCTGTGGTGTACCTCTAGCAGCTGTAATTTTCTGTGTAATCTCACTCTTAGTCAAAAAAGCTACACCAACTCTTTGTGCCTGGATATCTACTTTAAGCCAAATAGAATAGCATGTCATTGACATACTATAGTTATTACGACACTGTAATAACTATATTCTCCATGATAAAGCACCTGTACTCTCTGCCGTGATAAAGCATCTGTACTCTCTGTTAAGTGAGCAGAAAGAATATGATTGCAAATGCCAAAACATAGAACACTTCCTGGGTTTCCTGATGAAGACTTTTTTGTTTCTATATTTACCATGGGTATATTATGTAACTTACACAGATCCTAACCACTATTTTGGTAGTCATAATGGTAGAAGGATCAGTCTTGTGAACTCTTATATGATCTCTTCCTCAGGTTTTGTAAACAGGCACTCTCTACTTATAATGAATTGACTTAAAATGTTTTGGCCTAAGATGTTTTTAACTTTATGATGAGAAAGCAATGTGTGTAATATGTATTCAGTTTAAATGATAATTGAAATTTTGAAATTAGATCTTTTCCTGGATTAGTGATGTATGAAACAGAACTCTTTTTCAGTATAGAGAAGCAGCCGAGAATGACAGCTTTGTGTCAACATCTTGATGAGTTTAATAAACAGTTGGTAATCCGGTGACATCCAGTTAGGCTAGATATAATAAATACATTTTGTCTTACTATATTTTCAATTTATGGTGGGTCTGTTTGGACCTAACTACATCACTATTCATTGGAATTTCTTATATCTTAACAATAAGTCTTCTTTAAGTAATTATTAAAAATTAGCTTCACCTCATTTCTATTGCTATAACCAAGAAACCCCAACTTTAAAATATGATTACATTTATTATTTTTAAATGATGCGTATGTGTGTTTGGATATATGCAGCTTGAGTCCAGTGTTCACAGAGGCCTGAAGAGGTTGTCAGATCCTTGGAGCTGGAGTTCCAGATGGTAATGAGCTGCCAGACATGGGGGCTGGGTACCAAACCATGGTCCTCTGCTAGAACAGTGTGAACTCTTAACCTTGAACCATCTCTCCAGCCCCAAGTCTGCATTTTATGCAGATACTATCTTTTTTTTCCATGAAACAAAACATACTTTATGTTACTACTTACTGGTACTCAATAACTTAATAACTGAATTAATTAACAATTTTTTAATAATTATATAATTCCCACCACAACTCTAGTGTTACCTGAAATTATGGGAGTAAGGCAAACTGTGAAGTCTTGCTTTTCATAAACATTCTATCAGGAGTCTTTCTGGATTCTGATCAGAAACTTCAGGAAGATCAAAACCCTTCAAGTGGAGAAATCTGGAAAACAGTTTGCATCAGACATCTCTTTGCATGTTTCAAGCTAAGCATTTCAAGCATGTGATTTTGCTCAGCTTCCTATGGGAAGGCTGCATTAAGTATCTTACCATGTCCGTTTAACACTAGCCACCTTTAACTTTTTTATATTCATTTACCTCTGTCTCTCTCTCTGTCTCTCTCTGTCTCTGTCTCTCTCTCTCTCTGTGTATGTGTGTGTGTGTGTGTATGTGTGTGTGTGTGTGTGTGTGTGTACTCATGTGTGGAGATCAGAGAACAACTTGTGGGAGCTGGTTCTTTTCTTCTACTATGTGGGTTCTGGGAATTGAACTGGGGTTTTTAGTCTTAGCAGCACATATCTTACCCTGCTAAGCAATTTTGCCAGCCCTGCCCACCATGAGGAATAACAGCACCACAGATTTTTATCCCATTTAGTAAACTTGTTTAGTGTTGTCACTGTTGTTTTTACTGGGTCTCACACTTACTAGGCAGGTATTCTACCACTGAGCTATTTCACTCGCGCCTACTTACTACATACTTTTACCAGTTGAAAGCAAGCTATGCGCATAAAAGTTTAAGCATAGTAAATAATTATGCCATTCTTTTACTATTATGAAACACTGTGCACCACAAAATCTTGAATATGATATGGACTAAAAATAATGCAAAACAAACATAAAGTGTAGTTTTACTTTTATATTTCACAAGTAATAATGAAATCTTTCAAGAGCACTCATGAGATCATGTTTCATGGCTTAAAATTCTGGGATGTTTTTCTCTTTGGTTTTTGAAAATCAGTAAACTTTACCTCTGACTTTCTTCAACTTGTCTCCCAAATTTGCTACAAAAAATGAATATTGTAATCCAAGTAGCTTGTTTAACCTAATAATATGTTCAAATAGTTTTAGACACTATTTTATTTATTGCTAGGAAACTTGTTTTCCCTGAGATGGGTAAAATAAAAAGTAGAAACAAGAGGACAGAATGGCATGCAACATCAATATCAAAAGCCAACCACATGATCCTGAGCCACAGTGCCTCAGAGCAGATTCCATACATGGACTTGTTAGTTATCTGTAAATCCCACACAACAGAGAAAGCTGTTTCACATCTGGACATTCGAGCTTCAAAATGTAAATTAAATGTGCTAATTGTTCTTAATCTGGGGTGATAAAATATTCTTGTTCCCTTTGTTTCCCTTATTATAGTCAGCCACTCATTCCATCTTTGCTGCTCAGAAGTGGACAGTGGATAGTGCAGAAACTTATAACTGGTGAAAGTGCACAGAATAAAAGCCTAAGGAGTGCTGAGCCATAAATGGAATGTTGATATCAAACAATCTTCTACCAAGGTTCAGGGAACATCATGGAAGAGGGGATGGAATTACTGTATGTGCCAGAGGTTGGGGAGGACTTGAGAGAAACACTGTCTTCTGGACATGAAAGGACCCCCTCACCCTCATGAAATCACAGCAGCTGTGGATGCCTACAGAAAATTAAAGCAGTCAGCATTCCAACATGGAGGTGTGAGGGGTTCAGGATCACCCACCCTTAGCTGAGGAGCTGTGATGGATGCTAGAAAAGGAATTGTCAGCTTTTATTTAAAAGTGTGGCACTGGCAAGTCCACAGTGATCTGATGATGAGCACATGAGCAGCAAAAAGTGGACTCAGTGGGTTCTTTTTTTTAAGGAACATGAATTGGGGATGAGGTTTGGATGGAGTTGCATCAGTAGAAGTTAGAGGTATGCTTATGAGGGAAGGTGTATGACCAAAATACTTTTCATGCATATATGTACTTCTTAGAGAATTATAAAAATTATATATGTAAATATATATACATATATATGTATATGCATACACAAACTAAATTGGGTTGTTTCATCAGGGCCCCAACAAGAAAAGTGATGATTTAAAGGGAGAGAAGGCTCAGTGGTTAAGAGCACTTGACTGCTCTTGTAAAGGATGTGAGTCCAGATTCCAACACCCACACAGTGACAAGCAACCATCCTTAACCCCAGTTCCAGGGAACCTAATGACCTCTTCTGACCTCTGTGCATTGCATGACATGGGTACACTTACATACATGTAGATAATACTCATGCACATAAGATAAAAATAACGTGTAAAATATTTTTTAAAAACTAGTGAATATTGATGTTTCAAAAAAAAAAAGAAAGGAAAGAAAAGAGAAATATGCCCATTGTCTCTTCCCTATGGAACCTGTAATAAGATATTCTGTTTTTCAAATACATTTCATTGATTCATCACCTGTGCATTATTTTCTTTATCTTGTATTCTGAGTGGTATTGCGTGGTTCTTACCTACTGGATCTGCCAAGGTCAAGGCAAATGAACCAGTGAAGCTTTCAGTGTGTCATATAAGCTCTCAAGTTTCCTTTTAAATTTTTTCGGGGAGCTAGAGAGATGGCTCAGCAATTAAAAGCACTGGCTGCTCTTGCAGAAGACATGGGTTCAAGTCCCAGCACCCACATGGACACTGACAATGGTCCCTAACACCAGTTCCGGGAGCTCCAATGCCCTCTTCTGAATCCATGAGCATTGCATGACACAGGTGCACTTACATACATACAGGCAAAACTAATGAAAAGAATAAAAAAAAAATTCCTCTTTCCTCATCTCAAGTGTCTTATCACCCCTGTGTACAGGAACACGGATTTTTTATGTTCTTTTTTGTTTTTCCCCTCTTCCAAACAAAACAGGGAGGAATATAATACCATGACATTTACAGATGTCAGTTCGATCAAAAAATGACAAATTAATGAGATGCTATAAATGTTTAAGCATGCATTTATCCCCTGAATTTTGAGCCCTTTTCCCCTAATTATAGAATGTCTATCTTTCTACTAAAGAAATTCAAGGGATTTCCAAGAAGAGAGAATGGTCCTTAGAGACAATCTAAAAACAAAGCTGCTTGGTTTCTTTTAGCATAATTGTACAAACGTTCAAAAACTCACCCATGTTGTTTGATGCCCACAGAAGCTAGAAGAAGGTGTCAGATCCCCTAGAACTGGAGTTATGGATGGTTGTTAGCCATCATATGGGTGCTGGGAACCCATCCCAGGTCCTCTGTAATAGCAATCATTGCTCTTAACTACTGCTCCATGTCACCAGCCCCTAAAGTGTTTTGTTTTGTTCTGTTTGTTTTTCTTGAATTTGGAAGATAAAATGCCATGCTTTCTTTGGTATTTCTGGAAATGAATATTCTTTCCTATACATGTTATTAGAATATGAATATCTTTAAATTATCATAATGCAATATGTGTGTCCAAAGCTCACTGTGTTTCTCACCAAGTGAATCAGAAAGAACATACATATAAATAAGAATTCCACCCATAAATTCAATTTCTGTGAGATATCTTATATATCCAAAAGATAATCAAGTTAAAATATGCACACGGAAATATATGCACACAACTCTGTTTTGATATGAATTTGTTTTTCCTTTCTTTTTTATCCTAAATTATACTGCATCTTGAAATCACATGAGAATGTTTAATACATAAAATTAGTCCCTTAGCTGATTACTAGAGAAAATTAAAAAAATGCACAATTATTAAATAAAACAAAGCACGAATAATCCAAAAGAATGAATATAATATAATGTGAAAACTGCTAGTGTCCAAAGAGTCACTTCAGGAGACGACTATTCCGCTGCTCAGAATATTTTTAGAGGTCCTCTTTTTGGGAGTTTTTAGATATTTTTGGTGAAGATCCTTTGAAATATTCTTAGTGATAGTTTGTCTTCACCAATTGAGGTCAGATTCTATTTTTATAGAGAGCAAAAAGCCAATCAAAGCCAAGTTAGACAAGTGTTCAAGCTGACTCTCTCCACTTCTGATCAAAATCAAAGCACAGTTATGAATCCCAGCCCAGTGTGTTTATGTGGATTTTTAAGTTTCTGTTGGCACTGAAGACAATTTCAGTTACAAGTTACAAATATGTGCTGAGTATTATAAAATTTGTGATTAGTTTCCTAAAATAATGACTTTAAAGAAATTTACATTTTTGTAAAGTAGACAAAAATAATGTTTTCATCACATATATTAAAATTAATTCTAGGTAGATATTAAATGTGCTTTTAAAATTAAGTTATAAAAATTCAGAGAACATTATACCTGACTTATAACAAAATAGGAACCATTTGTAAGAAATGCCTAGAAATAGTGTGTTTCACCCAGTTAGTCCATTTATTAGAATGAATTTTCGGAGAGCATTATGGATATACACAAAAGTTATATTCAAGGGGCTGGAAAGATGGCTCCATGGTTAAGAGCAGTGGCTACCACTACAGAGGACCCAGATTTGATTCCCAGTGCCCACATGGTGACTAACAATAGTCCATAACTCCAGTGCCAGAAGAATCTGATGCCCCCTTCTGACCTTCATGGGCATTGTATGGCACAAGTGCAGTTACATACATGCAGGCAATACATTCATACACAAAATGTAAAAATAAATGTTTTACATTTTAAATATTTTAAAGTAATATTTAAGCTTTCTGTACTTATATTAAAGGAAAATAATATTATGCTCCATTAGCATAAGATTAAATTAGTAAATTTTTGCATTTCTGTATAACAAAATAAGTAACAGCAAGCAAATGTTTATAACATACAGATTGTAAAATATATTACAAAAATATAGCTATTTTAGTTCTTTGGCTATGTAATTTATTTCGAAATGCTTTTATCTTAACAATTTCCTGCTGTTGATATTTTGTGAGCATGTGTGTATCATAGATTCACTTTTCTTTCCTATGCAGGCTATGGTTTGCAGTGTCTTCTTGTAAATGAAGTTTCGTCTACACTGTTGAAAGTTTTCTCACCACATGAGAAAGAAAATGCACAGAACCCTGTTCTTCTGCAGGAACAGAGCCGCTTGGGTCAGGGAAACACTGAGTATTTACTGTTTCCATTTTTCTGCCCAAGAGAAGAAGTTTCTTCTTTCTGATACACACAGGGTAGATCATTTTAAGTTTGTGATTATCACTTCAGAACTGATACTGTTTTTAATAATATTTTAAATTACAGAGAACAATGTTATCCAAACTATTGATAACCTTCTGGATCAGGTGACCACTTAACTATCTTTGTGCTGGTCTTTGCACCTTTGCACATGTGTTTTCATTAGAACTAGGAATATGTTTCTGATTACTCACTTGTTGTAGTGTGTTAAACCTTCAGCTTTACCACCCATTCTGTTTGTTTAAAAGTTTACAGGGGTGAAAATACATTTAATGAAATAATCAAATCTGTATTCGGCCATATAGCAGAGCATATTTTCTAAGGACTTGTGAAAAAAAAATCTCCAAAGAAAAACATTAAGAAATGTCAGCATGTCTCAATTTGAACAAAATTTTTTAAAGAAGTTAATGTGAGACAGTCAAGAAAGGGAAGATATTGAAATACTGAACTGTTAAAGCTTGATTTTGATCTGTCCTCCACAGCCTCTTGTGTTAGAACATTCTATGTCCAGATGATGGTGCTGTTTGGGGAGCTATGGAACTTTGGGTGTAGTAGAGTCTAGCTTGTGGTCATTAGCCACTAAGGTGACTCTTCAAGGCTGGTCTCCAGGCTACTCTGGTTCTGTTTTTGTTTCCTGACTTGCCAAAGTATAATAAGGCAAAGTGCAAGCCTGAACCACTACAGACTGAGCCTGTCAACTCCCATGCCCTCTAGGTCAGGACAGGATAAAGCCCCTGAACTGTGTGCAACAAACAAACCTTGCCTTGTTAAGGTGGTACTGTCAGGTATTCAATCACAATGGCATAAAAGTAGTGGACACATGGGCATTGTTAAACATAGCAAGAACATGTGTATGATCAGCTCTGGATTCAAGCGTGAGACCCTGCCTCAAAGAAAAAGGTAGAGTGTCATTGAAGAAGACTACCAGTGTCAACCTCAGACCTCCACTCTTGCACACATGTACACATGTACCTGGAAACACAGGTGCTCCAATACACATGTCAACATCATGAATGCATACCCAAACACCTACCACATACACATAAGCATGCTAAAAACATATAGATGAACTAGTACATAAAGGACTGGTTAAGGTTCCTTAGCTTCTAATAACACAAATAAGTGCATGTTATTAGTAGTAGCAGAACCAGTTCTGAAGCTCACTAAATATCACATTGTTCTTTCCTAAACTGATTCCTCACTAAGGTGTGCTGTCTCTCTAAGACTCATTTCAGTGTTTAGTTTTTATGGATTTTAATAATCACACCAATTGCTTCATAAGTGATTCTTAACCTCAAATGAATTACAGATCTAATACACAGAGATTATGACTTACATTATTTCTTTTGGTTCTCAATTCCTTAGTATGTATTTATTATATACTTATCCATATTATTTATTGCTATATAGTAAAATACAAAGTTTTATTGCTATATAGTAAACTATAACAGAACTTAGTAGATATATACAGTATGATTCTTATTATGTCTTATGAATTTATCGGTCCAGAATGTGGGCAGAGCTTGACCAATTAATTATTCTTTTCCAGGTCACTTACAAATGAGAGTCCATTAGTCAATTAGATATCTTTACAAACATGTCTGCTGTCTTGATGACGCTGGTCTTGGCTGGGCTGTCAATAAGCGTGTCAGTATATACATGAGGAGCAGTCGTGTTGTCTCGAGTATGGTGGCTCATGGTAGCTGGACTTTTTCCCTACAGCTCGGGTCATTAGGTACATGACCTTGTCTGACTTAGCCTCAAGTTGTCCGGTACCACCATTATTTGTGTAATGAGAGGTCTACGTATCTTCCTAGAGAAGGAGCATATTTTCCACCTTTTGATAGGAATGCCAAAGAACATGTGGCCATGGTTTAAAACTGCCACAATTCCCTGTAACAGAAAGGGTTTTATGAGAATGAAGACTGTGTTCCAGTCATAGTTATGCCATCAATAATATCTTAAAGTCAGGAGACATTCAATAAATAAAAAGAACTATTGGGCAAGGCACATTAAGGGGATGCCATTAGGGGAGGGACTCTAAATATGGTCAAAACATATTTTATGAAATTCACAAAAATTGAAAATAATAATTATAAAGTATGCATTTACTGGAAGTTGTTTTAAACTTGGCTTTCACATATGTTATCTGCAGTTAAGAAAAAATAAAACAAATTAGCTTAAAGTTCTTCAAATCAGACTCTAGTTTCTACTGACCTTGGCTAACATGAGACCAGTGACCACTTAACAATTTTTGTTATTTTTTAAAATTATTTGATAGTTATTTATCACTATCATCACATTCATATATCTGCTATGTATTAGAATCTGTTATTACAAGTTATTTATATAAGTACATCCATAACAACCTTTTTGTTATAATGATAATTGTCAAGTTGATTCATTCTGACCACTGAGACATCTCTCCAGTCCCTAAATTGAAAATTTGTTAATTTCATATAATATATTTTGATCATATTTAGATCCCCTCCCCTATCTGTACCCCTTTTACTATTTCCCCCACCAAATTTCCTGTATACACACATATATATTAGTATATAATATATATATATATATATATATATATATGCCTATAGAGTCTTATTTGTGTCCCCAAATGACCTTTATTGTGGTTCTACTTCCAGGATCTTGGCTAACCTATCAAGAATACTGTCTCTGTAAGAGACTGTATCTCCTCCTCCCAGCAGCCATCACTTGCCATAAGTTTCTTACATTGGATTGGAATTTTCTACCCCCTTCCCCATGTCTGTGCTGGGATTTTGTCTGGTTTGCAGTTGCATGGAATTTTTGCATAATGTCACAGTTTTTGTGGTATTTGCAGTTGCATGGAATTTGTACACAATGTCACAATTTTTGTGGTATGGGATTTTATTCATGACTTGCCACCTGCTACTGGAACAACTTTTTAGGAATAATAATCTTATTTTTAAATTTTCAAGATTGAGATGAATTCAATAGGATGTTGAATAAATATGAAAAAAAATACACAGAGTGGATAGTAATGGCCAAGAACCATATCTATAAGTTCATAAGGGTGTGAGGTAGATAAAGGCTTTATATATAAGGTTTTAGAGACGATCTCACTTTATCCTAAGTACAGGTTGGCAGCAGTTTTATGAACAGTCATCCTTGCTGGGCGCCTTCCTGTCCTGAGCCTGCAACTAGTCCAGTAACATGCAAATGTTACCCTCTTTCCTTACTTGAAGCCTGCATTTCTAATCATTGAAAACATGCACATTGTCAGGCAAAGGCACTCATAGTTCAGCCTCTCAGTCTGTATAGAGAAGTTATTCATTAGTGGGTTCAACTCAAGGTCAAAACTTCAAACCCAAACCATTAAGCAAAATGGTGACAGGCATAGTAGTGATGATCCAGGGTGAATATATTGCATATGAGAAGCAAGGTCAAGAATAAAGCAGGACTAAAAAGAAGTTGTGGAGTCAAAGTTGGAAGAACCAGCCTAGAGCTCCCAGGCAAAAACAGAACCAACCCCGAGTTCAAATGGATGAGAAGAACACACCAAATGAAAGAGAAGCCAGCAGAGGAGCACCGAGCCACTGAAACACCAGAGCAGCTGTGGAAATCCTCTCTGTCCAACTGTACTTAGAAGCTGTCTTTCCCCCTGAATTCCCTTCTCACCTGGGGAATGCCAGGAAGTAACAGCAAAGGGTGTATTCCACCTTCCCTGCTGGTTAAGGTAGTTTATTTTGGACAACCAGGCTTAGAGTAAGGAGGAGACTCACTTCTTAAAACTGATTTCCTATTGGAGTTCATCCCTACTACTGTTCTAGATATATGACACTTTCCCAGTCCCATTAGAAGCATGCAGAAACCAGTAGGGTTAAGGAATCTTTTTTAAAAGTCACTTCTTTTGTTCACAACAATGAGAATTTGTTGTTATCTTATTTTTTTCAAGTTTCTTGGCTTAATATAAAATATCATTTGTGTTAGGGCTACATGTAAAAGACATAAGTGTTTATATTGCCTAGGTATGAAAAGCAGTATAAAAGTTTGACTGTGAGGTGATCATATGTGATAATTTTTGGACATATGAAAAGAGTGACCTACTTCTGTATCATTCTGTCCATATGATGAAAGCCAAGAAAGAGTCCAGCTCCTCCTCAGCTGTGTTGGAAACACCCTTTGAAACCCACTCCTGTTCTGCCACTGTGAGTACTCTTCTGCAACCGTGGGTGCCTGGGAAAAGGCTATTCATTAGGGCTCCTGACCTGTAGTATCCTGTTACACTTCAGAGGGAGTGACCAGCTTACACAAAACAAAGAAGCTTTGACCTTTTTCCCCTTCTGAAACCAAAAACACATGAAGTTAAAGTGACTCATTTCTGGCTCTAAACATGTTCTAGGAAACAGTTTTATTGTTACAAATAGTTTGGGCCTCAGGTTTCCTGAATTGTCTTCTTTTGCCTTTTATTATTTTATGGTTTTGTAGAAATTTCTTACTCCCTTTTTGTCAGGGTCAGTCAGCACTTTTACTATTTTTTTTCATAATGCAGGTCATTTATGCTGTTTTCTTCTCCAACTCTTTCTTTTTCTTTCTTTCCTTCCTTCCTTCCTTCCTTCATTCCTTCCTTCCTTCCTTTCTTCCTTCCTTCCTTCCTTCCTTTCTTTCTTTTTTATATTCCTGGTTTATAACCATGACCCTTGATCCTCTAAGTCTTAAAACAGCTTGGCTTTCAGCAGCTAAATCAGACAAGGTCAGCATTTTTCTGTTTATTCTGAGAATGTTATTTACCCTCTGGGATTTTAATAGCAATTCCGTAAAACATCACTTGGAGAAAGTGTATAATATTCATGGACTTCCACAAAGTTTGAACAGACTAAATGACAAGTTTTGCTCTAATTTTTGAAGCCCAAGAAATCACACTACCTAAACATTTAGTTCTAAACAGCTGCATTGAACCACAATTTTAAAATAAAATTATTATATTTTTTAAAGACTAAGTGGTCTAAACATGATTCATTTTACTTTAGTTGGGTGCTGTGGCTGTTTTAATAAATCTAGTCCGGTTAATTTTTTGAGATTTAGTCTTTCCATAGAAATTTCATAAAGAATCTGTCATATAATTTCTTTATGTCATAACAGGTTAAAGAGAGGAAGCAAAAGTCAGAGTATAGTACAAATCTACTTTCGATCAGAAAGTATGTTTGAGGCACTTAGCGATTGTAACTAGTATTTCGGGACACAAAAACTCTCTGAACTAGTCAGACTGAGAATATTATTTGAAAAAGACAAATGTACTTGTCAGAAGTTCAAAGATAATCCACCAGGCCTGACACAGACACTGACTAGAATGGCTGTGCACACACACCACTGCTTTAGGAAGAACACACCAGTTCACAAGCCAGGACAGAAAGCTGAAAACAGATCTTTCTGACTGTATGACTTCAGTAAGTAGAAATGAATCACAACTCAGAATTTCCTTTGGAAGTTTTGAATGTGAAGCTATGTTGTTCACATTGTAAGAAGCTTTATTTGTTAAACTATAAAGCAAAGAAAAATAGCAAGTTTAGCAAATGTACTGCATTAGTCAACAGATACTACATTGGTGGTGGACAAGTGCTGGAGGGGGTAACAGGAAAGCTGTATCACTGGGACTGTCTACAGGACAAGGAAAGGCTCTTGAATCCCTGGCTCAGGAGAATCAAGGAGCAGGTGGTGCCTGGCAGGCTAAACACTGCTAAGTCTGCATTTATTCCTTTAGCTCTAACTGTACATTAATTCAATAAGGTAGTCTAATAAAATAATGCATTTTCAAAATGCTTAGCTGGCATTTGGGGAGGGGTAAGCGCTTTTATTATTTACTGAGCAATGAATCTTGAAGGAATCTGTGACTGAAGCCAGCACATGCTGTAGGCTGTTCTGGCCTCCAGGGGTCACCCTTCCCTTTGACGACTATACAACAATAGTCTGAGACCCCACCCTGAGAGACTTGCCTCTTTTAGAAATTTTTTGTGTGTCATGGTAACTGTGAGAATCCCAGACACTGCTTACATATCCCAGAACCTGTCTTGGCTGACACCTTCCCTGTCCCCAGACATCTGTCTCTTTGTGCTGTAACTCTCTCTGATGACACCCCTTCCCTGCTCCAGTCCATTTCTCCAGAGCTATTTCTGCTGCTCTCATGCCATTCTGTGCTAAGTGGGGACATGAGGGCCATCTCATTATTTCCCGTAACACAGTCAGTAGCAGACCAAAATATTTAGCAGAATTTGCTGAACACTTAAGGATGACAGTAAGAAAATTTTTTACAAAAAATTGAAAGAAAAAAAAAGAAATGTGGGTCAGGATATTAGATTCCAAACTAATTGTGATTCTTTTTTACATACACCGACACATGTACATGCACATGTACACACATACACACTTCCTACTACATTGTTTTACTGGCTCTCTTTATTCTAATTTGGAATCAAGACTCTCAGTTCTTTTGCAACCACAACAGAGGGGAGTATTCATGTCCCTAAAAAGAAACATGATGTGACCAGCAAAAAATATGAGCCTTTATATTCTCCTGTAAGATATTTCCTCCAATATCTCAAACTTTCTTGTTTACAATAAAATCTATGCAGTTTAAAGAGCAAGGTGTTTCTTGTTTCTAGTCATTAATTTTCAAATATCGATGTCCACTTAGGCATCCCAGTGATGCGATAATATCTAATATGAAGCACCTTGAGATCACAGAATCAAAGCAAGTGTGTGAAGTGCAAAGTCACCGGTGTAAAGGGAAAAGGAGGCTGGGGCTGGCTGGTCTTCATCAAGGCCTACAACACTACGGCTGAGGATGGGCAGAAGACAGCGAGAGAACTGAAAAACTTTCCAGAAACTAGGATATGTACAAAATTTCTCCTTGGGGAATTACAAAATCCCAGAGTGACTAACTCTGTGCTGGTCACCGGCAAGGAGAAGAGACATGAAATTAAAAATTCTCAGAAGCTGCAATGCTTTTTCATGACCTGTCCTGCAGGGACTTCAGTATTCGAACAGGGTGATAATTGGTGTCCCTGCAAACCACTATAGTGAAAATATTTGTTCACATTTATTCAGAGCAGTACTCCATGGAGGAGAGTTGGCTTAAGGAGGAAGATTCTTGTGGCTGACAGCTTTCACCTCTGACCCAAACTGGGATTCTCCACTCATTAAATCAAGGACATTTCAGAGAAGATATTCTAGTGACCATATATAGTTAAATGAACTAGTCCTCCTCATTCTAAATAGTGTCTCAAACCACTTCACCCAACAAAGAAAATAATTTTCCTTGGAAACTTCCTAATAAATATGTCTTCCAAGTTATTAATTTCCCAATGGTGTCCTAGTGTTCCTTAGAGACTGGAGCACTGGGTAATGCTTGGATGGTCCTCTGAGACTAGGCACAGTCCACCAGTTCCAGTCCCCAGTATAACTGGCCAATCTCTTGCCACTGTCACCTGGAGTTATTGATGTAAGTACCACAGAACGTATATTCCTCCTTTTAGACTTACCTTCATGACAGAAAATGAAAAGTGTATTTCAGAGCACATCTTTCCTAGGGTAGACTCCCACTAAACACTGTTAAATTGAAATAAATGGAAGGGTGGGTCTAAGGGCAAAGAGAACAATAAAGATGGAGGCTAGGACACAAAGATCTATATCCAAAGTGTTCCTGAGGCTCAGTTATCTGTCTATGATAAGTCACATGAAATTTCGGGACACTTTTTTGTGCTCTTACGTCTTAAGGAGTTATCTAAAACTTTTTCCTGGGAAATCTGCTATACTTTTTATTTAATAAATACAACTTTGTGGACTGTTCAATCCTGCATATTCATTTACATGTTTTGCATGTAAACTTCTAATTGGTTTCTTTATTCTTCCTTTTACAATAAATATACTCGTCTGTGTTAACATTTTATATAAAATGGCCTAGACATGTGCATGTACTGCTAAAATTAAATCATCAATAATCACTATCTAAAATGAATTACATTCCAAAGGCGCTGGCTAATGATTTATCTCTTCTTCATGGAAGCGATCTCTATCAGATTGATTTATGTAGCAGCCAATCATGTTTCAGTAAACTGCACCATGCACATGCATCTTTAAGTGATGATAAGCTGTGACTGCCCATTTATTTGTACAACACTAGCAAAAGAAAAAGAAAGAAAGAGTCCCAGCCTCTTTCAAAAGCATCACAGGATGGTCAAATCCTCAAGGAAATGATAATGACTAATTCTATATCAAATTTCAGAATAACTCATAGAGTACCACACATATGCAAACACACAAAATTGTGAACATTAAAATAGTGACATTTGATACAAAGAATTCTTTCCCTGTGCATGTTTACATTATTTGCTTTGATAGCAAGGTACCTTTTGCACATTTACATTATTTGCTTTGATAGTAGATGCTTTTGTTAGTTGTTGAAGTGATTGACAACCTCACGCTGTTCTATTTAATTGCCTTTTTTGCAATGCAAGGTTCTGTGTTTAGAAGACTCTGTTTCATAAATAAATCCAAAGTGTGTGTGTGTGTGTGTGTGTGTGTGTGTGTGTGTGAACAACAGAGGTTTCATTTCTCAAGCCAATTCTGTAACTACTCAGCTACAGCTGTCTCCATATTTATCTGTATTTACACTGGAGTGTATTCTCATCTTTCATGTTTTTGCCTTGTCTGTGTTTAAAGAAATTCATTGATGTACTTAAGAGAATAAAAGCCTTTTTATACAACTCCTGATGTGTGAGGGAACTGTAGAGGTATTGGATATACAGGTTTTAGTAAATCATGTATAGAAAAGGTCCAAACTCTTAAGACTTTTATAATTATTCCATATGAAATTATTTCTAAGATTTAAACCCTAATAGTTTTTGAGGTTCACCTGAATTTATACTCTACCCTTTTCATTTGTTCTAATTAATAAAGTATATGCATTAATTATTTCTAGTTAACAAAATGTAATACAGAAATTCTACTGATGAATGGGTCAGTCACATGGTATTTTACAAATGTTCTCTCAATGACCATTTAAATATTACATGATAGACAGTATGTAATCATTTATTGCTAAGAACTTAAGCAGTTTTTCACAATATATAATTTAAGAGTAAATAATTATTAAAAATAATTTATTACTATCATGAAGCCACTATATGTGTCTTCAGAATATACTGCAAGCGCTTTACTACTTTTGCTTGGATTTTGTCACTTTTTAGTTATTTGTGGTAGACCTAGATGATTTTTAACATATTGGATAATGAATGTTCAGGATTCTATAGATCCACATGCTTGGCATTAATACAATGTTGACTTTTCTCCCTAGCCTTTTTTGGGAGTATAAATCAAAGAGACAGTGAGATTACAAAGAGATAAAGATAAGTACAGACTAATGCTTACATCTGGCTTAAGAAATAAAAGTTGAATCAAATGCAATTGTTCAGTTGTGTCATGAGGTACAGTGAAATAAAAAAAAAAAGCCTTTAATTGAAATTCTGACAGTAGCCTTCGGAATGTGAATTGTTCACCTCTCTTAAAATTCCATTAGTTTCTTCATTTGTAAAATGGAAATATATAGTAGTATTTTCTTTATAGAAAGCAACCCAAACTGGATGACCATGAAGGAAGGGAGCCAGGATAAGCAAAGCACTCACTACCCTCACTGTATATCTACCATAGTATTAAATAAACCCACTTCTAATCCATGGGACAGAGAGCCCACTAGCTAGTATAGTGCATGTGGCAAACATCCAAAGCAATAAGTAAGGTGCAAAATGGCAAAGAGAGGATTTTATAGATATAGATAAATGGACAATATTAGAGAAAACAAGAGAGAAAGGGTTGAAGATCATAAGATAACACAGAGAGAATCATATTTTGATAAGAAGTTCAAAACAAGATTATGGAGGAGAGAACACAAAGGTGGAGCACTGAAGAATAGCAAGGAGTCAGCTAGGTAAAGAGATGGGCAGAGAAAACCGGGGCTGCTTTAGTCCCAAGACAGTAAAATCTGATTGTAGTATATGATTTTAAAGAACCCCAATATGACTTCAAAAGTCAAAGAGACCAATTTAGACTTAATTGAGTGTGGAAAACTGTTTAAGCAGAAAAGTAACACTTAGAAGGATCTTTCTGGAAGCTACGTGAAAGATGGATTGTGCAAGAAAAACTGGGAAAAATGAAGAAAAGGAAATAAAGGAGTAACTTTAGGAAGCCCAAACATATAATAAAGAAGATGTCACAAGACAAAACCCAACGATCAAATACAAATGAGTCATACAGACCACAAACGTCTAAGCATTCAGAGAAAAGACAGTTCCTTTCAAACTGAGTTAGTAAAAAAAGTTTTATGGAAGAAGGGCTTTAAAGCTGAACTTTAAAGGCAGGTGTGGAATTAAAACAAGTGGAGAAAAAGTGGAGGTCAATTCGAAAATAAGAAAAATGGGCATTGAGTTGCTGCAGGACTATTAGATGAAAGACGTCCTTTTCCTAGAGAAAGGCAAAGGAGATGATATTTGAATCACAAATGGGGAAGACAAATATGTTTCTGCTCTTTTCAGATTATGTTCTCATTCTTTACCACATATTCAGCAATTTTGATGAGATTTTCTGGTACTTTAAATACCATTAGGATACCTTTGGATTTGACTCCACAAATTAAATCGGATAACCAAGCTATGCGTTACTAACTCATACAAAGCTATTTCTAAGCCATAACTGCAAAAGGTCAGACCTGCCTGGATGAAAATGGGCTTACCATGCTCTACCTACTGCAACGTGGGTAATGCTTGTCTTAGCCATGATATCAGTGCCTTCATACCATTGCTTCCTTTGAGAAGATACCTGATGAAAATCCAGTTGATATTCCATTGAAAATGAGTTAACTTTTATGGGCTTATGAAAAACTAGTAAAAGTAGAAATGGCATTTTTCCAAATTTATAAGAATAGCTTGAGTTTTAAGAGACTAGTGGAAGCTATCTCTGGAGACCTCAAAACTTCAACTGTTATGTACTGTGTATGTCTATTTTATATTGAACAGAATTATTAGTTCTTTTTCCTCAGAAAATGGCATAGAATTTTCAAACTTTTAGGATGTTCCATTACAAAATGAACTTTTTTCCCCATGGTTAATGTAAAGGACAAAATTGGAATATACTTAGTTCTATGTATAATTTTAATGATTTATGTAAAATTAAGTTGGTGGTGTAAATAATATTCATTTAAAAATAGAAATGAAGACATAGAATTTATATTTCCTCAAAGTCACATAAACATGGCACAACTGAAAATTGAAATTGAGAAATTAAGAGGGAAAAAAATAATTTTTTCACACTTTGTTTGCAGTACTTTGGACCTTCTTTCTGGGGCATCAGAATCATTAATAAACTCACAGTAGCTTCAGTTCTGTAGAGAGGAAGGTGAGAAGTTATATGTTAATATTTCACAGTATGGCCATCAATGACCAAGTAGAATTCGTATATAACCAGAGTAAACCAGGAAACTTTACCAAGACTATTGATAAGGTAGCATCAAGTGCTGGATTCAAAGCACTCTCTTTGCATATCACTATTTTCTCCATCATTGTTTGATAATTCAAATCGATTTATCCTTGAACACACAGAATACTCTTTCCATGTCCATCTGATATCGACACTTTCTTCAAGGTTATGTTATATTCCAACGTATTCTCAGTAAACCTGGTTATCTAATCTTTTGCTTGCCACACTATATTCTATTATTGGAGAATTCTTTTTTCCTAGAAAGGAAAAGCTAATCATCTTGGCATAAGGCATTATTTTGGGAATAAAAATAAGGAATTCCTCCATTCTTTTTCTCTGAAGCTTTTCTCTTCACATGGTATTACAGCTGTCCACTGAAACTTGGTTAATTAGATCTTTGCTGGGATTTTCAATATTAATCAGGGTGATATAAGAACACAACATAATATTAAAAAAAAACAAAAAACAAAAAAGACAGGGAGCATCATTGTAAAGAGCCACCTAGGAACCATAGAAATTCAATAAATGTGTCTTGACTTGATTTTCAGTAGAAATACATAAGAAAATTATCATCAAGTAAGCAAACTGTTCGTGATCTAGACATTCCTAATAAGATCTGAAAACATCAAAAAAACATTAGTCAAAAACTACAATATCCTCTATAAATGGAGTTTCTATTATGTTGAAATTCTATCTTTTTTGTTTTTTACTAAATACTAGACTGAAGAAATTTATCACATTGTTAAAGTCCATTAACAAACCAACAGAAGAGAAAGGAACGTGTGATTAAAAGACATAGAGGGGTGAAGTAGTAATAAAATGGTGTTTGCCCCATAGCTTGGCCCCATAGTTTGCCCCATAGTTTAGTGCATGCCTTTGACAAGATCAAGATCACATTGTGTTCACAATACCACAGGACCAAGCACAAACAAAGGTTGGTTTTATTTCTTTGCTATTCAAAAATTCTAAATAATTGTCTCTGACTGTTTTCAAATATCATGGTTCATGGTATTTGGAAATCTCATTGTGTTGCCAATGATTTCCCAAAATAAAAAAAAATATTTTAAAATGTAAAAAGCAGTGCATGTGGTATATTAATAAGCTACAGAAGTCATAATAAGACTGCTTACTAGTATAAAATTTTATTCTTTAAATGTACTTTAATGATTGTGGTTTGAATTATTTGCATTAAATGGAAGGAATTACTATGGAGGAATTAAATGAATGGCCCTTAAACACCGGTCACACATATACCACTTAGAGATAAAGTATTTCAGAAAAGTCAACTTTATTAGAAATATGTATACCAAATTATATCATGAAACTCTTCCAGTGTCTTTGGCAGAATGCTGTAATTCATGTTTTCAGAGTCAGTAAGTGTTGGATTTTTATACAGAAAAGGTGATAAGGAGAATGATGAAACATGATTTCTCACAGTATTGTGCAAAGCATTTGGGTTTCTTAAATAATTCATGTAATTTTTCCTCTGTTAACACTCATTTGCATGACTGTATAAGATGAGTTAAGAAGTACCCCATCAGGAGGGGATGAAAGGCTGACAAAACTTGAAAAATTATGAGCTAAACAGAAGAGATGCTTATAGTCCCTCTTCCACATGAAAAATCATAAACTATTTCCTGTTTTGTCCCATTTCTCGGTTGGAACATACTCTCACAGAGGGAGCATGAGTAGATTAAAAACTAAGTTTTTCTTCTTTAAGAAAACATAAGCATAATCACTTTTGGCTTCTTTTAAGTAGTTCAATAAACAATGAGTACTATTTTAAAACTACAGGCATTCCATGGGAATTTCTTGCTGAAGATCTAACTTATATTGAATGCTATTTTATGAGCTAAGTTAATGGAAAGCTATAATCTTTTTTTGCAATATGTAATATGACATAAACCCATTCAAATAATCCCTTTTATCTGATATATAATGGAAAAATCAAAATATTGTGTCAGAAATTGCCTAAGATCATTTTTCCTCTTCTAAGAAATAATGGGATATTAAAATCACAGTTTCTAGGATTTTTCCTTAATTGACAAATGTTCTGTTCAACTGGAGTGCATTCAGATCTCTTAGTCTTACCCCAATATTTTTGTTGCTGTTGTTGTTGCTGCTGTTTATGTTCTGGTCATTCTCTATAGTAAGAGGTTTGCAGAACAGACATAGGATGCTGTGAAAGGAAGAGAAGAAGCAGGAGGTCATTCAAACCAGGTTCTTCAAAAACTAGAAATTTTTCACTAAGATATCTTGGAGATCCAACTTCAGAAACCAGGAAATGAAATATGAATAGTATAATAAAGTTGTCAATACTTTCTAAAGCTAGAGAAAAGGGTGTTATGAAACGGGGATGGGTCAGCTACACATGTAATTCTGTGCAACCCAGAGTCAGATGCCCTGAAAATGTGCTGGGGTTTCTCATCCAGGATGAATTGTTTTTGTTCTTAACATTTATTTCAAGGAAATATTAGCAGTAAACCCCCAAAGGAAAAAGTTCCCATTTATTTGTTCTTTGATCACATAGGTAGAGTGAGGAGAGCTAAATTACATATGGAGTTATGTATGGAGGAACTCTATGTAGTGTGCTCAAAAGACTCGCGAAAGAAAAAGATGAATGGCCTTAGTGATCTTCCAACATAAATGGTAAAGGGGAGAACAGCAAAAGGTCCAGAAAGGTATCATATTCCTTTATCAGTCCTGATACTTCTTTTATTCTATTGTGTCTCTATAATCCTGGGTATCATAATTAACAAGAACGTATGTACAATATAATTCATTCATAACTTTACACTGGAAGCATGTTTTCTTTTGAATGACCTGCATTTGTATATGAAAGCTTATTTGTTACTAGCATCAAGCCACGTCTTATGAATAAAAAAATAAGTCTTAGACCTCCTAAGCTAAAAATTTGTGAGGTGGAGAAACAAAGACTGGCACCTGAGTTTCTAATTCTCTCCTTTGTCAAAAGTGGAATAAATGTGTTGTCTCTGCCTCTTTCCTTCATATTGAATAGACAATAAGAACAATTCAGAAAGGAGTGTTAAATTTAAAATATGTCAATCAGTATATAATGCATTATGTATATCTAAGCATGATTGATTATTGGCTGTCTTGTTGAGATCTGTTTCTTGAGTATATTCAATCAAACAACAAATTCCTTAAAATGTAGACACTTACTTTACTTTCTTAAAATACAAGGCGAAGATATTTATGCAACAATTCACCTGCAAATACTCTGAAAATAAAATGACTTTAGATACCCTCTTTCCAGTGTCCATCCCATTTATAAGACAAATGCCAAGAATTCTCTCTCCCTGTCTCTCCTCCCTCTCTTACCCTCATTTTCTTTTTTTCCTCTTCTAGATATTGACTGTGCATTCTCTGTACCCTCAAAAGCCCCTTTTACCTTGTGCCAGAGCTCCTCTGCTTCTCATGCCCTCAGGATTTATATGATGATATTGCACCTTTGACTTTTCTTAGCTCTGGAAGATGCTTCCTAGCATTCTAGAAAGGAAAATTCTTCACCTTCCTGATATGCATATCACAGAAAATTCTAAGTTTACTAAATTTTTAGATAAAAAAATTAAATTATTATTTAAATTAGATTTATGCAATTCAGCAGAATAATTTGATACATGCAATATTATTTGCCATGATAAAGTCAGTATAGTTAACCTCAAATGACAGACTTTATGGTTATAATAATGCTTATTAGAAGCTAATTAATCATTAAAAATATTTTACCCTTTCCAAAAACAGCTACTTGATTCCAAATGCTAAAATTTTCCCTTACCTCTGCAAGTGAATGCTTGAGCCAGGATGTACAATTGGTTTAGGAATATCCAATCTAAGCTGGTAGAGTCAGCTTTTTCTTAGAAAATTAGAATGTGCAGTGTAGAGACACAGCCTGAGATATTCCAGGATTCCATGAGTAGATTCACAGTGGGAACAAACCCACCCTCATGCACCTGAGCTCTTCAACTTCCCTTTGTGTTCCCTAATAAGATCTCGCTCCATCTTTGTATTCTGTATTATTCCAGGATACCTACCTAAAGTACATTCTTGCTACCTGTGCTGAATAGCTTCAGTTGTCAACTTGACACTCCAGGGAAGACAGAACCTCAACTGGAAAATTTCTTCATTCAGATTGGCCTGTGGGGATGTCTGTGGGACATGTACTTGATTGTAGAGTGATGTGGGAGGACACAGTAGGTGGTGCCGCTCTGACCCTATATTGTATAAGAAGTAGGCTGAGCACAGTCCAGAAGAGCAAGCCAGAAAGAGGTGGTCTCCCTGCGGTCTATGCTTCAGTTACTACCTCCAGGTTCCTGCCCTAAGTTCCTGTCCTATCTTTCCTCCATAATGGACTGTAAGCTATAAAGTGAAATAATCCCTTTCTGCCCCAAGTTGCTTTGGAGTTTATTACAGCTACAGAAACTAAACTAGAACACTACCACAGAAACTTGTTTTCCTAAGGATCTAGTTCAGTAAGTGTATAACTTACCCACAAATCATTGGGATATCGTGAAAGTAATGGACACTTTTTAGTTACATTATAAAGTTGATTTATAAATTTTTTTATAAACTTTATTTATAAAGTTATTTTACAGTCAATTTTATTGTACTCTTCCCGATATGCTTAAATAAACCACAGCAAAACTGTAATAATTATGAATTATGTTTTAACCTTGTTCAAAATAAAATCAAAATATTAAGCCAATTGTAAAGAAAATTTTGTAGTGAATTCTACCCAGTTTTAAGGACTCCTTTCAGACTCCTATTTGTCTCACACCTGGTTCCAGGAGAACTTTGCTTAGTGGTTTTCCCTTACCCAGCTTCCCCAAGTATTTCATTTCATTTCAACAACTCTCACTTTTGCAATAACAATTCAATAGGAAACAGACATTACATTATAATATTACAATGGACATAAATGGTTTTCTAAACAAATATTTCTTACTTTTGTCAAGCATTCAGCTAACTGATAGAAAAGTACATGTACCAGCATGTTAGAGAATAACCATGCGTTTAGCACACTGTGGGCATTAGTGTTTCATAAAAGAAATGCAAGGTATCTATCAATGTAGAGATTTGGTTAAGTAGAGACAGATTAAATAAAGACACACTGGACTTTAAGCCAAAAGAGCCTAGGTAAAAAGTAGGACATCCCATACGTGGTTAAAAGGAAAACAACTTGAAGGTATGAAAATATTACATAGTTCTCATTTTTCATTATTTTATATAAGCTAATAGTTTTATAAAATAAGACAGAATGAGTCACTCGAATAAATTAAAAAATGCCATTTGTCTTTAACACATAATATAAAAAGGCAAACACTTATCTGCTCACAAGTAGCCCCATTTGCCAGCTATGAAACAAATACACACTCACTTACTTCACCAAATCAAGTTCTCTATAGAGATTTGAGTAGACTTCAACTTTAAATAAAAGACGAGACTCACATAATAGATTATCATCTGCCTCTTAAGGCTGTAAATGGCATTAATAAATACATGATCTTTAGAAATTACAAAGTGATATGCTGAATTGAAAAGCAAACATAAATCTAAAGTCAGTGTAACTAGAGACTAGAGACTATTAACAGGACTGCGTTTCTGAACTGGATTCTGCATGGCTTCTAAGTTAGCTATGAAATGTGCTTATAGTTGACTATTCTGGAAGATATGGTGAATGATGTATAATTGTCATTTGGAAAAGCATCATATGAGCTGTCATATCGTTACACTGTGAGTTTCTAAATAACTATCAAGGTACACTAATTCGTCTCAAGGGAAACAAATGTCAGTTGGTGGTTATGAACTTTTTGTGAGGTTTTTAGAGTATTATTCCTCAACACTTTGTGTGGTGTGTGTGTGTGTGTGTGTGTGTGTGTGTGTGTGTGTGTAGAGTCTACGTGTATCATAGAAGTAGCAGATAGTGAGATATCAACTCAAAGTTCATTAGATCCTTACAAACAATTCACTAATGTTCAAGGTACCAAAATACTAACTTTTGGTAAATGAGAGCACACCTTAAATTTTTACTGGCTCTCTCCTTGCAGAGAACAGCCCACGTAAAATCACTGGTTCAGGATCTCTTTTGCTCATTTTGTTAGTAACAACTATGTGTAACCTCAAAAGTCATGAGGGGGTCATCACTGCTGAGTTACTAGTCTGCGAGCTAACTGTCATCAAAGTCAAGCTCAGTGTCACTAAGCCTGCTGAGCCAAGGGTGTGAGGAGGCCCGACAGAGACAGATGCTAAAGAACAGTGGGAAGAGAAGTGAAAGCAGTTAATCACAAGCAATGGGGATGCTGTGAGACACCACCAGAGGCAGCAAGAAAAAAATGGTATTTTATGGGTAGCAAAAGGAAAGCCTGCTAGCATGTAGCAATCAGAAATGGGGTGACTCACACTAGAGAAATAGTTTCACACTGCCCACGAATAAGCACACAAGTAGGATTGCTGACAGCAAAAGGATTCCCCACCAGCAGCTCCTGGGCTAGGAAAGGACTCAGTCATTCACTCACTGCCAGTGGAACTCTCTGCAGGGATCTATTGATCTTAGGGTCCACACTGTACACATGGCTTAAAATACTTTCAGCTCCATCATCTGTGAATACAAGCTAAGGATTGCTCTTCTTCCTGTTGTTGGGAAGGACAGTGACTTGATGGCACAGGCTCTAGAGGGAAGTAAAAGACTGGGAGATAATTGAGCATTGCCTCTCCAACACCCCCTTTACTTCATGATACATTTTCGGAACTGAAGTGTTATAATGTTGGAATGAAGAATAGGGAAAGGGATATCAATATTATGAACTATAAACATTTTTACGGGGCTGGAAAGATGGCTCTGTGGTTAAGAACACTGTTCTTGCAAAAGACCCAGGTTTGAATTCCATCACCCACATGGCAGCTGTCCATAATTCCAGTTCCAGGGGATCCAACAGCCTCTTCTGTCCTCCGTGGGCATTGCACGGCATGGGTGCACATAGATACATGCAGGCAATAAACACATACACATAAAATAAAAATAATAAATAAAATATTTTAAAAGGATTTTACCATATGCTTCAAATAATATCCTCAAGAATTCTCACTCTGTGTTAGTCAGCTTTCTGTCATTGTAACAAAGTTACAGTGATTATTACCTTAGAAGAGTAAAGGTTTCTCTTTGAACTCAATTATAGTTTTCAGTCCATGGCCTGTTAGCCCCAATGATTTTGGGTCTGAAATGAGACTGTATGTCATGACAGACAGCATGAGGCATAACCAAACAATTCACTTCATGGTTGGAAAATGAAATAGACAGGATAAAAAAGAAGTGTCAGGTCCCACCACCCTCTTTGAGAATGCCCTCAATTAGCAGAAGCCTTCCTTGGGCTCCATTTCTTAAAGTTTCCACTAATTCACAGTAGTGTCAAACTTGACATATGGAGACTTTCCGGTTATAAATTCTATTATACTCTATTGGTAAGACTATCAGTTACCTACCTTGAATCCCAGTACTCTGTATTCTTCCCATAATATTTTTATCAAGCTCTTTAAGATTTAGTTATTTGTTCTTAGATTCAATCTTGTACTCAAAAAAAGTGAGTTTTTTTGTTTTTTTTTTTTTTTTTTTTAATCAGGTGCCAGTCACTAGGTTTTGGCTTAGCATTTGCATTATCACTGCTGAAAAAATGCAAGAAAGGCTTCTGCCTACAGTCAGAATGGTCGGAATTTTAAAACAATTGTTTTAAAGATTATGTCTGATAAGTGTTATGAATAAATATCTAAGATGTGGCTGAAAAGTTGACTCAGTCGTTTAAAGCACTGACTGCTCTTACAGAGGACTGGTTTGATTCTCAGAACCCACATGGTGGCTACCAACCATCTGTAATTCCAGCTTCGGGGGATCCAATGCCCTCTGCTGATCCGTGAGGGCGTTGCAACACATGGGTGAACTTATATACATGCAGGCAATACACTCATACATACGAAAAATACAAATAATAAATTATTTAAAAGAATAAAATAAATACCTAAGATGATGGCCTCTTGTCTAGCTTGACTCATTTTTTTCTATGTGTCCTGTGATAATCAGTACTATGCAGTACAGAACAGGTGCTAAGTAAACAACAGCAAGTTGAGCCAATGAGTAGTACTAAGGCATTTATAAGAATTGGATGTGTAAAAGTGCCAAAGGAATATCTTTTCTTTCCTTAAATAGCATTTGAAATTTTAAAAAATACTAATATTTCTAAGGCATACAAACTAATGTGTTAGATTTTCAGATACAGTTTTGGAAGTGTGTGGTAAACATTTCTAACTTAACATTACAATGTTCATTATAACATTGATCTTACTTCAGAGGGTAAGATCCCACATTTTTTTAGTACAAAGTCTATAATAGTTCCCTGCTTCCCTCATTTTAGGTTTGGTATTTTAGAGAATTCAAATTATTTGATATTCACATATACTTTTGATCAGGTTTCAGAGCCAGAGAAAAAGACAAAGTTGAAAAGCTTTGGCATCACCTATGTTTCCACTTTTCTGAGAGGGTAACTGACTTGTCTGAAGCACTCAATAACTTGTAGAGGAATCATTTACATACCTATTGGTTTTCTCAGTACGCATGTCCTGTCCTGACAATATGCTCTCTGAGACAAAGAACTGATGTCTGGCAAAAAGGAGGCCTTCAAACTTGTTGCTAAAACTTGTCAGGATTTCTGTGCCAATAGCTTCATTTAAAAAAAAATCAGTTGTAATATAATCTTTGGAAAAATGTTTAAGTCTCCACAGGAACTCTGAAGAATAATGACTATCTCTTTGTAGGTTTCTTAATGAGTAAAATAAGTTTGATGTATGAACCATTATCCAAATCTACTTCTAATAGTATACCTCGCATTTTGCTGCTGCTTATCATCATCAGAGACAGATAATCTCTGGGGAAATGAAGAATTGGAAATACATTTCTAGTAGACTTTTAAATCTTCATGCAATAGCCCCCATTTACTCTTGATTAAAAGGTATGATTAATTTATAGAAGCTTACTCCATTCTTAGTAGGATGAAAGTGTATATTGTTTTTTAAACCCTCATGTAGCTTATATTCCAGTGAGAGGAAACATGTTATCAAACCAATGTTGATATAAGGAGGAAATAAAACAGAACAGGGAAGAATAAAGGGCTGTCATGGAACCACTGTTGATTTAAAGTGAAGGCAGGAATTGGAGACAGAAAAACAAGTCCAGGGTCAAAGAGCATGGTGCCCAGAATCTGAGATCTCTAAGATGTGATGCCAGCATAAAGGGATGGGGCCTAAAATCGTTGAAAAAGCAGACTCTAGAAGATTATGTGTTTTGCTGAATGCACCCAGGGTGGCAATGAAATGGAGCCAAGGATAGCATGGCGCTCTGCAGCCTGCTTAGCTGCAGCAGATGCAAAGTCCAGTCATTGCATGTATCTAACCTTTGTAAAGCAGCATCTGCAGTGACTCTTTATTGAGTTTAGGTTTGGGACATTATCCTTGTGAGTATCCAGATGCCTTGGCATTTTTTATTGTCAGAATTTAACAGAAAACTCTATCCTTGCCTAGGGTGGCATTTGCTGCTATAAATCATGGCATGCTGGGTTTTAGCTCTGGCTGTAAGCTGAAATATGTCTCCTTTTAACTTCCACCCAGTGGTCCCAGTTCTGCCCTTAGGAAGTAGCACAGATTAAGCTGAATCTCTTTTCTGTGTTGCAGCCCTTAAACTATCTTTATAGGGGCCTCCTTCCCTTCAAGTTCCTTGACTCCACTATTCCTTAAGCTATTCCTGCTCCTTACGTAGTCCTGCCTGTCTTATTCTGCCCCATTCTAATTAATCAGCATCTCTCCTAAAACAAGGAGCTTCACAGGCCAGGGTCGCTGAGCTCTGTGCCCGCTGACAGTAGGCTGGAACTAGGCGTCCTCATTCTGTGGTTTGTGTTTAGGAAGATGTCCTCAAGTTACTAGCAGTTTTATTAAGCAGCCCTTCTCACTGGTGCTCCCTGACATGGTAAAATACCGACACTTGAACTCATTTATCAAATGGACTTAGAAAACCCATCTGTGTATGTACAACTGTCTTACTTAAATTCAAAATCAAGCAGCATCACTTACTGGAACAGCAGCAAAGAAAAGATATCTATCAGGTTTTACAGTGAAAAGGATGGTTTATTTTTGACATTTTACAAATAATCAACATTTATTGAATTCTAGCTGTATGCCAGGCAGTATGCTCATCTTTTTAATTATTAATTTTGTTACAAGAGTAATACAAATAAGGACTGGAGAGATGGATGAGCAGTTAAGAGCAAATAGCTGCTCTTACAGATGACTCGGGTTTGATTCCCAGCACCCACATGGCAACTAACAACTATCCATAACTCTAGTTCCAGGGGATCCGATGCCATCTCTTGACCTTCATGACATGAGTGCACTTACACACATGTAGGCACTAGACTCATACACATAATACAAATAAGGACTGGAGAGATGGATGAGCAGTTAAGAGCAAATAGCTGCTCTTACAGATGACTCGGGTTTGATTCCCAGCACCCACATGGCAACTAACAACTATCCATAACTCTAGTTCCAGGGGATCCGATGCCATCTCTTGACCTTCATGACATGAGTGCACTTACACACATGTAGGCACTAGACTCATACACATAAAATTTAAAAATCATATAATAATATAAAAGTTCTTTCTTTAACCCCCCATTTTTCCCTCCCCCCGACACATAAACGGATTCAGCCAGTTTCAGGAGTCTAAAATGTCCATGAGTGGGGAGGAATGCTGTCCTCTAGGCAGAATAAAGCCATCCTGATTTTAACCAATATATATATATATATAATACTTGTCTTAGATGTTTGAAAACATCTGTTTTAATGTTCAGTTTAGAGCCTTCCTATATGTGTGCCATGGTGTGGCTACACCACAATTTATAGTTCATTTAATTCTGAAAAGTCCTCCAGATTATATCCTACTGTAATCTTTAAACATCTGAGCATCTGGAGTTTAAAGAGATTATTACACTGTCTGATGTCACCCCTTAGAAATGTAACAACATAGAGTTTTAATGCGTGTCTGTCTTATGTAAGCTATTAATAATCCCTCTAGAAAAATAATATTCATTGTTGGATTTCTAGTAATTTACCATAAAAATTTTAAGTGCATAGAAGGTCTTTTCCTGTACTTCAAATTCTTCTAATGAATTTTTTAGTAGCTTGGATGTTTTATTATAGCCAGGAATATTACAACAACTTAGGCTGCCCCAATCACCTTAGGCCTGTGGAGTGCGTGGATACAAGCAATAATTTGTTAGCTGGTTACAGAATGAAATGACCTAGTCCATACTCATAAGCATTGTTAATTTTTATATCATTTCAATTTTTATTGCACAGGTGCCTTTTGTTTTTATTTATTTTTAACAAAAAATTGTTACAGCATCCAGAAATATCTCAAGTCAAACACTGAAAATCTGTCTTCTATTTACTAAGGTTTTAGCATTTTTATTTATCCTATTTCAGAAAGCCATAGTTAGTCCTATCTCCTGGACTCATATGCCATCATTGTTTCTTGAATAAAGCTGCTAATTGAATGCAGAAAATATTAAAATATGATTGTAAGTCTGCTAAAAGAATAAACATGTCAAGTGTCAACAAAATATTGTAAGTCTGCTATGTTTCAAACTGAGTCAAAATAATTGCTTAAACTTGTGCTTTTCAGTGTCTATTTGAGAAAGTGAAAGAGGTACACCTGTTATGTTAACACATTCACTGTGAACCAAGGCTGTTCATCTTTATAATAAATAAATTAAGAGTTTGGGTACTCTTACAATTCTCCATTCAGTCTGACTGACTCTGGCACCTCTCTAATCAAATATAGCCACATGATATTGTAAGTTGCATTATAGTACATTAATAGCTTGTAAAGGGAAATTGATGCAGCATGATGGACTGTATTCCTGAAGCAGTGACAAATTTATCAATGATAGATGCACTAATGGATATGTTGAATTGTAATAAATATAAATGCAGAAAAGCAATTGCAGAGCATTAAAAATGTCATCTATGAGTTTAGGTATTTACGAGGCTGAGCCAGCTGGAAATATGAGTGGTGCGTTGCTGTGAGCCCTGCAACTGGGGTTCCAAAGAAAGCAGAGGCCTTTCATCACATAGGTCAGGCAGCCAACAAATTGTTGTCACAGCTGTGCCATTGTCAATTAGGGCTCCAATGACTCAGCCCTTTGCTTTTCCTGCTTGCACATCTCACTGCGCTTTTTCTCCGGCTTTGGGTGCTTCACTCCTGCAACCTTACCACCACCTTTCCCCTCACATGTTCTGATTCATCTTCTAGGCATTGATCTAAAACTTAGAGAAGTGACATTAGGGAAGCATCTCAACCACTTCAAAAGGCAGTGCTATTCCATGCGGGCTGTTTTGGCATGTCAAGCCCAACAGGCCAGGCAGAAATGCTCCTCACTGTTACACATTTGCCTCTGATGTGTATGATGCGCCTGTCCAGCTTTCTTGAACCCTAAAGATTTTGTTTAATGTCAGCAATGGCAGGACATCAGGGGCCAGTGTGCAGAGAGGAAAGAAGCACTTACGCTTTTCTCCCTTAGTTATGAACAGCAAAATTAGGAGCAAGGCACAGGCATGTGTGTTAGAGGTAGAAAGAGAAAGCACCTAGAATAGGATGTTTGCTGAGGTCTTGGTTGCTTACACAACTTTCTGAATGTAGTAAATGGCAGATGAAGGGTTAGCAACATGTTCTAGCATGTGCCAACTCAATCTCGGGTCTAACAGTGAGGTACTATAGTTCCCCAACTATGTTCTTTCCATTTTCTGGGCTGTAATCTACTCACAGTGTTTTCAGCTATTGCTATACATTTGTTGTCAGCATATTAAATTGCTCAATAGCCATTGGAATCAAATGTTACAATGTACTCCTGATCAAAATGAGGTAATTTTAGATGGTTACTAGATTTGTCAAAAATAAATAATTGACAATTATATAAGTCAGTATATATGAAAAGAAGTTTGTTTATCATTGACCCTACTTATCATCACAAATAAATGACAACTCGCTCTGTGAAATTTCAGTTGGGATCCCTTCATTATAGTTATTTGGTAGCACTAAATTTCATATGTAGCAAATGAGACAGAAAGGCAATATGCAGCACAACAAAATAAAAATGATATTTTCAGTCTACATGTGCTAGTCTAACCCTGAAAACCTAGACAGATATAGGAAACAAAAAGTAAACACATTGTTTTAAACCTGTACCTGAGGTGAATTTCTGGTTCATTATTTGTCAATTATAAAATCTGTATGCCTTCCTAAAAATCAAACTTTAATGTATTTTTATACTCACCAAGATGTGTATAAATAATTTTAGTAGCTAAGAACATGCACCAAGGTTGTTTAATATCAAATAATAAATTGAAAGGAAGATAACTTCAATGAAATTCTCTACGTGGGTATTCATAAAATCCAGTTAAACAAGCTTTCTATACAATACCAGTTGTATTCCAAGTAACTTCTTGTGATGAAAAAATTGAGACTCTGAGGAAATATTTCTTAGAAATTTGTTATGCACCAGCCAAGAGAAGCAAAAGCATCAAGCAAGCCCGTCAGTCCTCAAGCCTTATTTTATGTGACAGTAAGGAGAAGACAGAATTTAGTTGTTAAAGGTAGAGAATAAAAACAGCTAGATATTTATGACCACAATACAATGGAAAGGATTAAAATGGGGTGATGTCAGGAAACTAGCTGACATTTGTCAGATGAGCTTGAAAAGCCTCTGAAAAGGTTGTTTTTTAGCAGAAAATCATAAATTATGACAAGAATTTAGTCATCTGAAAATAGAGAAAGACTATTTCAAGTAGCAGAGCAGTTGGTGCAAAGGCCTGTGGCAAAAACAAGTTTGGTGACTTCGAGGAACAAAAAAGCAGCCTACTTTAACAGAATCGTAGATGGGAGAGAAAATATGATTGAAATGTAGATAAAGAAATTAAGAGTTGCTGGACTACTTAAAGCTTTTGAATTCAGGGAATTTGGGTTTGATGGTAGAAAGCAATTGGAGGATTTAAGCAGGTTTATGACATGATCTAAATTACTGTGAAGGAATCATCCCAAGTGTTCCGTGTAGGACTGAATGAATGTAAGGATGACAGTAATTTCGTAGATGGTTGCCAAAGGGGTTTGGACTATGGTCACTGTAACAGATATACAAATAGTCAGGAAGCTATGGGATATTTCAGAAAGGTTTTAAAAGTAGGCTTCCTATGACATCTGATGTAATTGATCTGGAACATGAAAAATTTAGCAAGAATGGTTATTAGATTTGCTTCTAGATTGTTTATTGGGACCACTTAATGAAAACCAATGTCTTTTACTTCAGTAAGAAAGATTTTTAAGAGATGATTTTGAGGAAAGTGAGACATTCAGATTTAGTCATATGAAGTTTGAGATCCTGGGCAATGGAAGGTTAACTCAGGCTTGATGCTAATATTCCAAAACATCGACTGGTTGACTGGTTCCTTGGCCAGTTTCTGAAAGGGAACCTTTAAGCTCTTAGAACTTTCAGCTTGGGACTGGGGAGCTAAAATTCTTGTGCAGGCATGAGGACTAGAGTTTGATCCCCAGAACCCATGGACAACCCAGGTAGACCTGGTGGCCACCTGTAATCCACTATTTAGGAGGCAGAGACACAGTAGCCAGAATTGATGCACACAGGGTTCACCAGGAAACCCTGCCTCAATTTTTGAAAAAGCAAAGACTAATCAAAGAAGATACCCAACATCATATTTGGAGGTTCATATGCACACACACACACACACACACACACATACACATGCACACAAGCACACACATACATTCATGTGCACCCACACACATATGAACATGTGTGCATGCACACATACACATGAATAAATACAATTAAAATATCAAAAACAAAAAATAAAAACAAAACGTTTCCTGCATATATATGTATATGTACATACATATAGATAGATAGATGATAGATGATGATGATAGATAGATAGATAGATGATAGATAGATAGATAGATGATAGATAGATAAGAGAGAGAGAGAGAGAGAGAGAGAGAGAGAGAGAGAGAGAGAGAGAGAGAGAGAGAGAGAGAGAGAGAGAGAGAGAGAGAGAGAGAGAGAGAGAGAGAGAGAGAGAGAGAGAGAGAGAGAGGCAATGGGAAAGGCTGGCTAGGCTAAGTTGACAATGCATGGTGAGCAATGTTTTGTTCACAAGAACTCTGAATGTTTCAGCTTGAGCTCTGAAAGGCTACAGACTTAGTAGCAAGGGTTAGTCAACCAGGCACTTGGTGCTTGTGTGAGTGACCCACAGCTTAAATGCTGGGTGCTAAGGCTCAGATAAACTTCCCAGTTGCCATGCTGTACATATGTTATCATATATCAGTGTGAAAATTGTATTTGCCAGAACTCCACTCGGAGAGGATTACTAGAAGTTAGTATTTGATTTCTCCTGGACTTACCCTTGTGACTTTTTCCTTTGCTCACTCAAATATGCAATTCCTCACTGAAATCATCTGTCACTCTAAGAGCTATTCTGAGTTCTATGAGTCTGTCAAGCAAATCATTTACTCTTAAGATGTGTTTACTAGGTGTCAAATAGGTTGTTGACTGATAAGAATTCAAAGAGGGATCAAAACAAGAGACAGTGACTTAGCAGTCTATGGCATACAAATAACAAAACTAAGGGAGGGCCACCTGGGAAGTGTCTCTAGAAATATCACTTAAGGAGAGTCTGCTGTTTTCCAAAAGCTGAGTTGAACTGAGTCTCTGCTTTCAGGAGTTCACACTGTTGGCAGGAATCCAAGGCAATGCAGACAGAGGTAAACACAAAAGTGACTCTGAAGTAGAGAGGACAAGCAGCAATCAGATGCAGCAGAGAAAATGGTCCCAGAGTGGATGGTGACTGAACTTAAAGACAAAATGATTTTCCTGTTTATCTGGAGTAGAACCCAAATGCAAAGAAAAAAATCTTAATTAATTACTAATAATTTATTTAACTTTATGAAACTGTTTTGCATTTAGGAACTTAGCATTTGGTGGAAGGATTTAAAATAATCTGCCAGGCAAAATAATGGATCCTCAAAGACAGACAACTTATGACTAAATTACCTTGCTTGACAAAGAGGACTTTGCAGATATGATTAAGGACATAGAAGACTGAGATGAGACAATTATCTTAGGTTATCGGTGAACAGCCTATATAATCATGTGAGTCTTAAAAAGAGGAAATCCTTGCCCACCGTGGTCAGAGATGACTGTGATGACAGAGCAGGGTCAAAGAAATACTAATTTGTAGACTTAGAATATGCAAGAATTCCTGAATCAAAAAATACAGGCAACATCTACAAGTTAGGAAAAACACAGAAACAAATTCTTCCCTAGAGCTTCCAGAAAGAAAGCAGTCTTGGAAGGATTTGAAAATTAACCAAGCATGATCTATATGAGATTTCTAGTGTCCGGAAGTATAAGCTGATATATTTCTATTTATTAAATTGTAATTTTGTGTAATAATAATATTTAACCAACACAAATCTTAAAAACTAATCACTCTTTTCATCTATACATTTGAAATGTTATTCCTTTAAAGAACTGTAAATGAATGACTTAATAAAAATAATACTTCAGATATGGTCCTGAAATTTTTCATTCAAGAAACCTGATAAGCCTAACCACTTTATAATTCCAAATTGTAAAGTGGTTATATAACAATTATTATAATATAAAATCTAACTATAACAAAAGAACCAGGTGTTTTATTAAAAATAAGACATATCCTGGTTTACTGGGTCTTTACTAACAAAAGTTTAGAAATTGTGAATGTTGTAGCAGTTTAGTTCAATAAAATGTTTATTAAGGATCATTTTATTCAATTTCCCTTTATCTCTTGACAGTTAAACATATAGAACATTTTAGAAGAGTCCAAAGAGAAAAGATTGCATAACCCTACCCCCAAATCAATTGAATTGTTCTGCTTTTGGTCTGTTTTACATATTAACAGTCTAGTTGTGCTAAATAAAATGTCTTACTTGAAGCTGGAGAGATTGATCCACAGTTAAGAGCACTGACTGCTCTTGCAGAGGACCCAAGTTCAGTTCCAGGATCCACATGGCAGCTAACAGCCATCCATAACTCCATTTCCAGGGAATCCAACGCCTTCTTCTAATCTCTGTGGACAATGCAAGACATGAGTGTACTTATATACATGCAGGCAATACACTCATACACATAAAATAAAAATAATAAATACAATTTTTTAATAAAATAAAAAATAAAATGTCTTTTGGTAGATTTTAAGAGCCAGAGGTAGTGGATGAGTACAGCCAAGCCATTTTCCATATACAAGAAGACAGTTGCACATATGACTTCCTAGTGGTTGTAATAGGATGCACAAGAACTGTACAAGTTCAAGACAGACAAAATTTCATCATTACGAGGGGAAGTGGGCACAAACTCCACCCCTACTTGAGGAGCTACTGGCAATTTATAGCTGCTGAGAGAGGAAAAGTCATTTTTCTTTAAGGGTGTGACCACTGGCTGATTGATCATACTCCAGGGGATAGACCACACTCAAGACTATTTGGGAAAAAACAAATTGGACTTTATAGGCTGTATTAGTCAGGAGTCTCTGAAGAAACAAAACTAGTAAAATGAATAAATAAATAAGCCTTCAATGCCAGCAATGAACTCCCTTTCTAGATTCTGTTAATCAGGGGTCCCAAAGACCCTCAAACAACACTGCACATTGTCCCTGCTCTTGGTTACCCACCAAAACTGGATGGGTACTGCTGAAGTTACTACATACATGAGCTATAGAACAAACAAGGAGAAATCAAGCTGGTGCTCACTTCAGAGCCTCATCTTCACTGTCTAGCATCCATAGTGTTGGAAGGTGCTATGGAAGCTACTGGAAGGAAAAACATTCAACATCCTCACCCAGCTGTGAATCCTGTGAACTACAAGAGCAACTGGCTTGGCAAGATATGTCCATTGACCCAATAGTGGCACAAATATTATGAGTCTACTTTATAGGATGGAACCCATACCTGACACTGATATCAGGCTTAGGAACCTGAGGTTAAACAGATCACAGGACATAGGGGACAACTTAATACAAGTTTTCTACTAAATAGTTACTATGTTAAGCTGACTCTTAAATAAATATTTTAGTTATTACATTTATTTTATGCATATGAGTGTGTTGCCTGCATGTATGTAAATGCATTCATGTCATGCAATGCCCATGGAGGTCAGAAGAGGGCATGTGATCCTCTAGAACTGGAGTTACAGTTGGTTGTTAGCTGTCATGTGGGTGCTGAAAACTGAACCTGGGTCCTCTGCAAGGGCAGTCAGTGTTCTTAATTACTGCACCATCTCTCCAGCCCCATATTAAACTGACCCTTAATGACAAATCATTATGCCCATAGATTAATGAAGCTCTCAGCTCTCACCTGAGAAGTTTTCTTATGCAACAGATTATGGTTAACACAGAAACCCACAATTGGCCAATGTACAGAGACTAAGAGGCTTCAGACTACTTATCACTGAATAGGACACCTATATCAAACTTCTGCCTCCCCAGGCTCAGGGATCATTGTAGAAGGTGGGAGGGAGGGGCAGGAGATTGTAAGAACCAGAGGCAGGTGATAATCACAAGGAAACAGAGTTTTCCAGACAGCTCCTCAGTTACTCACATGAACTTACAGCAATGGTGACAGCATGAGGAAATAGGTATGAAATTCCAACCCCGCCTAAGGAAATTGTGTCAACAGATGGCTGCTGGGAGGAACAGAAAGAGTTTCTTTCAAGCATGAGACTCTTGGTAGGTTTACTAGGCTTCAGTGGATGGACTCAAACTGAAAGACATTTGGAGACACAAATTGGACTTTATAGGCATATCTTAAGTTGGGCAACGAAGTGGTGCAGGGAGGTGTGGAGAGGGGAGGGGATCTAAATACCATCAAATTATATTGTATGAAAATCACAAAAATTCAATAAAAAAGGAAAAAATATTGAAACAGCTTCATTGCTACTGGATAGCTTTCATAATACTAGAAAATGCTATGCATTTTATTGGATGAAAAATAGCAGTCATCAACCTTATCTAGCTGTGAACCCTGCAAGTTAAAACAAAAAATAATCTGGCTTGGCCACATGTACCCATTGCTGCAATAGTGTCATGAATGCTTTGGGAGTAACCAACACATTCTTATTTAATTTAGGGCCTGCTTCGAAAGACAGAGTCTATACCTGTTGGTATCAGGGCCAAGATTCTGCAATTAGAAAGGTCACAGGCCCTAGAATAGAGTTTATTAATATTATTCTGCTAAATAGACATAATATTAAACTAAGTCCTAATGACTTACTGTTATGCCCATAGATTAGTGTATCTCTCAATTCTCACCAAAGAAACTTCTTATAGCAGATGGTGGTTAACTCAGAGACCCACAACTAATCACCATGCAAAGAATAAGAATCTGTTAGGGAATATGCAGCCCTAAATGGTATACCTGTTTCACATCCTCTCCTCTCAAGGCTCAAAAATCATTGCAGAAGAGGGGGTGGACAGATTGTTAGATCCAGAGGTGGTGGATGATTATAAGGAAACTGAAATGTCTGGACACAACAGGGAAGTTGCACATATGAACCCACAGTGCTTGCAACAACATGGAAAAAAAAAAAAACTTCATAAACACAAGGCAGAGCAAAACCCAGCAAACATGCAGTAGGTGGACAAAACCCCCAACTCTAGCTGAGGATATAATCGCAGTTGATAGCTTCTGGAAGAGGGAAAGGAGTCAGGGTTTTTAAGGGTATGACACCTGGTATGTTGACCAGACTCTAAGGGATGAACCCACACCCAAGAACATTTGGGGATCATAAATTAAGTATTGACAGAGCTTAAAGAAGAAAGATAATTATAGAAGCCATGAACCTAGGGTGCAGTAAGATGAATATGAAGATGGGCAAGGGGTCTGAATGTGATTGAAACACGTTGTTTGAACATCTCAAAGAATCAACATAATATATCTTTTAAAATACGAAACAAGTAAGCCAGAAGTTGTCCTAAAAATATTATAAAGTAAAAAAGAACCTGGAAAATTAGTAACATAAGTCATTTCAGCTCTGGATGGCTCAGTAGAAACTCACTGATCTCTTCCATGTAAACAGGGTAACTCATAGGGCCATCAAACCTAAACACAAAAGTTACAAAATCAGACTTTCTTTCATGATACTTAGTATGTACGCTTCAGGAAAGACAGAAAACTATCTCAGCTACCCCAAACACTTAATGTATTGTTTAACTATGAAAGTGACACATCTCCAAGTATGGTTTATAGAACATAGGTGTCATGTGATGCTTCACACCAAAAGGATTTTTGTATTCAGATGTACTTAAGGAGGGTTACACCTTAAATACTCTTCTTGGAGCTTTGAAAAGATACTATTAAAACACTGAAATAGAGATGACTATTTTTTATGAGTTATGACTATTTCTTATGGGTTATATGAGGGATATGGTAAGGTTATTTTGCATGGGTCTGGTGTCCCCTCTGAACACATATTCAGAAAATCTTTCTTAAGGTGTATTCAGGGAAAAAAAAACTTTCAAATTGTTAGTTTTAGGTTCATTCTAATTGTGTTATACTTATTTTTAATCTTAATTACTTTGTTAATGATAAAAAAAAGTTACTGGTCTGACATAACTCCATAAATTCTCTTTGTCTCTGTCTCTCTCTGTCTCTCTCTGTCTCTCTCTCTCTCTCTCTCTGTGTGTGTGTGTGTGTGTGTGTGTGTGTGTGTGTGTGTGTGTCTGCATGCATATATGTACTACTTTTCATTCCCTGGCTATATCCGTCAGTGTTTCATTGCCTCCTGGTTCTTGATTTTCCATTTTCTCTCAAATGGCTTTTGATCTTGAGCTACTGTGGGAGCTGACTCTGATGAAAAGGCTAGTTCTCAGATTTCAGCACACCTAGAAGGATAAACTGTCTTAAGAACATCCAATAATTTTAACTTAGTAGTATGGAAACCTGGCTCAGAACAGGCATACCAGGATCCAGAGATCATTTTGGTTCTCTAATTCCTAAGAAAGGAATTCCTTACTCCATCTCTTAGTCAGCTTCTCTACCTTGAGCCAGCTGAGACTTTTCATTCCTCTTCCAGGCACATGAGAGAATAACTTGTCAGAGTTCTCATGAAGGGCATGGTGGGTGAGGCAACCCACATATTCTTTGAATACAGGACAATTCTGTTCATTGGAAAAAATTTCTAACTTGATGAATCCCTTGTTCAAAATTATGATAACTAGATCTCTGTTAGCTGAGTGATAGTATTGCTGCCTTTGTACATTCCTAGATTTTAATGAAGTCATTAAAGTCATTTTTAAATAAGATATCTACTCTGACCTTGAGGGTCCCATTGATAATCCCTTTTTTATATAACAAAAACATAACTATGAATGAGAGTTTTGGTTAGTTTTTCACCAGTATGCTGACCTTTATTCTGTTCTCTCATCTGTAAAATGAAGGAATTGTTTCAAGTGCTGCTAAGGTCCTTAACATGACTAATATTTGTGACTAATAAAACACAAGCCATGAAATAAATGTAACTTTTGTTTTGTTCATTGCCACTACTTGCAAGATAGTAACTCCATATATACAGGCACCACTGAATAATACTGCATGTGATTTTGTATAACTCAGCAATGGTAAGGTGTTTTTCTCTGCTGTTTTGTGAAGAAAAGCAAGGAAGCTGCAATTACAGCAACAGTAAAACTGGAGTTTAATTATATACATAGACAAAAATGTGTCACTTGATGTCTTAGCTTCTCACTTTAAAGAATTGTTTCTCCCTTAACCTGGACTTCTCAATCTCATAAAAAAAATTTTTTTTTACTAGATATTTCCCCAAGAGTTGAGTTGCATTCCATTGAAATGAGATTTATAGTTGTGTGCTTAGATAATTTTAGAAGACTTTGAAAGTTTGCAGTGTGGGTGGTCTCAAAGTAAAGCTTACAGGCTCCTTCTTGATATTGTTCTTTTCTGGAACTGTCCCAGGGAAATCCAATGGTCTGATAAATGAGTTCTCATTTATTTTTTAAAATTGTTTTAGCCTTTTTCTGAAATTGAATTCAAATCTATACAGTTTCTCAAGTTTTCTATATTTATAATCTAGTCACACTCTTTTTTAATACATTCAGGTAGAGAAAAATATTAACTATCTACTATGTGACTATGCCAGGTCCTACAAGCATAAAGAAATGATTATGAAAAGCATCCTACAGATTCATTTACCCAACAAGTATAATTTAAATACACAGTTATGGTACATTGTAAACCATCACTAAATATTCTTGAAAAAGCGAAGTTAAAAAAAAAGCAGCCCTTGATACCTTTTTTAATGTAGAGAACTAAATACAGAAAGGAAATTGAGTGTACACTTAGAAATTAGTGCAATTTTACTCCAGTTTCCCACTACATTGATATAACTACTGCTGGTTTAGATTGAGCAGTGGGGGCAGAGAGAACAACCCAGGTGATCTCATGGAAGGCAGTGAAGAATCTGGACATAGTTTCATGCTGTACCTTGCAAACATTTGTTTTAAAAAATGTCAGAAATTCAGGAGAGAAGGTTTTAGAAACAACTCACTGTTGGAAGACAAAGACTAGAGATCATCTCTGTCTTCTATATTTGTTTATTCAAAAGCATGCAACCCACACTGAAATGCTAGTGCATAATCAAAATGCTACTATACTATAAGAAATTATAGAAAAATCCCATAATTATTTCTAGAAACATTTTGATACACTAATGGTAGAATATTAATCTTATTTTATAGTACTATATCTTTATGCCTACATTGATATCATTTTTCAATACAACTCCTCTACAAGAAAGAGTAATTAATAAAGGTCCAAAAATTCATTACTACCAAGTAAGTGGGTGACACAAGATAATTAGTTTGATTTAAATTTTCAACAAAGGACTCGAGAAATGGCCCAGTGGGTAAAAGGACTTCCTAGGCAAACATGAGGACCTAAGTTCAAATCCCCAGCACCCAAATAAAAATCCAGTTATGGCAGCCTGGACCTGTGACCTCAGCACTGTGATGGTTGGAGAAAGGATATTTGCTGGGGTTGCTGGCCAGCCATGCTAGTAGTGGGGTGTGTGGGGAGACTAAAAATCTGATAACTCCAGGTACATTGAGAGACCCTATTTCAAGAGAATGAAGTAAAGAGTGATAGAGCAGGACACCTGAAGTCTTCCTCTGGTACCTGCATGTGCACATGGGTACACACACACACACACACACACACACACACATGCACACACACATTCATTACCACATAAATACATACATATATATATACATGCATACATATATATATATACATATGAAACAAGACAAAATTTTTTTCAACAAAACCCATTCATTCTTTACTGATATATTGCTTTGTAAAGTTATTTTGAACATTAAAAGTACTAAAATAAAAGTTCATTTTCCAGATGATCAAAATAAAGAATAAAATTAAAGAATAATTTGGGTTTGTATAAAGGAGGAAAAGTCACACCATAGAGTATGTTCTGATCAGTCCTGTGTTGAGGGATACATGTGTTCATGTCAGCACCTCTGTATGGTATCAATACCCAGAGGACAAACATGAAGTCACTTCCCCCTACTGGCTCAGCTTACCAGAACATTCATTCGTCTATTAATATTTATTATGCTCATTCTATGTAGCAGAAAGTGTATTTATTCTGAGTTAATGAAAGACAGTATAGCCCTGTTTTCAAATAGTTCACAGTTTCTTTACAGAAACTGACAAGCTGACAGACTAAAGTTGAGCCAAGATAATCTTATGCATAGTCTTGGAATTGAAGAGGGGTAGGTGAAGTTGGGGTCCCAAAAGCCTTCTTGGCAGCTTGAGGGATGTGTTGAAGGTTACATTTGAATTAGACAGGTGGGGGGAAAGAACAGGTGAGCAGAGAGAGGGGTGATGTGTGCCAAAACTCAAAGGTGTGAGAAACCATAGAGAAAGCAAATACCTTGTATTCCACACAGGATTCTTTAGACAAGCATTAGAGTGTCACATTGGTAGAATGACATCATTAGGCATGCTCATTAGAAAGCTGAATCTGTGAGCTGGAGACAGGGTACAGCGGTTAGGAGCACTGCCTGCTCTTGCATAGGACATGGGTTCAATTTTCAGCATACACATGGCGAATAACAACCGTCTGTAACTCCAGTTCCACAGGATCTGACGAGCTTTTCTGGCCTCTGTGGACACTGATGACACAGGTGTACTTTATACATGCAGTCAAGACATTCATACACATAAAATTAAAAAAATAAAAATTAAAAAAAGAAAGCTGAATCTGGTGGTTTGCATGGAATCCAAAGAACTCCATGCTGTGAAGGTGAGGGCTGAGATAATAATCCAGTCAATTACTAGAATGATCTGAATGTCTCTAAGACTGCTACCATTGTCACCTCTGTCATCACTGCCGTCCTCCTCCTCATTGTCACCACTACAATAAGAGAAGCACCAAGCATAAATTATCTCATTTGATTTTCATAATTTCAACAGTTCCATTACTGCTCCCTTTTATAGTTAGGAAAGAAGGTCAAAGCTCTACTCTCACAAATAGTAATAAGCAGGGCTAATGCAAAAGCTAGGGGCCTTGGTATTAGCACTTCAAACTAAATTGCATTCTCACATGACTTCACATGATTTGCTAAATCTGAACAGTGATCCAGATGATTTAGTTAGGATCCACCACACTCACATTCTGGATACAAAGCAGTCAGATACTAGACAGAAAGGAGACTATGACAACTCTTCACTATCTCCAAACTTCAAAAGAAATGTCCTTTTGGAACTGGAAGACATTAATGGAACTAGAGTTATTATCTAGACATAGACAAACACTACATTCCCAATCATGTTGATCACACAGAAGTTGTAAAAAGAGCAGGGGTGACTAAATGATAGGGATGGAAGAAGGATAGAGGGTGACTGGATGATTGCTAGAAAGGAGGATCAAGCATTAATGTCTACAGCAGGGTGGTTGTAGTTTAAAATCTGCACATTTTATAATGAACTACAAGGAAGCAGCTGGAATTTTCCCAATACAAAAGCACTAAAGAATATTTAAGAAGATGCAAATGTTAGTTGCCATGATTTGGTCATTATCAGTTACATATATCTATCATATTACCACATTGTACCACATAAATATGTACAATTAAATGCTAAAATTTAAATAATGTATTATTCCTCAACCCTATGCATGTAACAGAAAAAGGGATAAATATTCAAAATTGCTGAGTGTAAGAAAAATGTTCATGAACAATAAATGTTTCAGAACATTGAAATCTAAAAATATTTAATTCTAACTAGAAGCCAATTTATAGATTTCATTTGAATGGAAAAACGTGTCAAGATTAATCATGCCTGTCTTTCATCAAATGCCTTTGAACTACCATTTTAGTGGCCCAGACTTTAGTCCCAATATTTGCATAGTTACACGACTCATGACTGTAATCTGTTACATGGTAACCAATCCATCCTCCATGTGCTGAATACTATATTCACCACACTATCCATATATTTCATAATCAGACTAGTGAATATTGAACATAGTATTTCATTATATGGGGAAGATATAAAAGTAAGTGCTTTCTCCTAAACATGTTTTGGCTGACAACTTCCAGACACACTCACCAAAGCAGGCAAGACATGGCTTCTGGCAAGGATCTTGGGAAGGAGCTCCCTAACTCAAAAATTCAAACATCATTTTCACTCAGCACAAGCTGCCGAAAATGCTAAAGATGCACATAAACCTAAATAAATCTTAAGAACAACAGTGGAAATAGCTGAATAGTCTTTTTCAATTTAAAATAGACTTCATATTTGCAAACATATCCATATATGCACAGAGGAGAGAAAATGAACCAGACAATGCATAGTATAGATAAATTTCCAATACAACTTAAGTCTGGTTTTACTACACAGTATTTATTTTATCTTTTTGACCCTCTTCTTTGCTAAGGGAAAAAACTTTTCTGTCCCATGGTTCTTAAAGAACCAGAAGCCACATGTAATGAGGACCCAAGAACAGAATAAATAATGCTTATTTCAGTCCTTATTAATTTAAACAAACTTCTAAAAGTACTAAACTGCAAGTCAAATCAATGTATTATAATGTTAATGCTGATATTTCCTATAACTATCAGTTAACTTCTGCCACCTGAAATTCAAGTGTGTGAAATAGTATTTAAATTTTCTTTGTCGAATACTTTAAAAGTAAAGGGAGACTGTGCGATGCGATGGAGTGTAAGGGCATTGAAAGAAGAGACCTTTTCCATTTTGTACCTGTTACCTAGCCCAGTAGAGTCAACACTTAGTAATGATTTCTTCCATGATACTTGTTGAATTAATATATGAGTGGAGGAATAAATGAAATAGTGAAATACAAAGCATAATCTAAACAATATCCTGGTAACATGGGAAAAACAGTCTGTAGGAGGGGCAAGAAGTTTCGAAAGCCTGATTTATTCAAATTAATTGTCCAGTCTAATTGAATTCAGAGTTACTTTACTTAAATTTGCAGGGTAAATTCCATCCAGTTACAGACACAGTAATCTGATACAGGCAAAATGCCAGCATGGTCACTGGATCGCTATGATCTCTCAGATTTGGCATGATACCACTTAATTTTGTGTTCTTTGCTTGCAGATGAGAATATTTATGTGTCCCTGTTTAGAAGTTACGTTTATAGGATCTTCCTTACTTCTCTAAGTAGCCAATGAGTTGAGCATCATGTCTCTAATTTGATCAAGACTTGATAAAGTCACAACTAGATAAAAGAAATAAGTTCAAGAGGTCTATTAAAAAGCTTGATGACAATAGCTGATATTTGTTAATTTCTTAATTAGACTTCACTATTTCACAATAGTTTAAATCAGGTTTACATGATAAATGCATACAATCTTTCAATTAAAAAGTAATTAAAATAAAATTGAATTAAAGTATGTTTCCTTTCTAATGTGTAATTAACAATTTCTGATGAATGCGAAAGACTTAAAACACTTGTTCAATTTGTACCATAGATTCTGAAGTGTTCATTTACTTGCATTTAAAAACAGATCTTCCTGTCTTAAAAAGTCTGAAAAATCTCTGTGTAATGTTTATCAGTCCAGACAATAATTCTATGATATTTTATCCTATATTATAATCAACATTTTAACTTATAGAAAGTATAATCAATTACCAACGAAAGTGGAAAATAATTATTCTGATAAAATATAAATATGGCATTATAAGCCAAGGAATAAGAACTAGCATTTCCTTGGAACTCTTAAATTTGTAACATCATTCCCTGACACGGATCTAGGGACTTCCCAAATATGAATCCTTATTATTAACTTGCTGTAACTTTCATGGTCTCATGGTTTTTAATTATTTCACAGCATGGAATAAATTTAATTCTCCAGAGGCAAATACTTGTGAGTTTATCTTGATTACTTTATAACTAGAATTTACTTTGAAGAAGCAAGTGAAAATAGCATATTAGTAGAACATTTCCTCTAATTAATGTTGAGTAGTTTCAGAAACTCCAAAGATTCAAGCTTTAAAAAAAATAACATTCCATTTCACTCAAGTATTTTTGATTAGCATTTGCTTTTACTCAAAATTAGCGTTTCACTTTTATTGGTTTCTTAGTATAAAAAGTTCAGTAACTTAATGTCTAAATTGTGGGAAAATGTCAAGAGTTCAAGATAGCCAAGTTTAACTTACCTTAAAAGGGATTTGTTTTCAGTCTTTTTTAACACAACTTCAGTTCTCGGCTTAAGGGCAGTGAGGCAATCCCCAGTCTTCTCCTCCTCTGCCTGAGTACAAGTGGGTGGATGGTTGCTCTCTGTCTGTGGTAAGCACAGCACAGGACTCCAGTTTGTCCTCACTCCTGATGCCACACACCTTTTCTTGGCACTCTATCTGTTTGGGGAGGGGGGATTCCTGCAGAAATTGGCTTCTCCATAATCTCTTGACAGATGGCTCTGCTGGCAAGATCCTTAGCTCTTCAGAGCACTGTGCAGGCTTTTATTATCTTACACTACCTTCTCACAGGTTTTATCTTTTAATTGCACGTTGATAATGTCTTATGTCCTAGCAGGTCAGAGAATCGTTGCTCCATGGAGTGTTGTTTTTAAACTGCTTCTTTGGTTTTTGATGACTATAAATTTTCCAAGTTTGTTTCCCTTTAATATTTAATTATTTTCCTACTCCCTTTCCAAGACACAGCTGGAAGAAATAATCCAACTTTAAAGTACAAACTAAATAAATATTGAAATGCTTGGATACAAATAAAATAATTTTGCATGTGAGCACTGATGAGATTGTAAACCAGTGAACAAAATCTTTTGATTACATTTTATTTTAATCTCTCTCTCTCTCTCTCTCTCTCTCTCTCTCCTTCCCTCCCTCCCTCCTTCCCACCTTCCCTCCCTCCCTCCTTGTCCTCTTTTTCAGGAAATAAAGTCAAAACCCTCTGAAACAACAGGGTATGCTATTATATGTATTATATTGTTTCAGATGAAAATGAGAATATTTATTTATCAAATATTTTATCTTTATCCTTACATAAGTTTAAAATAGGGAAGATACAAAAGCAAATAGAAAATAAAATGACTATGAATTTAGACAAAGACTGTCCATGAGGTGCAAGGTAGAATAAGAGGTAGGTGGGGATGAAGAGATGGCTCAGCTATTAAGAACCCTGGCTGTTCTAGCAGAAGACCCAGATTTGAATCCTAGCACCACACAGTGGTTAACAACCATCTATAACTCCAGCTCCAGGAGATTTGACACCCTCTTCTGTACTCTGTGGCACAGCACAACACAGGTGGACTTACATACCTGCAGGTAATACAGTCAGAGACATATAATGAGTACAATATTGTATAACTGTAATAATTCAACTGTAAACCTAAAAATTTACAGCCAATTTTGAAAGAGATGCATCCTACCTCAGGAAACCGTTATTGAATATGTCAATTGTGTTGTAATGATATGCTTCTTCTAAGTATGTTGTTATTAAATAAATCATTTTTAAAAATTAAAAAAAATAAATAAATAAAAATAAAGAAATAAAAAAAATTTAAAAGGTGGGAGGACCATGACTGATTAGAATGTGTTTACAAAGGTATAGTGATGTCTGCAGTATGTTACTACTTGGTGAGACTACAAGTTCTGCATTTAAAGACTATTCTGTTTTATTTAGAGAAAGCCCAAATATGGATTTTTAACTCGGAAACCTTTTTATTTTTAAATATTGTAGAGCACTATGGGAGCTAAGCTCAATACCTGTTGCCCAGTTGGGCACTACCTATAATGATGGGGTACCCACAATAACGTGGAGGTGAAACAAAGGTTAAGGCTGAAACCTTCCTTTCATTAACATGAGCCCTAAGCTGTAGCCTTCTTCAGCAATATAAGTGATATTCTGAATGAACATACCTGCAGTAGGTTATGATTTGAGAAAGACCTGCAGGTCTGTGCACAGATTCTTCGTCAATGCATGAATAAGATGAATTCTTTAGAACCAAGTTTTGTTTTTCATCATTTTTGTGTCAAACACATAGCATATTGTTAAGAAAATATTAGATACTGAATAAATATTTCCATAATATTGTATTATTAATGTGTAGATAGAAGAATGAATGAATAAGGTTATAGCCAAATCACTGGGTTTTTTTTCTTCCTATTTTACTTTCTAATTTCTGGCTTTAGCTATTAATTTCACACTTAATAAGTTTGTGGTCCTTAGGAAATTTCAATTTATATAGAAGCAAAATCAAAAGTCAACCAAATATATTGATAAGGCACTTGCTGTCTTGGAGCAGTTTCTGTCATAGAAAACATGTTTAACTCAAAGGATCTACAGCACTACAATTGATAGCATAACTAAAGCAGGCCAAATATTAGCCTTCAGTTTGAAGGGAGTCCACATGGTGTTCTGTGGAAGATCACTAGATTCTCAACATAAACATTATCAAAATGTGATCATTAGCAACTAAAGCTAGTGCCTGTAAAATGATAAATCCATAAGCCCTACTAACCATACAGCTGTTCTTCAGGGATGGAAAACATTAAAAGAATTCTACTCTATGTAGTTGATTAATTGTAGAGAAATTTTTAAGTTTTGAGAGAAAATATTTTTTCCTGTTTCTTCCCATAGACTTGGTGAGGACTATTTGTATCCCATATTAATAATAGTACTGATTTACTATGCGAGTATTATTAGAAAGAAAACAGCTTATTCTGGTTCTGAAAATGGCAAAACACTATTTCAACAATGAACTCGTATAACGTTCAATCCATGTTCAAATTGAAATAAACATTGATATTTCTCCTTTCCATATAATGAAGAGAAAAAATGTCACTATGACCTCGTTGTAGAAAGGTTACACATATGCTTAGGAATGTGATAGAATATGAAGCATGAAGATAAAAAACAATTTATTTCATATAGTCATTATTTGCCTTTGTATACAAATCCAAAGAAGAAAATTATTTTAGTTACAGCTTTAGACAGAGTGCCACAAGCCTGTGAAAAGAAATTAACACATAGTTGTCAGAAACATTTTATATATCCAGAAGTTTATAATTCTGCCTTTTCCTATATGTTCTAAAGATAAATTAATTTTTATTTAATTCTGTATGAAATATCAGAAGCTTTCCTGTTGGTATTTAAATAGAGTATGTTAGATCTCAAAGGTAACTTAGAACTCATCTGATCTAATGCTTTCATTACTTTTTACAGAAGGATAAAAACCAAAGATATTACAGTATTATAGAAATGCCTTTTACAAGGTAGGGATAATCTGGACTAATAACTTTTACATAACCTTTCAACCAAATGTTACTGTTAATAATATAAACAAGAACACTGAGCTATGTGCTCCTCTTGTGACCTGAGCATATGACTTTAAAACATCAGGACCTCTCCTTGCCCTCTACCAAAGACAATGAATAAATATATTTATGCATGCTTTTAAAGTGCTGAAAATAGCATATTTTCCTCATTAAAAACAATGAGAAAAATTGAGAAGCCCATTTACAACTGTGCATATGATAACTGAGGTCTAGGGAACAAAGAACAAGATTTTCTGATAAGACAAGAGTATGTGCTGACTTATACTGCTCCATATCATGCCAGAGATATTTTATCAATAAAAGAGTGGGCAGAGCCTTGCTTGCGAAGTCAGATCTGAGAGAAATCTGAAGGAATGCGTGATCAGCAGTTCAGGCCCACTCTTGGCCCAAAACAAATGCTAAGAGTCAGGCTGTTTCTTAAATTCAAGCATAACTGGAATGTGGCTTAGAAACATTTCATTGTGGTGCCTCTGTGAAGAAAAGACTCTCTACACTGAATTCGCAAATCAGTGGACAAAGCCCTGAGGAAAAGGGAAATATAGGATGTCTTAGTTATACATTGTAACTTGTATGACGTCAAACCCAAGGCTTTGATAACATCTCACCAAAGCCCTACCCATGGATAGGTGCCCAGAGAAGTCTCACGATCAAAGGGAATTATCAGACATTCTCAGCCACACATGAGTTTAATTGACCTGACAAGGAGCACAAACCATGCTTGAAAGCTCCACTTGCATGCTTTAGTAATTCTTTATTCACTTTTGGCTTCTATCTCCTTTACCAAAACCAAACTTCAAGGAACTGTTAGGGTTCCAAATAGCAGCTCCCCCCCCTCCCCAACAGGGACCTACAAACTCTGCTGAGAAGCAGCCTGCCTTTCCTCTGACCTCCAAAGATAAGATAAGCAGAGTTCCTCTTATCTTAAGAGGATAAAGAAAACACTTCCACACCCTAATCCTACCTGCTTCCCCCTCCCTGATTCCACACCCTAAAGCCCCCATATGTAAAGTCCCAGCTCACAACCCGTGGACGGCCCTCCTTCCCTTCCCTTCCCTTCCCTTCCCTTCCCTTCCCTTCCCTTCCCTTCCCTTCCTTTCCCTGACATCTTTCCCTGCCCTCCCTGTCATTCTTCCCTTCCGTTCCCTTCCTTTCCCTTCCCTTCCCTTCCCTTCCCTGACATCTTTCCCTCCGCCGACATCTTTCTCTTCCCCAAGGGAAAGGTGCCCAGTTCGAAATAAATCTGTATCCCGCTGAGAATTCCATCTGTGCCTCGGTGCCTTCCTCCGCCCACCTGCTTGCTCCCGCCCATTCTCTACCTATCAGATGGTGCCAAAACACGGTTCTTACTTGAAGGGACCTCGCATGTAAAACTTTTGGACTCGCTTGTCGTTACTGGCCTCTGCGAACACCACTAATTCGGCATTAAGGTACACTTCCACCCTCTATCTCTCTCCCCTCTCCCGTTCCTTTCAGCTCTCTCTCCCTCTCTCTCTCTCCCCTTTCCCGTTCACTACTCTCTGCCAGTTCTCTTTTCTTCTCCTTTCCAATCAAATTCAGTCACTTCCGGACCTCACTTAAGGCCACTGGACAGCACTGGTTTCTGCGACCATTGAACTGCCCGGCACAGTTACTGTGTCTGTCCACGCCCACCTGGGAGTCAGACCTGACTCCCCGTCGCACTCAAATCCTTTTCCCTACCTCAGCTTCCTTCCCTTCCTCGCTCCTGCCATCTTTTGCCTTCCCCTAACATCTCATCTTCTCTCTCTCTCTCTCTCTCTCTCCTCTCCCTCCGTTCACTGGCAACCCTGAGCTTCATCTAGGCCTCTCCATTCTTCTCCACTCCCAGTCCATCTCGGCCTCCGGGCCTACTCTCCTACTGGCTGGTCACGCACCACATTGCAGAACCTCTCCTAACTCATTTTTACTTGCTCGAAATCACACTGGTGTGTGGGAGGTTCCGCCCTGCCTTTGACTACAGGACGCTGTGGTCACTGGTGGGGACACGCACAACTCGTATTTCCCCTCCCCAGTGATTGCAGGACACTGCCCTGGGGTTCAGGAATTTCTCGTTTTTACGTGACCTAAGCCACACCTTTCTCTTCCTGCTCTCTCTCTCTCCTCTCCC
>NW_008334442.1:2421596-2422550 GCF_000622305.1 Nannospalax galili | reverse complement strand
CTCATCTTCTCTCTCTCTCTCTCTCTCTCTCTCTCTCTCTCTCTCTCTCTCTCTTCTCTGTAAGCTTACTCCCTCCTGTGCTGACTACACCTCTGTCCCCTCAGGGCAAAAAGCTTCCTCTTTGTTCCCCTACCCACCATTGCTATGGGAACCAAACACTCAAAACCTCAGGGTCAGACGCCTTTGGCCTGCTTACTTAAATCCTTAAAAAAGCTAGGATTGTCTCATACTATCAGATCAGAACGTCTGAAATTCTTGTGCACCACTTCCTGGCCTCAGTACAAACTAGATAATAATTCTGTTTGGCCAATCACTGGAGCCTTAGACCTCAGTATTTTAAAGGATTTGGAAAACTTCTGCCAGCGTAACGGCAAGCAGTCTGAACTACCCTACATCCATGCCTTTCTTGACCTCCGTGCTAATCCCTCCCTCTGTGTCAAATGTTCTTCCCACCAGGTCCTCCTGGCTAAGACAGTCTCACCAGGTCCTGAAACCCAGGGGCCCCTCCCTACCCCTCTGACTCTGCTTTTGATCCTTCCATAGCTGATAACCTGACCCCTATCAGAACCCAGCCCCAAGAGCCCCCCTGCTCCCGAACCTGAGGCACAACCAAGTCCTGCTCTCCCATCACTATACCCTCCCTTGCCTTCCAGTCCAGGGGCCAGCCCAACTCCCCTCCCTTCTCTGCCTCAAACTCCCTCTCTGCAATCTTCCCCCTCCCTTCCTCAGCATCCTGAGTCTGACACTCACTCTCTTAATTCCCCTTTATTCAAGGAAATCCAAAATCTTAAACACCTCATTACCAAATACTCCCTAGTCTCCCCAAGTCTGACTTCTACCTCAAATACCCCATTTACCCCTCCTGTATCTGCTTCTACTTCAATTCCAGACCCGGCCTCAGACACCCCTGCCCCTACATCCTCTCATGGACAGGACACCCCTCCCATCTCTCCC
>NW_008334442.1:2409388-2418520 GCF_000622305.1 Nannospalax galili | reverse complement strand
CTTCCCTTCCCTTCCCTTCCCTTCCCTTCCTTTCCCCTTCCCTTCCCTGACATCTTTCCCTCCGCTGACATCTTTCTCTTCCCCAAGGGAAAGATGCCCCGTGCGAAATAAATCTGTATCCCGCTGAGAATTCCATCTGTGCCTCAGTGCCTTCCTCCGCCTGCCCGCTCGCTCCCACCCGTTCTCTACCTATCAGGAACTATGCGTGAAACTTTGATTTTCACCTTTCCATTTTGATTATAGGAATCTCTTTATCTCACGAATCTTGTGCCCATGCATGGCAGTGAATTAATTTACTTAAAGTAATTGCAACTAGAGTCACCAAAAAAAATTTGTGGACCTTTCAATGATATTCAGAAATATTTTCCCTGGTATCCCAACTCTTAATTCAGAATCTTGGAGAAAAAAATGGCAACCAATTAGGAAACAGTTCAATTGAAGCATTTAAGTCTTTGGAACCATATTAAAGCAGATAAACAGCCTTATCAAGAGAAAAAAAGGGTTACTTACAAAGAAACTATATCTTATCTAAAGCTCATCCTAATTCTCCTGCACTGCAAGGAGCTCCCTTCCCTGGGGCAAATGGTGATGGAAGAAACTGATTTGCATCTCCAGGCCTATTTTGTTAAGAATATTCTTTCTTTCTTTGAAACTCATTTGCTTCTTACTTGTTTTCTTTCTGTCATTATGTTGCTTTTGAACTTTGAACTCTTTTTCCAGTTAAAATGGCATGGATAAGTTAGTGAGCATTCTCATAACTGACATTTTCCCAATTTCTTTAAGGTGTTACAGTTTTCTGTTTTCCAAGTTTTCTAAATCATGAATACTTAATACAAGATTACACATGGTGAATTACAATGTGACTCTTCTGATCTGATGGGAATCTGATAGTCCTCTTTAAAATTGGAGTTCATGCTGGGTGTGGTGGCACATGCCCTTAATCTCAGCAATCTGGAGGCAAGGGCAGATGGATGGATCTCTGTGAGTTCAAGATCAGCCTGGTCTATATAGTGAGTTCCAGGCCAACTGAGGCTACATGGAGTCCCTGTTTCAAAAAGACCAAAAGTAGGGGTTGGAGAGATAGCTCAGTGGTTAAGAGCACTTGGTTGTTCTTGCAGAAGACCTGGGTTTGAATCCTAGTACCCACATGGCAGCTAACAACTGTCAGTAACTCCAGTCCCAGGGGTTCCAACAGCCTCTTCTGACCTCCGTGGGCACTGCATGACACAGGTGCACTTACATACATGCAGGCAATACAGTCATACACATAAAATAAAAATTATAAATAAAAAAATTTTAAAGACCAAAAATAAAAATAAAAATAAATTGGAATTCAGCCTGAGACCTATCATGCTTGCTTACAAATTATTACTGAAAAAAGGTCAAAGCAAATGTTTAAGGGGATTTTAACAATTTAACCTACAAGGGCTCAAGACACTCCTTATTTATCATCAGTAGAATTTGGCTCACTTCTCTTGAGCATGTAAGACCAATCTTTACTTCTGAAATTTTATGAATGGTTGGTCTTAAACAGATAGGGTCAGATTAACTAGGCAGAAATAATGAATGAATGAATGAATGAATGAAATAGACTAAAAATTAATTATGGCTATAGGGTATTAAAGATTCACATCTATAAGAGCAAATAATTTGAATAGGTTCAGACTTCTTTATGGTGATTAATAAAAAAGGATGGGATACAGGAAAATCAGGTCTTGTCAGTGAGAAAAGCAATTAGATCTGACCAGGCTTCTTTCCTCAAAGTTACACATGAGGGGAAGAAAATAAAGATGTGTTCTAGAGAAATTTGCAAAGAGGGGGTAACAAGACATCCCCAGCCTGTTTCTGTTTTGCCTAGATCACAAAGGAAAAAGAGAAAAAATATGTCTGTTATTTTCTGCATTCAAGGCTGTCTCAGGTTAAACTGGAGAATTGAAGCTGGCCTCTAATGGAAAATATCAATGTAGGAGAGGGGATACTTAAATTTTTCAGATTGCTTGCCTTCATTGTCAATATAAGCTTTCAAGTACCTGATCACCCTAAATATAGCCAGGAAGAAACTCAAGTTAGGTCACGGTAAAGGAAAATAATTTTCTTGGCTTGATTCTCCTTAATTATGAGTGCTAACTGCCACATACTCATGATCAATAGAAGTTAAAGATATCAAAGATTGACTCTTCAAACTTAAGTGTTCTGACTTTCATCACTTCCCATTCTCAATGCAAGATCCAGCAGGTTATAAGACTTATCTGAATAATCTATATAGGTTCTAAAAAGAATAGGAAGCAGTGCAAACTGATAGGTTCAATTTTACAGAGAAACAAACGTCTTTTATGCATATTGGCAAATTGTCATGAGCTGTTTGAACTCCCTCAGAACTTGGAGCTGGAGATGTGATTTAACCCTCTTGCTTTAGACCTAAACATATTCATCTCAAAATGTCCTCCAAAACTCCTGAGACATACTGGTTTCTTGACTCAGTGACCAAGAAGAGGACAATAAAACAGCTCTATAATAAAGGTATTGTTCACTTGAGAACAGCTAAGTGATAAAGTATTTCCAACAGAAATTATTACATATTTCATTCTATAAATAAGTTTATAGTAACCTCCCACTGAAGTTTCAGTCTCTCAGGTTATATGAGAATTGGAGCTATCTTTAAGCTTGCCTTGACTTAAGAGGATAAAATACAGGCCAGCTCCCTCCTTATCCCTACAACAATAAAGAATGTACTTATCACTTTAGATGTAGTTGTAAACATTTTAAAAACTCCACAAATTTATGGGAGCCACCATTTATCTTTCCATGCTCCAAGAAGGTAAGTGGAAAAACAGCTCCTCTTTATCTTTAGTATATTAAAGAATACTTATCATATTAAATGCAATAGGAAAATTAAAAATCTCTATAAACTTATGGGAACCCTTTTAAAAATATTTTGGTTTAATCTTAGTTAATTCAAAATGGACTGTTAAATAGTTTTGTTTACCCAAATGATATTAATTCAGATTATGTGGATCAAATTCTTACTGTGGTTTAGCCCCACCTTCTCCAAGAAATTCTATTTTAAACTTAATTGGCACAATTGTTTTATTGGTCACTTTGGTGGAATCAAATATTGGTTTGTCTCTAGAAACTTATGAGAAGTGGGTAGACATCACCTCGTAACCCTATGAAGGAAGTTTTCAACAAATATTAGCTTGTTAATAAATGTTGTATGGTATTAAGAAGTAAGAAAAATGTTAGAAGTTTGTAAAAATGGAAAAAATTTTTAGTAAAGAAGGATTTCTGCATGAAGATGAAATGGCTTGATGTTTCCAGAATGGAAAGGAGAACTAACAAAAGTTTTTTTCTATATTATGAAGGTTTGAGTAAGACATTAAAGATGGAATTGTAAGAATGACTTCTACAATATGGATATAATTTGGACTTATGATTTTTATTTGACTTTGTAACAAAAACTTACTGTTTATAATATAAACAAGAGTACTGAGTTACATGTTCCTCTTGTAAACTGGGACATATGACCTTAAACATTAAGACTCCTCCTTGCCCTCCACTACAATAATGAATGAATGCATGTATGCATACTTTCAAAATGCTAAGAATAACATGTTTTCCTTTCAAACAATAAGAAAAATTTAGAAGTCTGTAAGTGTGTGTATGATATTTGAGGACTAGGAACCATAAGATAAGGGTGTGTGCTCACATATTTCCCCATTTCCTGCAGGAGATACTATGTCAATAAAAGAATAAGAAAAGTCTGGCTCAGGAGGACAGTACAATTCAAATTCAGTGCATTTGGAGCACATGTTTTAAAATTCCCTTCTCTAGACCATCATTGGCCCTGATTCACAGAGTTGAAAAGATCGGTTAATACTGGAGAGCTGCAAATCTGGTCAGGCACAGAGAACATACACCTGGGAGATACCCAGTACTAAGTGACACATCTGCAGTTAACAACTAAGGCTCACAGAACATAGCAAAATAAGGAGTAGAGAGAGGGCTAACACACCCCTCACCTCTCACCAGTGATGCTGCCATGTACATCAGAGTGTTTTGCACACAGATGCCACAACTGGCCAAGTTTTGGAAAATAAAAGACTGTAGAGTGTAGGATGAGTCTCCTATACAGAACCTCACCCACCCACAGCTTGAACATCATTACAGAAGAGGAGATGTAAAGATTGTAAGATCCCAGGCTGGTTCATCAACAAAGGGGAGTGGAAGCTTCCAGGCCACTGGAGGATTGCTCATATCAGCCTGTGGAAGCATTGGCATTGATCTTGGGACCCATGTCAGCTCAATTAAACAAGGGCACAAATGGGAGGTAAGAAATAGGAGCGAGCCAGGACTAGATTGAGAACTGAGACTGCTGTTAGGTGAGGGAGAGTATGACTTACATATGACCACTGGATGGGCTGACTAGACTCCAGTGGACACATTTACACTGAAGGATATTTGGGTACAAACACATGAATAAATAGGACTCAGCAAGTATGGCAGAGTGCATGGGGTTTGGTGGGGGAATGGAGGAGGCATGGGCTGGGGAGGGGGTCTGGATTTGAGTGGGAAATGGCATATGAAATTAAAAAGCTCAATTAAAAAAAAAGATCTAAGTTGACTCAGACATAGTTTTCATTAGGAGCCACCCTGGAAAGTCAATGTGCCTCCTTAGCATCTCTATGGCTCCACATGCCTCAGTGTATAAATTAGAAAGGGATAACTTTGTTCAAATTGGAAATTAACCAACAGAAAACACATGCTGATACAAGATTAACACATAATTACATTTCAAATTATTTTAATAATTCCACAGTGCTTCAGGTTCCCCAAGTGCACCCCATTCTCCTCTTCTGAGACCTCAGTTCTAGAACAGTTAAGATGATATATTTTGGGTTGACCCAGCTCCTTTGAGGTGGGCTTCTTGCTTTCTTGATTTCTGCTGCTTATGGCTGTTCAATATATTGATACTAGCCCTGGCCTCACTCTGTCCCCTTTCTCTTCTGTCAGTGTTAAAGAACACTATTTGATTCAGGTTCCCTGGTACATTGCTATTTATATCAAGATAAGCTAAGCATAGTGAATAAGAGGTGTTCTGTTAATTATCAAGAATTAGATATTTAAGTATCTAATGACTTCATTGTAAAACCAGTGACAGTACTGTCTAGGAAAACAATTAAAAAACTAAAAGTTACTTCCATTTAGAAACAAAACATGGGACCACAGAGGGTCAGGTTCCTATTGCAAATCACTTTCTCATGATCTTCGTTTTCTACCTTAATAGTGAAATGAAACAAAATTGTCTCTGTCAAACCAAGAACAGAGTTGACAATCTTGTGCCCTCAAAGGCTAAGCAAGATTTCTACTCCTGCCTCCAAAATTGCCTCCAAATTCTATAAAAATTTGACTTTTCAAAATGAAGAAAGATTTAATTCAAAATAGCAGTCAAAATTTGAAGTAGAAAGCAGTTCATGAAAGTCCTTGCCCTGGAAAAAATAAAGATAAGAGTTGAAACAAGTCATTGTTGTAAATTAGGCAGAAACGGGAAATTAGAATTACAGCAAAATAGTAACATAAAAGGCAATAAACTCAGAACAAGTAAAATAATGCATAACAGGAAGGGATCTGAACCAATACAAACAACTGCAAAAGGTCTTATTGGCAGACTTTCAGACATGGAATTTGAAGAGGACAGAAACACTTAATTGTTGAGCAATACTTCTAAAATGATGTTTTTACCTCAAGAAAATCATTTCTGTGTCCAATGTGCAAATGGTTGGGCAGCTGTGTCCACCCCTTCTAACCAAAGCCCAGCTGTAGGAAGAAAAGACAGAAACGCAGAGAATACAAAGAATAATGAATGAGAGCATGGAATCCAGAAAAAAGAGAGAAATTAAAATGAGACAGTGAAAAATTAAGCTGCAACTTAGAAAGATGGGCCAGAAAAGAAGCTTAGAACATGGGAAATATAATTTAGGATGGTTTTAAACCCAGCTATTGAAAATAAGACTTTCTGAAACCAATTTTTTACACCGGCAGACCCTTGAAATTCTTGTCACAGTAGTAGTATGACTGCAAGACCACTATATACTCACCTTGTGGCCCAGGAGATATTTATAAAGACAGCATAACAAAAATGAGTAAATATTTAGCTATTTTTCCAATATCTAACAGAAGCAAAGGGTAAAGCTACTGTGTTTTTCTGATGCAGCCAAAAGGCAAACCTGCTGTTTGCATTTAGCAAAGCATATAGGGAAATTCGTGCCAAGACATGATCATGATCTAGGACCTTAGGTCTTTTTGAGACAGGGTCCCCTTGCAGCCCCAACTGGCCTGGAACTCACTATGTAGACCAGGCAGGCTTTGAACTCACAGAGATCACCCTGCCTCTGCCTTCCAGGTGCTGGGACTACAGGCGTGTGCCACCATTCCTTGCAGGACCTTAAAATTTTATAGTAAACAAATGAAGAGTCTGAGGCAATTCAGCTCAGTAAATGGACTCAGCCCATATTTGTAACTGATTCTACCTCTTGGCATGGTGCCTTCAGGGAGTTCCTTTGAACTTTAGGCTAGGATGGGAAAGGTAATAATAATAATAATATTATTGTTATTAATGGGTTATTCTGAAGATGAAATGAGCTTACTCATGTAAATCCCTTAGTGTAGTGATTGGCAAGTGCTTAATAAATAGTAACTTTCCTTATTCTATGTATCTTGAAAGGTTTTTTTCTAGTATTACTTCAGACAGGTCAGCTATTGTTTATTTAATAGTGTTTTGTTGGTAAGATGCACAATTTGTCTAATAAATAAGTGTCTATCAATAATCTAAGATCATGTTTACAATGAGTGAACAAATAAGTGTTGAGCACTTTGCTGGGCTCAGATTGCAATGGAAAATCAAAAGGAAGAGATATGGACACTTATGTGACTTCTACTGGAAAGATGCTACTATACACACATCTACTCATGACAGAAAGGGAACCAAAGTAATGATTGCACCAGTGTCCAATTTGGCAAACCATTGAGTTTCAATGGGGTTTTTAACAGGCGTATCAGTAAGAAGTTACTTACAGAAGCAAGGGTCACTCAAACCAAGAAGCTGCATCACTGAAAAGCACACCACAACATTGCAGAAAAGCTGCTTCCTCAAAGTTCACTGGACAGCTTGTGGTAGCTGGACAGGTCAGAAAATTTTTTCTCTGCCTCTCAGCTGATCAGTGCCTTTCCCTAGCAGTTTTATACTCCTTTTGTAAAACTAGGCAAGTACCTTTCAAAATCTTCCAACTTTCCACTTTCAGAGACTCATAAATTTTTGTTTAACTTCTGAGTCTCATGAGCCTACCACTCCCTCCTGGAGGGAAGTTTTCAATTCAGAGGGAATTGTTGTACAACAACACTGTCCAAATAGTGCTTGCTAAGTGAAACAATCTGTGACCAATTCCACATACCTTTGTTTTAAAATGGGGAGTGAAGTAGCCTGGGATGATAGTGCATGCCTGTAATCTCAGCACTTGGTAGTGGGGGAAGGATTATGAATTTGAGGCCAACCTGAGCTGCTTATGAAGTTCAAGGCCAGCCTGAATAACAAAGTAAGAGCCTGTTTCCAAAACACAAAAGCTGGGGATGGAGTTCAGTGGCTGAGTGCTTGCCTAGGATGCACAAATACATGGGCAGTAGGTTCAGTCTCCAGAACTGAGCATGCACGCTTGCACACACACACACACACACACACACACACACACACACACACAGAGAGAGAGAGAGAGAGAGAGAGAGAGAGAGAGAGAACGAAAATAGAATAGAAACCTTTAGGAAACAAGAAGGGAATCAAAATGAGATGGTATAAGGGTGGTGGTTTGGATGAGACTGTCTCCCATAGGCTCCAAGTATTAGGACATTTTGTCACCAGTTTGCGGCTCTGATTTGAGAGGTCTTCAAAGGTGTGGCCATGCTGGGGGAAGCATGTCACTGGCAGGCTTAGAGAGTTCTTAAGCTTTTCTGGATCTCCAGTTATACTCAGCTTCCTTTGCCTGCTTGAAGATGTGAGCCTCTGCTTTCTGTTCCTGCTACAGCCACGTCCTGCCACCATGTCTTCCTGCCATGATGGACTCTAATTCCCCTGGAACTTTAAGCTCAAAAAAAAACTCTTCCTTTTATAAGCTCCCTTTGTCAGAGTGTTTTATTACAGCAAAAGAAAAGTAACTAATACAATGAGTATTGGTAATAAGGATGGATAAATATGATTAAAATATTTTATATACTTCAATGTATAAGATCCATTATTTTATAATATAAATAAACAGCAATAAAAATTTGTTGCTCTCCAACCTGAAGGCCTCACTCTCCAGGGGAAGTCGATCACACCCTATGCACCTTGACTCCTCCAGCCTCATTCACCCTCCCATCTCTCCTGCCGGTCTCTCTTCCTAGCCTGGGTCCTGTCCCATTCCTTGTCTTGGTGCCCCAGACACCTGGAGAACCACCACTGCTTCCCGATCCTTTGCATCCAGATGAACTCAGTAAACTTCTCGGTCCCCAGGAGCACTTCTCTGGGCCTGGACCTACCCTCTGCTTCCCTGGGCCTGCATAACCCACCGGCCTCTTTCTTGGACACCTGGGCTGACCTTTCTTCTTCTTGATCCTTTGCATCCAGACCAACCCAGCTCCTCAGTACAGTCCCCAGAAGCACTTGGGGCTGCTTCCAACCCCCATCTTCCTTTGCATCTCTGGGTGACATGGCCACCAGCTACCCTAGACCAGCATCTTTACTGGGCCCAAGCCCCAGGCCAGTCCAACTCCCAAATTCCTGAGGCCAAAGGAAGAGAATGCCTGGGAACATCTGATCCTCATCTCACTTGGGCCTTTGTGGGAACTCCTGAAGACAAAAGCAATTTGGTCACTCCAATATAAAATCGAAAGAGAGAACCAAAAGCTTAGAGGAACCAGCTTTTCATGCCCAAAAAGTAAACCACAAAGACACCTAAAGTTCACAAATGAAGCAAACCTAAACTTGAAGGCTTGAATCTCACACAAGAATCAGAAACTATGAAAGAAATTCATGTCAAAATCACAGAGAAATAATAAAAACATGAAAAACCAAAATAACACATCCCCACCAAATACCAATAGTCC
>NW_008334442.1:2404973-2409163 GCF_000622305.1 Nannospalax galili | reverse complement strand
AGTGAAACACTCAGTAAGCCAATTAGAAACAACAGGAGAAAGCCTCACTAACAGATTGAATAAAATGGAAAACAGTATCAAGACAGGAAGATAAAGTGAATGAACTAGATTATAAAAAATTTAAGAAATCACAAGAATGGAATATGCAGGAATTGTGTGACACCATAAAAAGACCAAACTTACAAATCATCAGCATACAGGAAGGAGAAGAATCCCAAGATAGTGACATGGACCAGATCTTCAACAGAATCATAGAAGAAAATTTCACAAAATTAATGAAATACCCATACAAATAAAAGGAGCATATAGAACACCAAACAGACAGGACCAGAAAAGAAACTCTCCATGGCACATCATAGTAAAAACACTAAACATACAGAACAAAGAGAGGCAATACTGGAAGCTGCAAAAGAGAAATAAGTCACATATAAAGGAAATCCCTTTAGGTTTACAGCTGACTTTTCACTGTAAACTATGAAAGCCAGAAGAGCCTGGACCAAAGTATTCCCAGTTTTAAATGACCACAGACGCCAACCCAGATCACTATACCTAGCCAAAATGTCTATCATAGTTGAAGGGGAAAGAAAAATCTTCCAAGACATAAATAGGCTGAAGGAATTCATGTCCACAAAACCAGCCCTTCAGAGAGTTCTAGAAGCAATACAAAGAGCTGAAGAAAGGAATGACTATACCCAAAGGGTTGTGGAAGGAAATTCAATACAGGTATTACTGTGGAAAAGTACAGCTATATCACAAATGTAAACAGAAATTAAAATGACAAGATTTCATTAATAACTCTAAATATTAACAGATTGAACTCCCAAGTCAAAAGACACAGACTAGGTGAATGGATTTAGAAACAAAACCCATCTTTTTGTTGTCTGCAAGAAACTCATCTCACTTTCAAGGACAGACACTATCTTAAAGTGAAAGGATAGAAAAAAAATACCAAGCAAATGGAACTAAGAAAAATGCAGGCATAGCAATTCTAATATCTGACAAAATAGAATTTAAACTAAAACTAATCAGAAGAGATAAATAGGGTCACTTCATTCTGATCAAAGGCACAATAAATCAAGAAGATATTAAAATCATGAACATATATTCACCAAACTCTGGTGCACCCAACTTCATTAAAAACAATACTACAGGACTTTAAGACCCAGATTAATCCCAACTCATTAATAGTAGGGGACTTCAATACCCCACTGTCTCCATTAGATAGGTCAACAGGGCAGAGAGTTAACAGGGAGACATCTGAATTAAACAATACCATATATCAAATGGACTTAACAGACATCTACTGAGTATTCCACCCAGCACCAAAGGACATACTTTTTACTTAGCACCCCATGGAACCTTCTCCAAAATCGACCATATACTGGGGCATAAAACAAACCTCAACAAATACAAAAATATTGAAATAATTCCAGGCATTCTATCAGAACAGAAGCAATAAAGCTTACAATCGACACTGGAAGAAGTCTTCATCACCTCATGAACACATGGAAATTAAGCAACACACTCCTAAAGGATGAATGGGTCAAAAGAAAAATTAAGAAAGAAATAAAAGTATTCCTGGAACTAAATGAAAAGGATAATACAACACAACAAAACCTCTGGGACACACTGAAAGCAGTCATTAGATGGAAGTTTATACCTCTAAGTGCCAACATCAAAAAAATGGAAAGAACACAAATAAATGACTTAACATTGCAACTCAACACACTTGAAAAGCAACAGCAAATGAAACCCAAATCCAGCAGACAGGAAAAAAATAACAAAAATCAGGGCAGAAATTAATGAAACTGAAACAAAGAAAACAATACAACGAATCAACAAATCCAAGAGCTGGTTCTTTGAAAAGTTAAACAAGATTGACAGACCACTAGCCCAGTTGAACAAAAGAAAGGAAGAGCACCTCTAAATCAACAGAATCAGAAATGAAAGGGGAAACATCACAACAGACCCCAGAAGAATACAGTTCATTATAAGGGAATACTTTAAAAACCTATATGCTACTAAATTTGAAAACCTAAAAGAAATGGACAGATATCTAAAGGCATGGGAACCACCAAAACTAAACCAAGAAGAGATTAACAGCTTAAATAGGCCCATACACAAAAATAAATTAAAACAGTAATACAAAACCTCCTGACTAAAAGAAGCCCAGGACCAGATGGATTTACAGCAGAATTCTATCATACATTTAAAGAAGATCTATATCCAATACTAGTTAATTTATTCAAAAAGATAGAAATGGAGGGAGAAATTCCAAATTCCTTCTATGAAGCCAAAATCACTCTAATACCAAAGTCAGGTAAAGATACAACCAAAAAAGAAAAGTATAGACCCATATCCTTAATGAACATAGATGCAAAAATTCTCAACAAAATACTTGCAAATCGTATACAGACACAAATCAAAAAGATCATCCATCATGATCAAGTTGGCTTTATCCTAGAGATGCAGGGATGGTTCAATAAATATAAATCAATAAACATCATGAATCATATAAACGGGCTCGAAGACAAGAACCACATGGTCATCTCAATAGATGCAGAGAAGGTTTTTGAAAAATTCAACGTGCATTTATGTTCAAAGTCCTAGAGAGAATTGGACTGGAGGGAATATACCTCAACATAATTAAAGCCAGATATAACAAACCCACAGCAAACATCATTCTAAATAAAGAAAAACTGGAAACATTCTCATCAAAATCAGGAACCAGACAAGGTTTTCCACTATTTCCACTTCTCTTTAACATAGTGCTTGAAACTCTTGCAAGAGCAATAAGACAAGAGCAGGAAATCAAAGGAGCAATAATTGGAAAAGAAGAGATAAAATTATCCCTTTTGCAGATGATATATTATATCTAAGAGATTTTTTTTTCAAAAACTCCTAGAAATTATTAACACGTTCAGTAAAGTGGCAGGTTACAAAATTAACCTACAAAAGTCTGTAGCCTTTCTACATACCAATAACAAGCAATCAGAGAAAGAGCACATGGAAACAGTCCCCTTCACAATAGCTACAAAAAAAATATCTCAGAATAACCATGACCAAAGACATTAAAAGCTCTACAATGAAAATTTTAAATCTTTAAAGAAAGAGATTGAGGAAGACATCAGAAAATGGAAGGACCTCCATGCTCATGGATTGGAAAATGACCATCCTACCAAAAGTCATTTATAGATTCAATACAATGCCAATCAAAATCTCCATGACATTTTTCACAGAATTGAAAAAATAATCCTAAGATTCATATGGAAGCACAAAAGACCTCGGATAGCCACAACAACCCTGAGCACTAAGAGCAATGCCGGGAGGTTTACTATGCCAGATTTTAAGTTGTATTACAGAGCTTTAGTCATAAAAACAACATGGTACTGGCACAAAATAGACACATAGATCAATGGAACAAAATATGAGATCCAAATATGAGTACATGCAATTTCAGCCACCTGATATTTGACAAAGGGCCCGTTCTCTGGAGGAAAGACAGCATGTTCAGACTAGATTCACCAGAAGGGAAAGTAGTGGGGAATGGCTGGGGGTGCCAACAACACAGCAGACAGTAGCAGGGATATCAAAGTATAAGGGCTCTAATGAGGGGGGGGAGGCTATGGGAGGGTTATCTGGGAAGTGGGTGTATAATCGATTGAGATGGTTTGGGATGTTCTGTGTGATACACACACACACTCACAAATCAACAAATTCACACACACAAATCAAATTTTAAAAATGTATTATATTTGAGGAGGAAGCATGGAAATTTACACCATGCTAATTCGTAGAGGTGATAAACATTACCATTGAAATCTACCCGATTACTTTATAGACATACACAGGGCCCAAGGATCCAAGTGTAACCGATTATGAATAGTAATAATCAGATACATACAGATTAAAGATGCATGTTCCAGCATCTCAGTGTTAGTAGCAAAAACAATAAATCTTTCTGCAAGGAACAGTATATTCTAAAATGAAGTGGAGATCTTTTTTAAAGGTTAAAAACTCATTCAATTTTGTCTTAAAGGGCTTATACTGAGTTCAATATTGTATAACTGTATTAATTCAACTATGAACTTAGAAATTTGCACCCACTTGTGAAAGAGATGTGCTCTTTTTCTAAAGTGTTTTACTGAATATGTTAAATCTGTAGTGAAATGCTTCTTCTAATCATGTAG
>NW_008334442.1:2393449-2404676 GCF_000622305.1 Nannospalax galili | reverse complement strand
TTTACACCAATTTTGAAAAAGATGCATCTTAGCTCAGAAAATTGTTATTGAATATGTCAATGCTGTTGTAATGAAATGCTTCTTCAAAGTATGTGGTCATTAAATAAATAATTTAAAAAACTATTCCCATTAATGATGTGTTCCTTTTCTCTTTGTTGTTGTTGTTGTTCCTTTTCAAATTTCAAAAAAAAAATTATGTGTTTTAGTGTTTAAAAAAATTGTTTTGGATAGTAAAGCTAAGCTCAAATATTGTTGCAAAGCAGGTAAATCTGTTAGTACTGTGCTATTAGAGAAGGATTTGAGGAAGAGTTAGATTGTGTTTGATCAAGTCAAGCCTAGAACAATGGGATGCCCTACCTATTAAATTAAAACAAGGGGTTGGAGAGATGGCTCAGCAGTTAAGAACCCTGGCTACTCTTTTGGAAGACCCAGACTCTAATCCCATTACCCACATGGTGGCTAGCAACTGTCCATACTCCAGTTCCAGGGGATCCAATCTCCTCTTCTGTCCTTCACGGCCACTGCATAACATGCGTGCACTTACATACATGCAGGTATAACACACATATAAAAATAAATAAATACAATTAATTAATTAAAACATGATGTTAGCAGGATTATGTGTAAATGTGGAGAATACTTGAGACTTGCTTGACAAACATGGATAGAGGGGTTGTTTGTTCGTTTGGAGAATAAAATGACCACAGAGTTATTCTGTAGAGTTGAGGTAGACTATAGAGGCTTTGAGGGGTTGAGAAGTTTTTAACTGAAGTAGTACTAAAAAAAGGAACACGCATTATGAAATGATGATGACAATGTTTCAAAAAGCGCAGACTTGTTAAGCTATGGGGCAGAACCACATTAGGAGAGAGATGTGGGGACACTTGGAGGACACTGCAGTTATCCAAGTGTGGTATGTGATACTGACTTAGGATTCAAAAAAGAAGCATAGGCACTGCCAGAGGTGAAACAGGAGGATGAGAGCAGAGTGCTCATCTGACTTGTATTTTAATAGGTGACTCTAAGTACTTAACTGAGAATACATTTAAAGGAACAACAGGAAAAATAAGGAGACCTAATGAGACATCAGCCAACAACAAGGACAGTGGGGAAAATGATGGTGGTGATTGATTCTGTAAGAGAAGGAAGAGGTGACATGTGAAGGTGCTGCTTGATTTATGATTGTTCAGCTTAAATTTTTTTGAAAAAGATGGTACAAAAGGAATAGGTACTCAGTATAACACATATTTCAATTCTTGAAGTTTGATCTTTTCCTGGACTACTGATAACCTGCCTGACATGCCTTTCTCAGCAGCAGGGGCAGCAGTGACCCACAATTCCCAGTGAGCCTCAAGATTCTAGTCTACCACATACTGTGTAGTTAAGCTATGATGCTCAGTGGATTAGGTATATTAAATATACTTTTTTCTTATACTTTTGTCAACCTATGATGAGGAAGTCAAGTTTGAAGCTGTAATTAGTATGTCGTGAAGAGATGCCATAGGGCAGCATCCTGGACAGTACCTGCATCTCTGCTCTGATCTCATAGTTTTGAAAGTCTTAACAATTTTTGAATATATAGCCCTACCTTTAATTTTTCACTAGGCTCACAAATTATGTAGGCAGTCTTGATTGTGAATGTAAAGATGATAGGAGTTCTATCTGTAATATAAGAGAAAAGTGATGTGTCTCATTACTCTCAAGTAGTTGGTCTGAGCACTTGGAAGAATGAATTTAGTGATTTGGAAAGAAGTACAGAATTATGGAAGGATCAGGTACTCAGCTTTGATCATATAAAATCTGATATGTCTATTAGGAATCCTAGTAGAGATGCCTGGGGTTTAAAAGAGCATTTCAAGCTGGAAATATGAGTCTGTGGTCTTTAATATTTGAGAGGTCTCTAAAGTATAAAACTAAAAAAGAGCTTCCACAAGATATAAATATGGAAGGAAAGTCTAAGCATTCTTAGCTCAAGGGCATACCGATGTACAGATATCATGCATTGAGTCACCAACAAGGACAGATAAACAAGATCAGCCAGAAAGATACCAGAACTTTCCAGTTGGTCATATTGGAAACCAAAGAAAGAAAATGAATCAAAAAATTTTTAATGAGCAAAAGTTGGTACTGAATTTAGTAACATGGAAGTTGTCAGTCTAAACGGTTGTTTCTATGCAGGGGCTGAGGCAAAGACTGACTAGTTCTAGACTAATTCAAAGACTGATTCAAGAAAGACAAAAAGAAATTTTAGAAACTTCAAGTATGAACATCACTGATAATTTTTGCTTCAAAGGATGGAGTGGAAGAAAGTGAATGTTTGGAAGGCAGGAAGGCTAAATGTTGTTTGGTCCAAGAGTGAAGTGTGATTTTAAATTGCCAGCTCAACTTTACATACATGGAGTCTGAGATTGCAATGAGCCATTTAAATGGAAATGTCCAGTAGGCATCTAGAAAGATAAGAATTGATGTCTGAGAAGACAGAGCGGAAATTATCCATACTTTAGCGTTTATTCACACAGAGGTGCAATTTGGGGCTGTAAAAATAAATTAGCCTGGAAGAAAAGTGTAGAGAGAACAATAGAAGACTGAACAAGCCAATGTTCTGAGTAAGGTAATAAAACAAAATCAAAAGCACTGGGCTATATTCCCAACCTGCACTTCATTTAGGTAGCTGCATTTTCATTGGTAAATTAAGGTAATTATCTGAATAATTAAATAACTGCACAAAGCCTTTAGTCCAAATTAAGTAGATATTTTACACAAAAGAGGTTCTATTATATATGAGAAAGTATATTATTGGGCTCAAGTTGTCAGCACTTCTGAGTCTGCACAGACTGGTTACAGGTGATTTACCCTCTTTAAAGGAAGCTGTTGAGGCTATTTAAGAAATAAAATAAGCTAAAAATAATTGCCTGCTGACGTACAGAACATCACCTTTTTCTTCAGTTTTCTAACATTCCAAATTGGGATTTATAGCAGAAGATTAAAGAGCAAACAGGTAAACATAATTTCAGTATAAGTATATTATTTGTTACCATTCATGTAAATTCCAGTGAAAGAAACACAGAAGCCAGGATTACCTTTTCACCAAAGACTCAGTAAATCTACACAGCTCTTACCTAATGGGCCTTGTAACTTTTAAAAACAAAATTAAAAGAATAATAGCTTTTGGAACAAAATCTTGCCCACACATATGCACACACGACAGGCAAACATCCATAAGTGGAATGAAAACTGGGCCTTGTTCATGGCAGGAGGCAAGTCAATTGGGCTGTTCCCTGAAAGGGCCCTGAGGACAGCCAACTCACACCTCAGCAGGCACACACTGTTTTGAACAAATGGAATTCTTGAGATTTGGAGTTTCAGATGCTCATGTTTTCCTTTGTTTTCAAAGATGATCACACTGACAATGATTATTGTCTAAGGATCATAATCTAAGAAGCATTATATAGAAACATAAGAAGTGTCACATAGGAACTGACAAATGAGCCTTATTACAGCTCTGACAGTGGCACCAAGGGAGATTTTGTGGCAGAGCATGTATGTTACTCTAGCAACCAAAAAAATTACTACTTTTCACCTCAAATTTCTCCCCCCACTACTTGAGGCATTTCGATAATGAGCTCAAGAAGAGGATGCCCAATGCTGACAGAAGAATAGACTCAGCATAGTCTTGCCTCCTCTGGGTCAAGGAAGGTAAGAATGACAGCAGCTTCCCTTGAGAGCCTGGCAGGAAGGGGAAGGACCAGGACTCAGGACCAGGGAAAAGTTTCTTCCAGTCTCACAGACATGTTTGATAAAATGTTACCTAAACCTAAATGGTATTTGGTGGCTTTATATCCATAATTTTCCAGATCATCATTTTAGGTCACTTTTAATATTTTTAATATTAATATTTTTAAAATTTTGAATATTGGGGGTTTTCTTTTTAAGTTTCTGTGTGAATATGAGCATGGGTTTGTAGGTACACGTACATGTGTGCATACATGTAGAGGCCAGAGGTCAATCTCTGGTGGTCCTCAGGAGTCAGTCATCTTGCTTCCTTTCCTTCCTTGCGTGCTTCCCTGTTTCCTTCCTTTATTTATTTTTTGTTGTTGTTGTTGTTTTGTTTTGTTTTGTTTTGTAGTCAAGATCTCTCAGTTGGACCTAAAGCTCAACAAATAGGCTAAAGTGCCTGGCCAATGAGCCCCAAAGATTGTCCTGTCTCTGTCTCCCCATCACTTGGATTCAACTATGTACGCTGGCTTTTTACATGGGTACTAGAGATCAACTCAGTTCCTTATAGTCCAGTGACAAGTATTTTATGGACCAGGCTACCCCTCCAATCCTCTTTTCAAATTTTTTATTGTTTTTATTGTCTCTGTTGAAGATTCTGAAATGATAAATTAAACCTGCTGAACATGTCATCTTTACAGACTGACAGAAGTAGCAGATGATTCCTACAGCAGAAAAATTATAATTAAATTATAATATATATTTTAATATAAAATATTTGATGTGTGTATAGGTATGTGATGTGTAGTGTGATGTTTTGATTTATGCACACATTAGTAGTGATCCACTCAGTGTAATTAACATAGCCATCCCCTTAAAATTTGTTTCAGGTTAATGCATTCAATTTTCTCTCTTTTAACTACTTTAAAATATAATATATCATTATTAAACATATTTACCTTTTTGAACCATGGCACACCAGACCATATCTCCTATCAAACAGTAACATTCTCCTGTTGGACAGCCTCTTTCCTGGTCTGTCCACTCGACTTCCTCCAACACGAACTCTTCTCATAGCTTCTCTAAGAGCCACTTTTTTTGTATTCCACCTATGGGTGACAGCATTTGATGTTTGTCTTTCTTTGACTGACATTTTATTTAACACAATGTTTTCTGGTTCTACCCATGATGTCACAAACAACACATTTTCTGGCATTTTATGTTTGAATAGTATTCCATTATGTATTTGGGAATAAGAGTCTGCAAACGTGAAATCAGTATGCTTTTTATGGCTAACACTAAACCACCAAAAGGGGAAGAGAGAAGAAAGAATATGAGGTTAGAACTGAAAGCCAGTCGGCTTATTCCAGGTGAAAGTGGGTAGAGACTTACAGATAAATCTAGATAGAGTAAGGAGATCGTCACATCAACCCTCGGATCTTATGATAGACAAGATGGACTCGTCCACATCTGTAACCATTTAAGGCATTACTTGTCTTGTCTTTAGTGTGCATCAGGAGCCAAGATCCAGGCATAGGGGCAGGAGCAGAAGAGAATATCTCTGTTGAAGGTTCTGAAATGATAAGTTAAACATGTTGAAAATGTCATCTTTACAGACTGACAACAACAGAGGAAGATTCCTACAGGAGAAAAATTATAAGTAAATTATAAGACAAAACTTAAGGCAACTGCCTTTTTCTTATGGAATAGGTAAACCCAGAGGCCAGAGAGGGAAGACATTAGAAACCCTTATTAATAGCAGAAATTTTGATTGAAAACTTCTGGTCAACATTTTTTGGCCATTATAGATGTACAAGTTCTAGTGTTCAGGCTAATAGGTTGGAAACATTTGAATTATAATTCTAATCAGAAATCTCATGTGTGGTTAGGTAATATTTAACTTATAATTTTCTGCTTCCTACCAAATTTTTAATATAACTAAAATGAATAGGAAATGTCCAGTTACATTATACTATATATCCCATAACATTTTCATATACCCTTGTCCTAATTTTTACTTATTGCATGACTTTGCCTAGGGAGATGTAGACAAACATCCTTTTACTCTAAACAAGTTCCAATGGCAAACTAAAGAAAAAGTTTCACCCATCTAGCTTGATGAAACATTTGAAATTATGATTATTAAATTTATTTTCAGGAACAAGGGTGTTGGGGGTTTGCTTACAGAAGCAAGAGTGTCTCAAGGAGTAACTGTATCATAAACAGCTCACCCAAAGACCCAAGGGTGATTACTTACCAAAGCTGCATCCCCTAGAGTTCCAGATCTAACATGCCTACAGCTCCAGAGGATAGGCCCCTCTTCTCTATAATTGTTTCCTATTTAGATAAGATTGGAAAGGCAATCTTGTAATTCCTAACTTTCTCAACTTCCTGAGTCTGGTAAATTTCAGGATCTTCCTGAGCTGTGTTAGTTACATTCAATGCTCCCTATCCTAGCTAGAGTCACCTGAGAAGGAAGTCTCAATTGAGGGATTTCCCAGCTCTGATTGGGCTGTGGGGATTGTTTTGATTATTTTATTTTGATGCAGGAGGCCAGCCTTCTATGGGCAGCACCATTCTCTGGGCAGGTGGTGCTGGGCTGTATGAGAAAGCTAGTTAGGCTCTTTTTGCACTCCTGCTTCACTTTCCTCAGTGATGGACCATAACTGTAAGCTTAAATACACCCTTTCCTCCTCTAAGTGGCTTTTGGTTGTATTTGTCAATGCAGAATGAAACTGGAACATTTCCTGAATCTTTAAAAAATATTATTTTATTAATTCTTTGAGAATTTCATATAATGTGTTTCAATTGTATTCAATCTCCCTCATCCATACCCTCTCAGACACCTCCCTACCCCTCCAACTTCGTGATCTTCAGGTTTTTGTAAAGACCATCAATGACACTTCATGTTCCCCAAATGTTCTTGGATGTGAATTATCCCATAGAGCATGGTCAACCTACCAGGGATCACATACTTAAAACTGGCACAACCTCCTCAGCTAGGGGTTTGTCTCTGTTGCCACCTCCATGCTCCATGCTGGGATTTTGTCTGGCTTGAGTTTGTTCAGGTGTTGTGCATGCTGTCACAACCTGTGTGCGTTCATATTTTCCAACTGCCCTGTAATGTTCAGAATACACCGTTTCTTTGTAATTATCCACAGTTTCTGGCAATTACAATCTTTCCAACCCCCTCTTCAGCTACCATTCCTGAGCCTTGGGAGAATGGGTATGATACATTGTCTGCACCATGACCAGCTGTGGGTCTCTATGGTAATTGTTACCTACTGCAAAAAGAACTATTTTTTGATGATAGTTGAGAGATGTACTGATTTATGGGTACAATGATAAGTCGTTAGGATTCATTTTAATACTATGACCATTTAGCAGAATAATAGTGGTAGGTTCTTTCCTAGGGCCTCCCACCTGTCTAACCACAGGCTCTTGGTCCAAAATTGTACCAGGTACCATTATTTTCACTTTGTGTAGCATGCCTCAAATCCAGTCAAAAATTTGTTTGTTACTGCCATGGTATTCCTGCCACTATTGAACCAGCAAGCATCTCTTGCCAGGCTAGTCCATATTGTAGTTTTTAGGAATCACAGCTGGAGAAGGGTTTCTTTTTTCCTAGCACCATTGACCATTATAAAAACTAGAGAGCAGGTATGAAGCTTTCAGGTCAGTACCAACTTGATTTTTCCATGTTCTATGACTTTTTCAGCAATAGGATCTTATTTCAAGTTTTGGAATGTAATCAAGAGCAATGGTAATCACCAGTAACATTTGAGATTTTATGAGATCTCTTCTAAAGCAACAACTACAAAAGAGGTAACCCATTCCTGGGATTGGGCTTTATACTTGTTTGCCTATACTGTCAAGTAGGGCATTGTCACCCTATTATAGGGTAACTCCATTTAAACTTTTTTTTTATATTATATATGTTTATATTTTAGGAAGCTTTTACACCACTATATTTTCACATAATTTTTAAAAAGGCATTTAGTGTTAGTTATCCTTCATCATAGCTCCTGCTCATCCACCACCCCATTTAACCCTTTCTGTGCCATTTATCCACTTCCCACCTTGATATCACTGGATTAAATTCCCCTTCTTGAAAGCCACACTCCATGGCTCCTGAGTAGATTTTTGTTTATCCTCTATCAGTTTTCCAAATGAAACACACATATCTGGAGATTTGAAGCTAGTATCCAGATGTGATAGAAAATATGTGATGTCTGTGTTTCTGGGACTGTGTTACCTCACTCAGGAAGATCGTTTCAAGTTCATTTAACTGTGAATTTCATAATTTCCTTTTCCATAAGAGCAAAATAATAAGTTGCGTAAATGTAGCACACTTTATTTATTCAAAAATCAGTAGATAAATATCCAGTCTTTCTCCATTTCTAGGCTATTGTGAATATACCAGCAATAAACACAGATGGCCAAGTCTCTCTATAATAGGATATTGAGATTTTGGGGTATATGTCCACAAGAGGTATAGATAGATCACATGGTAGATATGTTTCTAGCTTTATAAAAACTTCTACACTGATTTCCTTAGTAGCTACACCAGTTTACGGCCCCACCAGCAGTGAATTTTCGTTCCCTTTTTCCCACATTCATGCCAAGATGTGTCATCTTTGATTATTGGATTTTAGTCATTCCAATTTGAGTGAGAAGAAATCTCAAAGTCGTTTTAATTTTCAATCTTCTGAGGGCTAAGGATGTTGAATTAACTTGAGGGAGGTGGAAAAAGTGGGAGTAATTGGCAGAGAAGAGAGTTTGAAGGGACATGCAAAGGACCACAGTGTGTGGGGGGGAGGGAAGTCAAGAGAGGAAAGATGGAGGGAGTCAGGATGTATTGGGGGAGGGTGGGGATAATAGGGGCACTGTGACTAGGGAGGGAGGTTGGAAGGAAGTTGAATGGGAGAAAAAAGAGTGGAGAAAAGTGAATCTGGGGGGTGCTAGGAAACCTTGAGAGAAAAATGATGCTCTAGAAATCTATGAGAAATGCACATAGAGTGTCTGAACATTAATGCATATGTATACCTGGGAGCTGCTTGGCAGGGAACACATTGCCAGACAGAAGAGACCTCCCTTACAGGTGCCATACAGGACTCATCAAAGAAGCTTCTTTTTGCAACAGATGGAAGCTACTGCAGAGATGCACATCTGGTCAGGCACAGAGAACATACACCTGGGAGATGCCCAGTACTGGGTGACACATCTGCAGTCGAATCTCTAAATAAAGGTTAGAGAGAGGGCTAATGTACCCCTCAACTCTCACTTGTGAAGCTTCTATGTACATCAGAAGGTGATGCACACAGAGGCCACAACCTGCCAAGTTTTGGAGAATAAGAGACTGTAGAGTGTAGGATGGGACTCTTATATGGAACCTCTCCCACCCATGGCTCAGGGACTATTGCAGAAGAGGAGATGGAATGATTGTAACAGCCAGGGCTGGTTCATGAACATATGAGGTGAAGGGTTCCAGGCTACTGGAGGCTTGCTTATGTCAGCATGAGCCTGTGGCAGCAGTGGCATTGAGCATGGGACCTAAGTCAGCTCAATTAAACTAGGGCCCAAAAGGGAAGTGAGAAATAGGTGGTGGGCCAGCACTAGATTAGGAACTATTTGAGACTGATTGCTGCTGGATGAGGGAGAATATGACTTACATACGACCACCAGATGGGCTGACTAGACTCCAGTGGATGCATTACACTAAAGGACATTTGGATATAAACCTGATTGAATAGGACTCAGCATGTATGGCAAAGTGCATAGGGTTCAGTGAGGGGATGAAGGGAGTCATGGATGGGGTAAGGGTTTCTGGATTTGAGTGGGAAATGTTCTATGAAATTTGAAAAGCTCAGTAATAAATATGAATAGGCAAATAAATAAATAAATAAATATCTTACACTTCATCATTTGTCACTATGTGTATGAACAAACAGATATTTTACAATTCAAGAAAAATTTTCTCAGCCATTTTTATTTCATCTGTTGAGAACTCACTTTTCAGTTGCTTGCCACAATTTTTACTTGGATTATATTTTTCCTGATTTTTAGCTTTTTGAGTTATTTGTATATTCTAGCTACTAACTCTCTGCCAGATGTATAGCTGGTAAAAACTTTATCCCATTCTGTAGGCTGCTTCTTCACTCAAATGATGTTGTTCTTTCCTGTACAGAAGCATTTTAATTTCAGAGGCCACATTTGTCAAATGCTGATCTTAAAGCCTGTGCTATTGGGGCCTTGTTTAGGGAGTCCTTCCCTGTTTCTATAAACTCCAGTTCATTTCTTATGCTATCCTCTATCAGACTCAGGGAATCAGGTCTTGAAGTTCTTGATCCAATTGGAGTCGGAGGGGAAAGGATCTAGCTTCATTCTTCAATATGTAGCTATCCACTTTGTTCATCAGTATTTGTGGAAGATGATGCCTTTCTTCCAATGAATATTTTTGGTCCCTTTATCAAAAATCAGGTGGCTATAAGTGAGTAGGATTATATTCAGGGCCTCAATTCTATTCTATTAATTAATGTGTCCATTTTTATGCCAGTACCATTTTTTTTAAACTATAGATCTGTTATATAACAAAATAATGGATGGCAATACCACCCAAATTTCCTTTATTGTTTAAAATTGTTTTGTCTATCCTGAGATTTTACAATTCCATATAAAATTAGTATTTAAAAAAATTCTGGGAAGATTTGTGCTGGATTATTCTTTTTTTAATTTTATGTGTATGGGTGTTTTTTCCTTCATGTGTATAACTGCAGCCATGTTGTACAATGCCCAAAGAGGGTGAAAGAAGACTTCAGATTTCCCCTGGAGCTAGAGTTATAGATGGTGTTAGCCACCAGGTGGTGTGGTCACTGCCAATGGAGGCCACTCCTCCGTTCTCATGGGTGCCACTCCTTCGTTCTCACTGGCGTGGAGGCTGCTTCTCTGCTCGCCCTGGGCTGAGGCCGCTCTTCTGCTCGCGTGGTGCTGAGGCAGCTCTTCTGCTTGCCTTGTGCTGCCTCCTGTCGTCACTACTTCTGCCTGGTCCGGACCCCAGGGCTGGTGAGGAGACTGTGTCAGCAGAATCGTATTCAGACACAGGAGACCAGGTTCAGTGACACAGGTCTGATTTATTGCAGGAAGGCACAAGCTTATATAGTGGTGGTGGTCCAATCACAGCACAGCAAGCAGGATACCTTATTAGTATAGCAGACTTAGCATCCTATTAGTATAACAGACTTAATGTCCTATCACAGAATAGAGGGTAGGATGCCTCATTAGGATATGGGGTTTCAGCAGAGCCTGGATTCCTGGAAACCACTTGACCCTGACTGTTGCAATATCTAAGTATTGCAATTTTGTATTCCAAGGGTGGTGATTAGGGAGTGGCAAGCTCTAGGCATCAGTCTTATGATCTGCCAATGGGAGTAAATGTCACAAGGTGTTCTTTGTGGCTCCAGTGGACAGGCCTGCTGTATGGCTCTCAATAAGACTTTCACCCTAGGCTTAAGCG
>NW_008334442.1:2386282-2392823 GCF_000622305.1 Nannospalax galili | reverse complement strand
TTTTCCTCCTTTCTCTCTTATTCTTAATAACGCATAAAACTTTTTCAGAGTCTAAAATAGTGGCTGTCTCATCAAACCTTCAAGAAATATTTGTCAAGGGGCTGGAGAGATGACTTACAGGTTAAGAGCACTGACTGCTCTTGCAAAGGACTCAGGTTTGATTCCCAGCACCCACATGGCAGTTAACAACCATCTCTAACTCCAGGTCCAGGGGATCCAATGCCCTCATCATCTAACCTCTGTAGATATTGCATGGCACAGTGCACCTACCAACATGCAGGCAATACACTCATATGCATTAATAATTGCGGCGGCCGCTCCTCCATTCTCTCGGGTGCCACTCCTTTGTTCTCACGGGAGTCCCCAGGCTGCTCCTCTGCTCACCCTGGGCTGAGGCGACTCTTCTGCCTGCCCTGGGCTGAGGCCGCTCTTCTGCTCGCCTAGTGTTGCCTGGTGCTGCCTCCTGTTGTCGCTGCTTCTGCCAGTCCTGGACCCCAGGGCTGGTGAGAAGACTGTGTAAACGGAGCCACATTCAGACACAGGAGACCAGGTTCAGTGACACAGGTCTGCTTTATTCCAGGAAGGCACAAGCTTATATAGGGATAGTGGTCCAATCACAGCACAGAAAGTAGGATACCTTATTAGCATAACAGGTTTAGCATCCTATCACATTACAGCAAGTAGGATATCTTGATTCCAAAGGTGGTGATTAGGGAGTGGCGAGCTCTAGGCATCAGTCTCATGATCCTGCCAATGGGAGTAAATGTCACAAGGTGTTCTTTGTGGCTCCAGTGGTAGGCTGTTGCCTCGGGCCTGCTGTATGGCTGTCAATAAGACTTTCACCCTAGGCTCAAGCCTGTCTCTCACAGGGTGGGTTCTGGGAGTCAAACCCAGGTTCTCTACGAGAGCAACCAGTAACTTTACTTCTGAGCCATCTTTCCAAGTCTCTTGTGCTGAAATTTTAATAAGGATTGCACTGAATCTTGTAGGTTGGTCATTTTTATAGTATTAATATTAATTATAAGCATGGGAAATCTTTCCATCTTCTGGACTTTTCTTTAAATTTCATTCTTCAATGTCTTAAAGTTTTTATTTATACGAGTCTTTCACTTCCTTAGTTATATTGACTCCAAGATGTACTTTTTATGCTACTATGAACAGGATCATTTCCCTACTTCTTTCTCAGTATGTTTGCTATCTTGTATAGACTGGCTACTAAATTTGCATGTTAAACTGCATCCTGCTAAGTTGATTAATGTGTTTATCAACTCTATGAGTTTCTGGTATTCTGGTGGTATCTATAGAGTCTTTTATGTATAGAATCATCTGCAAACAAGAATACTTTGACTCCTTCCTTTCTTATTTGTATCCCCTGTATCTCCCCTACTTTTCTTATTTCTCTAACTAAAACTTCAAGCGCTATCTTGACTAAGAATAGAGAAAGTAGGCATACTTGTCTTGTTGCTGGTTTTAGTAGAAATGCTTTGAGTTTTTATTTATTTATCATGATATTGGCTGTGGGCTTGTTTTATATTGTCTTAATTATGCTAAGATACGTTCACAACCCTAGATTCTTCATGAATCTTTTTCATGAAGTTATGTTGGATTTGTTTTTAATGACATGTCTGTATCTAATGAGATAATCAGTAGATTCTTCCCTTGAGTCTGTTTATGTTGTGGATTGCATTTAATGATTTGCACATGTTGAACCACCCCTGCATCTCTCAGAGGAAGCCTACTTGACCATCGTCAATAATCTTTTTGTACTCCTGACTTAAATTTGTCAGTATTTTATTGATAATATTTGTATTTATTTTCATCAGTGAAATTGGCCTATAATTTTTTTTTTTTTTGCTGTCAGATCATTGTCTAGTTTTGGTGTCAAGGTATTACTTCTGTAAAAGGAATTTGGAAGTGTTCCTTACTTTTTTATTTTATGTAATAATTTGAGAATATTGGTGTTTTTTCTTTGAAGGTCTGGTAGATTTCTGTGAAGTTGTCTATCTGGCCATAATCTTTTTTCATTTGGGAAACTGTTAATTACTCCTTCTATCTGTTTCATTATTGTGTTTAAATTATCTACTTCATCTTGACTTACTGCATTTACTTTGATAGATCATAGATCTAGAAATTCATCCATTTCTTTTAGGCTTTCCGGGTTAGTGGACTATAATTTGTTTTACTTTGTTTTGTTTCTTTGTTTAGTTGCTTTCTTTAGAAACCAGTTGGGTTATTCCTGAACCCCAACTGCCCTGAAACTCCCTATGTGGAACCAGGCTGCCTTAGACCTCACAGAAATCCACCTGACTTTGCCTCTAGAGTGATGGTCAATTTTGGAGAAAATTACATGGGACATGGAGAAGAAAATGTATTTATTAGTGTTTGGATATAATGTTCTGTAGATATCTATTAGGTTCATTTCTATTTATGAGTCATTTAACTACAGAGACTGTTTTTGTTTTGTTTTTGCCTGGTTGATCTCTTTATTGGTGAGAGTTGTATATTCAAGTCACCCACTATCTTTATATTGGGATCAACCTATGTTTTCAGGTCTAATAGTAATTCTTTTATGAAATTGTACATCCCTAAGGTATATAAAAGTTTAGAACTGTAGTGTCTTCATTGTATATTTTTCCTTGAAGTATCATTCCCTATCTCTTCTGACTAGTTTTGTTTTAATGTCTATTTTATCAGATATTAAAATAGCTACATCTGCTTATTTCTTGGTGGCATTTGTTAAAAATAACTTCCTTTTAACCTAAGATGGTATCTATCATTGCTTGTTAAGTATGTTTATTGGAGGCAGCAAAAAAGATGGATCTTGGGGCTGGAGAGAGTTCTCAGGGGTTAAGAGCACTGGCTACTCTTGAAGAGGACCCAGGTTCAGTTCTCAGTACCCACCCACATTGCAGCTAACAACCTTCCTTAACTCAAGTTCTAGGGGAATCATTGCCCTCTTCTGGCTTCCATGAACATCACATGACATGGATACACTTATATACATGCAGACAAAACAGTTGTACATATAAATTTTAAATACAGATAAAATAAATTTTAATAGCTTTTAAAAGGTGGGTCTTGCTTTCTAATCCAATCTGTTTGTGTGTCTGCTTGTTCTGGAGTCAAGACTATTAATACTGAGGTTTATTGTTGAATGATGTATGTTAATTCCTGTTATTTTGTTGTGGATATGTTGTTTTCTTAGACTTTTTGGCTAACTGTTCTGGTACTGTTTATTCCCTATGCTCTCTTAGGTGCGTTTAACCTTCTCTTTAGACCAAAGCATTCCTTCCAGTATTCTATGAAGAGCCTGCGTCGTGGTCATAAATTCCTTTAAATCCATTTTATAATGGAAAGTTTCTTTCTCCTTTGAGTATGACTCAGTTTTGTTGCCTATAGTAGCTGGGGCTGACATTTGTGGTCTTTAAGAGCTTAAAGAACACCAGTCCAGGCTCTTCTGGCTTTAACTGAAAAAGCAGATGTTATTCTGATGGGCTTGCCTTTATATGTAATTTTCTTTTACTCTCTTGCAGCTTTGAATATCCTGTACATTTCATGTTTGAGTATTTGACATAGTTTCTTCTCTGTTCCTATTTAATCTTCTGTATGCCTCATGTGCCTTGATGTATTTCCTACGATTTTGTTTAAAATGTTTTCTGCGCTTTGGCCTAAGTTTCTTCTATTTATTCTCTACCAATTACTCATGTACTTGGATTTCTTACAGTGTCCCAGAGTTCCTTGGATGGGGGTTCCTTCCAGACTTCCCCACATCTATGCTGGGATTTTGTCTGACTTGAGCTTAGGTGGGACTTATGCATGGTGTCACAATTGTTGTGAGTTTGTATAAGTAACTGCCCAGCTGTCTGAAAAACTCTATTTCCTTGTGGTCATCCACCACCACCTCTTGCTCTTATAATCTTCTGACCCCCTCTTCCACAATGATCCCTGAGCCTTCAAAGGCAGAAGTTTGATATAGGTGTCCTATTCAGGGATAATCACTCTGCCTCTGCACATTGGCCAGTGGTGGGTTTCTGGGTTAATCACCATCTGCTATATAAGGAAATCTCTCAGGTGAGAGTTGAGAGATGCATTGATCTATAGGTATAACAATAATTTCTCCTAAATTTGTTTAGGAGAAAACTAGTATTAAGCTATTCCCTGTGACCTGTGACCTATCTAGCCTCAAGTTCCTAAGCCTGATATCAATGTCAAATATTGGTTCCATCCTATGAAGTTGACCTTCAATCCAATTAGAAAGTGGTTGATTGGTTACCCCCATAGAGTTCTTGCCACTATTGCACTGGTGGGTATATCTTACCAGGGCCAGTTGTTCTGGCTCTTAGGATTTCTAGCTGTGCAAGGTTGATGATTAATTTTCTCATCAGGTAGCAGTCACAACACATTACAGCATTATGAAAGGTAACCAATAGAGCTGAGGCTTTGCAGTCAACACCAGCTTAATTTCTCCTTGCTTGTTCTACAGCTCATATATGCAGTGTCTTCAGCAATTACATGGAATGGCTAACATACAGAAAACAAACAGCAAATGCTGGTGAGGATGTGGAGAAAAGGAAACTCTTATCCATTATTGATGAGATTGCAAATTATTGTAGATATAACTGAAATTACTGTAGTGTGGAGAGTCCACCAAAAGCTAGGAATTGATCTAGCATATGATGCAGGCATATGACTCATGGGTATATACTCAAAGGACTCTGTACCCTAATACTTGTTTATCCTTGTTCAATCTTGCCTTTTTCATAATAGCCAGAAACTGTAAAAAACCTAGATGTCCATCAGCTGATGAATGTATAATGAAGGTTTGGCACATATACACAATAGAATATTTTCCACTCTTAGAAAGAAAAAAATTACGAAATTCACATGTAAATTACTGGAACTGGAAACAATCACCAGAGTTAGGTAACTCAGACCCAGAAAGATAAACATCATATTTTCTTTCTCATAGTGGAAGTGATTTTTAAAATCCTAGATATGCCTGTTCCAATTTTAAAAGTCAGAGAATTCAGTAAGTAATAAATGGCCATGGAGTGGGAGAAGACTTCTGGGGAGAGATAGTGGAATGCAGTGATATGAAGGGAGTGGGGAATTAGAGTTCAAAGGGTTAAATGGAATTGAGAGTGGGAGGGAAGGGCAGAAAAAGGAGTAAGGGGAGGAATAACCGTTACTAAATACCTTTAAGAATAGTCATATGGAAACCTACCAGTATAGAATCTTGTTAAAGTCTATTCACATAGATTATAAAAAAAATTAAAAGCAGTTACCTTAAATAGGGGTAAATTGTCTATAATAGAACCATGGCTAGCAAAATAAAACCCAATGCCAGAAATGTACACCCTCTGTTGAAATTGTTGACTAGGGGTCCCATAGATCCTTAAATAATACTGGCCATTGCCCCTGCTTTTGGTTACTCACTTGACTGTTTTGTTTTTTTTTTCTTTCAAGTTTTATTTTATTTTATCTTTTCTTCAGGAATTCTACTTCTTTATTAAATTCTTTTTTCATATCTTGAATAGTTTTTATTTCATTCAATTGTGTTTTAATAGTCTGCATCCCAGAATTCATGCATATTTTGATTTCTTTGAACATAATTATAATTGTTATTTTGAAATAATTGTTTTTGCATCAACTAAGTTGCTTTCCTCAGCGATTATTAGTATGGAGGCACTAATTTCTAGAAAATACATTACATATTGTCTTCATTATTGATGCTGTTTGTGTTTTTCAGTGGGCTCTAATCAACTGGAGTTAGGTCATTAGGATATTTTTTATTTTTCTGGGATGTATTTATTTTGTTTTACATGTGTTTTGCCTGCATATATGTAAGATCACCGTGTGAGAGCAATGCCTGTGGAGGCCAGAAGTCAGTGTCAAATCCGCTCAAACTGGAGTTATACATGATTGAGCTACCATAGGACTGCTGAGAATCAAACCCAGATCCTTTACAAGATCATCACATGCTCTTAGCCACTAGGTCATCTCTAAAGCCCTGGAGGTGTTCCTTGGTATGGATACCTGGTATCGCCATTTTTTAGTGTATTTGGATCAGTGGTTGTTGTTACCCAACTTGTTAGGTTGTGAACAAGCTGAATAATGCTTGGGTTTTGGTCTTAAAGTACCTCTCTTCTGATGTATGAATGGAGTGTTAAAAGTATCCCTAGCACAAAGTGCACTTCTGAACCCAGGAACAAACATTCTGCAGGAGTAGAGGATACTTTCTGTCAGTTTTAGATGTCTGTGCATATTCACTAAGTTCTATGAATGGTCGTTGGGTGGCAGGAGACTGGGCACAGGATGCCACACTGACCTCAGGTGGAGGTGGTAGAGTGGAGGCTTGGCTGTGGATCCCTACTTGGGGTTAAAATGACAGGATGTTACATTAACCTCAGTGTCCCATTGGGTGGGTTGTTGGTGGACTAAGGGACAGGCTCTGGGAGTATCTGCAAGTATGTTTTTTTGTTCCTTCAATGTATACTTTTAGTTGAAGTTTTATGCACTTCATACAAAACATTATATATAT
>NW_008334442.1:2381950-2385857 GCF_000622305.1 Nannospalax galili | reverse complement strand
TATCCCTCCCCCATCCAGCTACCCCCATACCTCCCTCAGTGGATTTTTTGTATTCTGTCATGTATGTGAGACCTGTTGATTCAGGTTTGTGTACCCAGATGTCCCTCAGTACAAGTTCATCCACTGGAGTCTAGTCAGCCTATCTAGAGTCACTCCCTTAAAGACGATCACCTCTCCTTCACCCAGCAGTAATCAGCTGCTAATAGTTCTTTGAATAAGACTGGGACATGTCACCCATTTCCCCAGTTCCATGCTGGGTTTATGCTTGAGTTTGCATGGGTCTTGTGCATACTGACTCCATTTCTCTAAGTTCATATGAAAAAGTTCCCAGAAGCCTAGAAGACTTTGTTTCCTTATGGTCATGCACAATCCTAGCTCTTGCAAACTTTCTGCCCCTCTTCCTCCAATGGTCCCTGAGCCCAGGGTGGGCGAGGTTTAATATAGGAATCCTATCCAGAGACATTCTCTTTGCAGTCTCTTATTCTCTACACTTTGACCAGTTGTGGCCCTCTATGTGCATCATACTCTGCTGCATGAGGAAGCTTCAATGGTGAAAGTTGAGGAGTGCCTTAGTATTTTCTCTACCCCTTGTTTCACTGTGTTCCAGGAGACTTAAGTGTAATGGTTCTATTGTAGATGTGTCACTTAGGGCTAGGCATCTGTCAGAAACATATTCTCTGTGTGTGAGCAGTTATGAAGCTCTGTAATAGTCTCCATCTGTTGCAAAAAGAAGCTTCTTTGATGAGTGGTGAATGGTATACTTGTCTGTAAATATAAGTTCATAGTTAGCATAAAGTAAGAAATTATATTTGTCTAGGGATATGGCAGAGGAAGGGATTTTCTCTAGGATTGATAAGCTATCCCATCATGTATATTTGGCTATGTTCACAGTGTCACACTCGAGTTCCCTCCCATTGAGAGTACTTATAAACATCCTGTCCCACCAATAAAAAAATCAAAAGTGAGAACCTAAAGAACACAACAAACTCACTATTCATACTTGAGCAAAAGATGACAAAACTAGATCAACAATATGAACAGAACTAAGCTTCAACGAAATAAAGCAGACTAGAATTTAACATCAGCTGTACAACCAGCAAAAGAAATCCATATGCCCAAATGACAATACAAAAGCACTAATAATATGAAGAAGGAAATGAATATGTCCCCAACAAAACCCTCCAGTTTTACATAAGTGTGCTACAGTGATAACCACCCAGAGGAACCCCAGGATGCATAATTTAATATAACAATCATAAACAAGATCAAAGAACTTAAAGAACACAGAAATAGGCACTGCTTCTTGAATCTTATGCTTTCCTCTTCTCTCCTGGAGGAAATGTTTCACTTCATAGGGACTATTTGCATAACGTGACTCAATGATGTTACTTTGAAACTAAATTAGAATATTTGTTTTAAATGTTCTAAAATGATTTCTGTAGCATTAGAATATTTTCTGTTAATATAAAAACTATATTTCAATGATATATCTCTGATCATCTTAAAATAAGAGTAATAAAAATTAAAAGCTTAATTAAAGACACTTGAAAGAGACAGAAACTACTTCCCCCATTTCAACCTAATATTGAAGAAGGTTTTTATTTGAATAAAAGTAAGACTAAGTTTTGTAATAAAGCATAATCATCTGTTTACACTGAAACATGTGATGTTGACATCAGCAGTTTCACAAAAAAGTTTTCTACCTTCAAAACCAACAGGTAACTTAAAATCACTAAAATGCTAATGGCCATTTTCTGTTGTTTTACATTTTTTAGAAATTTTCTGTGCCATCAATAAAGCAAAACAATATAATCTATTTACAGCACTTTTGTTTTTAGTGTTCGTTTTTTGGTATAGCCCAAGGAGGACATTTGTAATACCCTCCATTAAAAACATTTTATTATTTATAGCATTTTCCCCTCAATTTCTTAGAGCATAAGAATGCTTTCTTGATAGTACATTTACTGTGATAAATAATATTTGAGCTCCGCACACTATCCTGTACACTTAAAAAAATACACACAAAATTGATGCAGCATTGATGATCTGATTATTCCTTACAGTTTCAGTTCTAATTACCAAGAAAATCAAGCAGCCAAGAGATCATGCTAACCCAACAAATATCATTTAAGTGTGTTACAATACAAATATTCTTGTCCACCTGCTTTGAAAATACTTTAATATTTTTCCTTCTGTCTTTTTTCTTTCAGATGATCAGGTCCTTTAATAATGCTGGCTGCTTGCATTGGGGGAAGCTGAGGTTAGGAGACTTGACAGTAGGCCTCAGAACAGAGGAACTTCATCACATTTATAGACTTGAGAGGGTAGGAGTCTATAAGTTTAGTAGATTAATACAGGTGCTTAAGATATAAGGATAGGACATAAAGCAATAGTTTAGGAATCTAATCTCTCTGCCCCACCTTACCTTGGGTCTGTTACATGCTAGGCATTTAAAAGCTTCTGGAAGGTACTAGATAGTATATAAAGCAGTCTGATCCCTTCTACCAGAGCAATCTCTGTGATGTAGCAGTTCTGAAAAAGGAAAATTTTCATAGGGGCAGCGATACAAAGGAGAAACAGGGTCCCCTTTGAGGATTTTTAGTCTCATTCATGCATTTAAGAACAGACTCAAATGGAAGATTTAGAGCAACTTTATTAGAATTTAAAGAAAAATCCTCAGGGCAGCAAGTTGTAAATCTCAGCAACTGCCTTGAGGAGGAGCATGGAGGAGAGAAGGAAAAAAGCCATGAAGCCCTGTCCCTTTAGAGCAAGCATGGAGGTCAGACACGTGGCAGACTAGCAGCCTCAGGGCAAGGAGGGAGCTTTAGGGAAAACGAAACCCAATTTTAAGGCAGCCAAAGTGTTAGGGAAAGACTGGCTAGAAAAGAAATAAAAGAAAGAAGTTATGCTTTTGAAAAGCAGGCAGATTTATGGAGAGCCACATGTCTATGACCAGTCCAAAGTTCACTATCTCATTAACACACTAGATATTTCTCCTATCTTTTTAGCACAACTTAAGGTAAACCTATCTTCCTAGGGGTGGTCCTATGAACAGGGACCAACCTGGAGAAACTAGAAAGTTAATGTCTTCATCCAGGTCAGAGATTTCTCTTCTCTCGACCCTAAATCTCCCAAAGGATGTCCTGCCACTATAACATTCCCCCTTCTGAAGAGGTAACCCTAAGGGCCTTTACTGCTCTCCCAGAAGACCCTGGGTTAGTTTCTACCAAGTACCCACATGGAGGCTAACCCTGTCCTTAACTCCAGTTCCAAAGGATCCAATACCACTTCCAGCTTCTACTAGTATTAGGCATGTGTGTGGTACATCTGCGTACATGCAGGCAGAACATTCACACACATAAAAAAATAAAGAAAATCTAAAAAAAGGAAAAGATTCTCTAACAAAGATAAATATCCCTTGCTTAGTACCTCCAGCATTTTTTAAAGTAGTTAATGTTCAACTGTCATTGACATTGAAAAAGGCAGAAAAATAGAGGAAAATCACAGTCCAATGATTTTCCAGTAGTCACAAAATTAGGTGTCAGAGGAATAGTTTGAAGTGTCTAAATCTTTAGTTCTTGGTTATTTGTGTGTGTGTGTGTCTGTGTGTGTCTGTGTGTCTGTGTGTATGATGTTTACATGAGCACATGTGTGGGACTTTATATATGCATGGGGGGGATATAAATGTGCATGTACACATATGTGCAGAGGCCAGAAGTCACCTCAGGTCTTGCTCCTTGGTGCTTGCTTTAATCTCCACTTAATAAGAATTAAAAAGAAATGGCTCTTTCATAAAATAAAAAATTTATTATAAGTTGTCTTTCCATAGCCCTAGAAATTCTGCCTTGTCTCTCTGAATTTTTATTGCATCATTATATAAATAGAATATATCATTCAAGATGAGTAT
>NW_008334442.1:2352954-2381780 GCF_000622305.1 Nannospalax galili | reverse complement strand
GGGAAAAAGCCTTAGGAATAGTCAGCTTACATACTCAAACATTCTCTTACCATGAGCAAAACAATTTTAGACAGTCTCATATTTGAAAATGTTCTTTGGTAGGAAAAAAATTTAGACATCAAGAAATACCAATCATACCTTATTTGTTATGGGCTTACAATAATCCTAACATTGAATCTAGCTATTTACTTACAATATCTAATTTAATCCTCCCAACAACCTTATGACATAAATATTATCACTGGTATGGAGAACCCAATATGGTGCAATTTAACTCTGTGTGGAAATTTACACTAGCAGCTGATTAATGGCAGATATTTTGTTACATTAATCATTTGAGTCAGCTGCATGAAGCTACTCAGGTTCACTCCTGTGGAAAAGGACATTTTGAATGTATAGAATGACAGTTTTGTGCCTCAAGATAACTTTCTCATGTGAGGGAAGGAAGGAGAGAGGGAGGGAAGGAAAGAAGGAAGGAGGGAGGGAGGAAAGGATGAAGGGAGGAATGGAGGGCAGAAGGGTAGAAGAGATACACGAAAGAAGGAAAAGAAAAGAAAGAAGGAAAGAGGGAGGAAGGAAAGGAAGGTTAAGATAGAGACAGGAATGGATAGAGGGAAGGAGGGAGAAATGAAGGGAAAGAGACAGGAAGTTAGGAAGAGAGGCAGTATAGGCTGAATATAAGACACAAGGAATAGAGGGAGGGACAAAAGGAGGGAGGAGGGAGGAAGGAGAGAAAAGGGGAAGAAGGGCATATGAAAAGCACAACCCTCCTTATTTCTTTCATTTGTGGTCAGCCCTATAGATAAGCCCAGTCCACAGACAAATTGTCAGATCAAAGCACTGTAAGAGAAGTCATTGTTCACCAATCATTTCAGTACTTTTCTGTTATTTCTGCCAGTTTATTCACCACTCCACTGTTCGAAGCAGAATCCGGAACTGGGGCAAACACTAAAGGCAAGGAATACTTTTCAGTGACAAAGAGTTTCAAATGGTCACTTTCCTTCCCTTGCCAACCTTGCCTGGGCCACATGCCAGGAAAACACTCCTAGGTCCTCACGACAGCAGCTGAGTCTGAGGGAGATGTTGAAAGCTTTCACTTTTCCTGTCATCCTGGATCCCAGGCTTCTACTCTGAGTATGGACAAGAGGGAAGAATACCAAAGCACAGCCAACTGCCGGAACCTTTATTGCTTCAGTGCATATTCATTTTCAAGCAGGATGAACTTTTACATTTTTACTACTCTCTTTGTATTGACCATCCTCTGGAAATTACTAAATACCACTTTGCAAAGTCTTTTATACTCAGAACTGCAAGAGATCTCAAGCTAAACATGAAGGCTTCTATCCGATACCTATTCAAGAGGTATTATAGTTTCATGCTAAGTAATAGGCCTGCCAGACTGCCTTGTTGGCATGATACTAGGCTGTGTATGTATGTTCATTCCAGAAAAACTTATAGCAGCAGAAATTAGACACAACTAATTCCTTTTGTTGTGGTAACTCATCAAATTGAATATGCGTTATGCAACTGAACAGCCTACTAAGGTGATAGCATAGTAAAGTAAGAAATGAAGAAATTTGGTGCTGGAGCCAGCTTGGCCAGGTATGCACCACTTTCTAGCAGGAAGAAGGGAGAAATGAAGAAATCACACCTACTCCCATTTTGTCCACAGAGATGTAAGATGAATTTGACCACGACTGCAGAGAGCTTTGAGGCAGTCTACAAATATATATCTCTATGTATAGGTGTGTGTGTGTGTGTGTGTGTGTGTGTGTGTGTGTGTGTGTACTCACAGGCTGTTTCTCTTGAGCAATTGCACAGCAAGGGAGAAATTCCCACATGGCAGGCAAGCATATTCCACACTCTTCATATGTTGTGTGCTTCTATTGCTAAACATCTTTACAGGTAAGTTACTTTCTATCATATGAAAAATGCCATCTGCTATATTAGAGTCTTCAATATCCATAGTACAAACTGGCAGCTTAGTGCTTTTCATTCAGTATCAAGCAGACAAGCAAATCCCAGGGCTGAGCTATTGATCCAGCTGAACTCACAAGCTGTATGTCCTTATTCTTCTGGTTCAGTAGCCTTCGATGTAGTATACAAAATAATGTGCTTCATTCTTCAAAGTGATTTTCCCCTGGGGTAGGAAAAACACAGTTGGAAAGATGCAGGTATTTCAATGCATTCAACAATAAAAGGACGATCTTAAATGTTTGCTGATATCAAGAATCCTGTTTGCTTTATGTTTGAGGTAGTCTTTGGTTTCTTTTTTATATCTGAAAAAAAAGTCGAGGGAGTATAATTTTAATTAAATTTATTTTAAATTAATTTTAATCTACTTGACGTGTGCTAAACTCATACGTTTTTTATTACTGACGATCATAGGAAAAAAAAAAACTCAATCTTCAAGTCAACATATATTAATATTTATTACCACATTATTCCTTGTATCATAAATTGTTATGTATTTTCCTAAATCAGCCATATCAAGATGTGAAATAGTATTTTTCTGTCTCACTTGAAAGACAAGGAAGAAGCAAGATGAAGGAAGCTTTTGCAATCACTGTGGAAAATCATAATGGGTTAAGATTCTCATTATGAGTCTACTTTCCCTTAGAGGCACAGAGTTCAACTGTCTAGTATGGTCACTTGAATACTTAGTCCACTGAAGTCAGCTAACCATTTGCACTCAAGTCAGAGTCTAAACAAGACTTGCAAGGTTTGGAGTCCAAGGCTTCCTGCAGTTCAGTTTCTTCAACTATTACAATGACAGTGTGAGATTCAGGTCAAAAATTCTTTGGAAGGTATCCTGTACAACTCTGGTAAAAAGAAAGCACTCAAATATAAAAGCAATCTTAGCAACAGAAGCAGTCCAATAGCCATACGATAAATGTGTGAGAGTATCACAGGTGTTTAGAAACTGTTTTTTCCTTTAAAAAACCATTGACTCTTTACATGGGTCCACAAATAAAGCTTGTCGTTTCTCTCTTTATTTTGTAGCTGTCTTCATTACATTGGTTCAGACTCTGCTTCACTCTGTATGTAAGCATATTAATCACTGAAGGAGTGTCTATCTCAAAACCAATGATACCTCACCTATTTCATCCCTTTCAAAGCTAAAGTCACATGCAGTAACTGAAATATTTAGTGTCCCAAAAAGATGTCCAAGAAGTCTCTAGTCATAGACCAGGTTTGGTAGTACATACCTGCTCCCCTAGCACTGAGGAAGATAAGGCATGTGTGCTGGACAGTTTTAGTGTCAACTTGACACACCTGGGTTGAGGGAGCCTCAGTTGGGGAATTGCCTTCATTGGACTGGCTGGTGGCCATGTCCATGGGGCACCTTCTGATTGTTGAGTGATGTGGGAGGGCCCAGGCCACTGTGGGTGGTGCCATCCCTGGGCAGGTGGGCCTGTGTGGCATAAGAAAGCAGGCTGAGCAGGGGCCAGGGGAGCAAGTCAGTAAGCAGTGTTTCTCCATGGCCTGTGCTCCAGCTCCTGCCTCCAGGTTCCTGCCCTGAGTTCCTACCTTGGGCTCCCTAACAAACTGTGATCCAGGAGATGTAAGATAAAGAAACCCTTTCCTCCCCAAGTTGGTAGTGGTCAGAGTTTTATCACAGCAATGAAGAAACAAACTAATACTTCATGAGGATGGCCACAAATCTGAAGCCAAACTAGACTTTGTAACAAGTACCAGTACAGTAAGTAACACAAAGTCACTGTCTCATACAAATAGTCTCTAGTCACTGTCTTAAACCTGAGACTTGCAGTCACCTTAGATTACAAGGACAGTAGAGTCTCATAGAAAGATCACTCCCTGTGATGAGAGCTTGCCCCAAGCAGGAGCAATCTCTCCACAAGACTTGGATTGTCTTCTAACAATAAAATATTCTTGAACCACTTTGCAGAAATGAGAACTTAGATAATAATCAAGCAGACCACACTTTAATCAGCACTGCTTAATTATGCATACTTCTAACCTTTGACCCATTTCTCCCTTTATTTAAACCTAAAGATCATATCAGTGCCTGAAAGATGAATTTGAGGACACTGAACTCCTTTATCTATTCTTCTTCCCAGTGTGACCACCTTGATTAAATCTGCTCATCAGCCTTTCACTAGTTCTTATCTCCTTGATAAGTGCTTGGGGACAGGTTGCCAGGTGACCTATGTTGGGTCTGTCAGAACTGGGGCTTTTGCCCCATAACTTGGATAATAGTAACACAAGTCTACATATCAAAATCAAATTTTTAAGGAAAATATTTTCCACAGAGCACATGTTAGACACTGTCTAAACATTGTTCTGGGTACTAGGGGATACTAATTAAGAATAAAATGTTTTTATTTCCTTTAAAAGTACCTAATTAAGATGATGCATAAGAAATACATTTAGTATAATATAAAACAGTAAGTATCAACAGAATAATGTAGGCAATCAAAAGGGTTTAGAGAAGATAGAATCACAGAAAGGAAAAGAAATAGCATTCATTATCTACTGAAAATGTGCAGCTAGAATACAAAGTGGTGTGTGTGTATGTGTGTGTGTGTGTGTTGTGTGTGTGTGTGTGTGTGTGTGTGTTGGGAGAGGGCAGGGGGAGGAAAGCCCTTAATATTTCATGTGCAACATCTCAGATTCATATGAAAAGAGCAAGCATTAAGAAAGCATAACTGTTTTATCATGATCTAAATATTCAGTAATTCCAGAAAATCAATTTGTATCTTGTGAACTGAAAACCCAATAATAAAAGAGAGTTGATTTAAGCAAGAACTTGAGTAGCCCTAGAACGCCAGTGTCAAGTGTCAAGGCCACTTACAGTTTGCTTCTTGGAAATTACTTTGCCAACATTGTTTATATCAATAAGAAGGAAGAGTAGATGGAACTCTTCTTAAACAAAAGCAACACTTGGGCCATAACTGAATAATCAATATCTTCTTTCAGCAGATATATAAATAGTGTTCAGAGCATGGAGCTAACAAGGAATTTAAATACAGGAAGAATGATGAAGTAAGTATTTGTGAAAATTAGATCAGTGATGATGCCGAGTAGATGATAATGAATTTATTAGTGTCTATTATATTTATTTCTATTTCATGTAGCATATTATTATATTACTTATTGAGTGTTGCATTTCAGGCTACCAATATAAATTTATACTCAGGATGTTCATAGGTCTTGACTAGACCCCTGTTAAGTTAGTGTCCTCTCAAATCGGTGACATTTTAAGTAAGAGATTGCAAAAAAAAATTTTAGAATCTGTAGGATTTAGTTTCATGCCTTTAAGAATGTTTGTTCATTTACTAATCAGCAAATGTTTAAGAGCTTAAGGTACCATAGTAAATGTCAGGGAGATAAGTCACTATATGTGCAATAAAATACATATTTCATAAAGATTAGGCAACAAAATTTTGTTTGGTAAACATGAACTAGAAAAATGTATGAAAACTCTGTAAGGAGTTTCAAATTTGAGCAGAAAGTTCAATGAAATGATACTCTAGTGAAATGGCAGGGTGAGTTATGCAATGAAAGTCCGGGAGAAGGTCCTTATAGGATGACAGAACAGCAACAGCAAAGGCCCTGAGGATGGCATGGATTTGGAGGAAAAAGCACAAAGGACTAATGCTTCAAGAAGTGTATGAGCAAGGAGTGTTAAAATATAACATCATCTATGGCTTAGTTGAAAGAACAGAGTAGTTCTTTACTAAAAGGGTTAGAATAGAAGTCCATAAGATAATATGATTTTCTAAAAAAAATCACTCAGGGGACTGGAAAGATGACTCCGTGGTTACAAGAGTGGACTGCCCTTGTAGAAGACCCGAGTTCAGTTCCCAGTACTCAGTTGTCTCACAACCTCCTATAATTCCAGCTGGAAGGGATCTACCTTCTGCTTCTGTCCTCTGCAGACATCTGTATTCATATGTCCAAACCGACAGGCAGACACACACACAAACATATTCATAATTAAAAATAAGTATTTTTGTATATAAATCTTTTTATGTACAGTTTTTATAGAGCATTTGTAATTTCATACAATTCTTAATCAAATTTGGACCCCCTCCCCAATCCATGCTGTCCCTCACTATATTTCATGTATTCCACCATACATATTAAGCCTTATCCAGTTAAGCATTTGTACCCAAATGTCCTTCAGTGCAAATTCACCCACTGGAGTCTAGCCAGGCCATTTAGAGATCACATGTAAATCATACTCTCCCTCACTCAGCAGCAATCAGTCTCCAATAGTTCTCAGTTTCATGTTTCCCACCACCTATTTCTCTCTTCCAGTCTGGTCCCTTGTTTAATTGAGTTGACATGGGTCCTGTGCTCAATGCCACCATTGTACAAATTCACATATGCAAGCTTCCAGTGGCCCAAAAGCCTCTGCTTCCTGTGTTCTTGAACCATCCCTGTCTCTTACAATCTTTCTGTTCACTCTTCCACAATGGTCCCTGAGCTGTGGATGGATGAGGTTCCATATAGGAATTCTATCCTATACTCTGTAGTTTCTTATTCTTTGAAATTTTCCCAGTTGTGGCCTTCTGTGTTCATCACACTCTGTTGTATAAGGAAGCTTTACTGGTGAGAGTTGAGAGATGCATTAGTTCTCTCTTTACCCCTTGTTCTGCTATGTTCCATGAGCCTTAGTTGTAGGGGTTCAACTATAGATGTGTCACCTAGTACTGGGAATCTCTCAGACATATGTTCTCTGTGTCTGACCAGATGTGCAATTTTGAAGAAGTCTCCATCTGTTGCAAAATGAAGCTTCTTTGATGAGTGGTGTTCATTATGCTTGTCTATAAATGTAAGGATCAATATTTAGCATATAGTAAGAAATTCCATTTGTCTAGAAATATGAAAGAGAGTATTCTCTAGTCTCTGTGTCCTTTCCTGCCATAGTGTCAGTGTCACCTTCCCATTAAGAGAGGCTTTAAATCCAATTAGATAACTGTTGATTGTCCCCCAGATAACAGTGCCACTACTGACCAATAGAGGTAGTTTGGCATGCCAGTCATTATGGTTATTGGGTTTTAGGGCTGGCTTGGACCATTGATTGTTTTTCTCCCTTGGTAGTTTGCATACCATCATCTATCATTATGAGAGCCAAACTTCAGTTAGAAGGTTCCAGGTCAGTTCCTGCTCCACTGCTTCAAGTTCTGTATTTTAAGTATGTCTGATCTTCAGCAGTAGGGTCTTTTCTACTAGTTCTGGGAGATAACCAAGAAGTTTGTCAGTCGCCTGTGTTATTTTGGGAGTCTCCTGGACCACCTTCATCAACTACTCAAAGGGAGGTCTCTTCTGTCTGGCACCATGTTCCTTGCCAAGCAGCTCCTGGGTATACATATGCACTAATGTTCAGATACTGTATGTATTTTTCACGGGGTTTAGAAGGCATCACATTTCTGTCTAGGTTTCCTATCCCTCCCCTCACCCCCTGATTTATTCATCTCTACCTTTTTATCCCATTTGGCTTCCCTCCCTATTCCTAGAACCTCCATTATCTCCACCCAAATAACACCCACCTTCCACTATCCTCCCTGTCTTGACCCCCCTCACTCCTTGGCCCATTGCATGTCCCTCCCTCCTCTCCTCCCTGTTGACAATCTCACTTTCCCCACCTCCCCCTTGGTAACATCTGTTCCCTTTCAGGTTCTTTCTTTTCCTTTACCTCCATGTATCCTTTCCATTTTCTAGGCTCCTGACATTACATCAGAATTTTTGTACACCCATATAAGGGATTGGTGCTACACTCCACAAACGAGGGAGAACCTACATTCACTTGCTTTCTGCATTTGTGTTGGTTCACCTAGGATAACACTCTCTAGCTCCATCCATTGACCTGAAAATTTCATAATTTCATCTTTTCTTACTGCTGAGTAGAACACCACTGTGTAGATGAACCACATTTTCATTATCCATTTGTCAGTTAAGGGACATTTAGGTTGTTTCCATTTCTTAGATATTATGAAGAGAGCAACAACAAACATGGATGCACAAGTATCTATACAGTATGATGAGTAGTTTGGGTATATGCCAAGGAGTGGTATAACCAGATCATATGGTAGATTCATTTTTAGTTTTTTTAGGGTTCTCCACACTGCTTTCCATAGTATTTCTATGAGTTTGCATTCCCACTAGCAGTGAATGAGCATTCTTCTTTCTCCACATCCTCCATATTCTCCATCATTTTGAGTCTTTCTTTCTCTTAATCTTAGCCAGTCTGACTGGGGTAACATGAAATCTTAAAGTGATTTTTATCTGCATTTCTCTAATTATTAAGGATGTTGAGCACTTTTAAAAGTACTTCTTAGCCATTTTTATTTCTTCATTTGAGAACTCTCTGTTCAGGTATATCACCCATCTTTTAATTGGGTTGTGTAATTTCTTTTTTTTTTTTGAGTTCTTTGTATATTCTGGATATTAATCATATGCCAGTTGTGTAGCTGGTAAAGATTTTCTACCACTCAGTGCATTTCCTCTTCCCTTTCTTGGTTGTTTCTTTTGCTCTATAGAAGCTCTATAATTTAATGAGGTCCCACTTATTGATTGTTGACAGTGCCTGAGGAGCTGGTTTTTATTTAGAAAGTCTTTTCTTAGGCCTATATCTTTGAGAGTTCTGCTTATGTTTTCTTCTAGCAGTTTCCAAGTTTCAGGTTTTATACTGAGGTCTTGATCCTTTTGGAGTTGACTTTTGTGCAGGATGAAAGATAAGGGTCCAGTTTCATTCTTCTGCAGGTGGAGATCCAGTTCTTGCAAAAGCAATAAGACAAGAGGAGTACTAATTGGAAAAGAAGAGGTCAAATTATCTCTATTTGCAAATGATCTGACACTATACATAAGAGATCCCAAAAATTCCACTAGAAAACTGTTAGAAATTATTAATACATTCAGTAAAAAAGACAAGTTACAAAATCAACTTATAAAAATCAGTAGCCTTTTTATATACCAATAACAAGCAATCAGAAAAAAAGCACTCAAGGAAAACGTCCCATTCTCAATAGCTTAAAAGCAAATAATATAATTAGGAATAAACCTAACCAAAGTGATTAAAGATCTCTTCAATGAAAATTTCAAATTTCTAAAGAAAGAGATAGAGGAAGACACTAGGAGATGGAGAGACCTACCATGCTCATGGATTGGTAGAATCAGTATGGTGAAAATGACCATCTTACCAAAAGTAATTTACAGATTCCATGCAGTGGCAATCAAAATACCCAAGACATTCCTCACAGAGATAGAAAAAAAATCCTAAAATTCATATGGGATCATAAAGACCCCAGACAGCCAAACCAATCTTGGGCAAAAAAAAAACCCTGGGGGAATCACCATATCAGGATTTCAGATTATATTACAGAGCTATAGTCATAAAAACCACATGGTACTGGCACAAAAATAGACACAACGATCAATAGAACACACTAGAATACCTACAATGAGTGGAAACACAGGAACCTATGAAGAGGCTATCATGACAGTGAGATAAGACAGGATGGTAATGGCCTTCAGTTACATTTGAGAAAAACTTCTTCACCTAAGAATGATATTGAGAGACACTGTTTATATCAGCCTTGGTTTTCCCTAAAAAGTCACAAAAGCAAGCCCAGACATGAACTCGGCAGGAATTCATACTTTCTAAGTAGGGCTACAATGATGTCCTCATCCCACGTGTTCCTCAACAATGGCATTGCCATTTCCCCACCAAGTCATGAGTCTCAAATCCTGGCTGACCTAGAGCATTTGGCTCACTGTGCTTCTGAACTTAGCTGCTTTTAAAGAGGTGTGAGTAGCCAGAATATCAGTGTGAGAAACTGAAAACACAGGAAACACGAGAAGAGGGCTGAGAACACCAGCGAGGGAGGGAGGGAGGGAGAGAGAGAGAGAGAGAGAGAGAGAGAGAGAGAGAGAGAGAGAGAGAGAGAGAGAGGAGAATGAGAGAGGAGGGGAGAGAGACAGAGAGAGAGAAGAGAGAGAGAGACAGAGAAAAACATGCGTGTGAGAAAAAAGCCAACATAAATCATCTTGGCTATGGATTCTTCAGCTGTGGCTCACTAGATATTCCCATATGGAACAGAAGCCACTGATCCATTGATCCATAAAAGTCCTTCCTGAATGTTTGACCAACAAATTTATGAATGTAATAATTTTTTCAGGTACCTTAGACTTTAGGGTATATTTATGACCATTAATAGATGGCTACAACATGTTTATGCCCTTCTTCCCTTCCAAAAATGAAAGTAAAAAAATAACTAAATTTGATTTTCAGTCCCACTGTTTTTAACACTGTTAAAATCAAGAATAAAGAGTAAACACAGCTATACAGGTAGAGCTTCAATTTTTTTAAAGATAGAAAGCATTGAATACAGTGTGTATATTCTTCTACAAAGCATTCAAGGATCAAATGATCTTCCAGAATTCTTTACATTTCAATGAAAAGGTAATTGTCATATTAGCAACATTTTTGAAAGCCCATTTTAAAGTTAACTAATTATAGCCAATAAAAATAATGAAAAAATAAAGCCACAGAACAGAAATACTAAATAAATGGCATGAAGTATGTATAACAGGTTACTTCTCTAGAATTTCTGGCTGGTCGATATGTTTGAACACTATCATAACTTCACATTGGTTTCCTCAGCCATGTTTGCAAAGTACTCTGAATATACAAGAGCAACAAATTCTTCACACACATAAAAAAGATTAATATTCTAAATATTTCAAAACTTCTTTCAGATCAATATTTAAAACCCTAACACCTCTGTGAGAAAAAGAGGCAAATTTATATGCAAAAAATCTAAACATGCAGAAATATATATGATAAAAGAAGTATTTATTTTCTAGTCACAAAAGTAATAAAATTTAAATTAATTATGAAATCCTATATTAGTTTAGTAAACAAACAAGCCAAAAGAAATGTTGTTTATCACTACTGGCGAATGATTAGCAAGATAGCCATAATCTAGAGACATAGAAACAGTTTCACTGGGGAGTTTTTCATAAATGAATGGCCATTATCAAATCAAGGTCCCCTTTATAATAAAGAGAAATCTATAATCTTATCATTATGCAAAATAATTTAATTAACATCTACCCATATCTTAATATAAAATAAGGGTTTAGATATTATTGTATCATGATTCAGTACTTCGGACATTGATGTTGCTTTAAAAAAATGTTTAAAAATAATCCTGTATTTCTTTATCACAATTGCTATAGATTATGGGTCAGTATGGCATTTTCACAAACTGAAGTCTTATGATAACCAACGTCCCTCCTAAAACCCACTCATCCGAGAACTTCAGTTTGTAGTGAAGCCCCAGGGGTGGCTGATAGACACAAGCTTGAGACTCAACAGTCCAGAGGAAGCAAATAGAAAGATGGGACCTACAACTGACATGCATAGGGAGTTAGAAGTGTACCTCAGAAGCACACAGTCACAAAGCAGCAAGTACAGGAAGACGACATTGCCACTGATCAAGTTCTTTGGAAAATCAGCCCTGGAATTCAGAGGATGCCAATACATACAAAAAGAAGGGGCTTTATCTTTAATCTTAGCAAATGAGATTTCCTGGACTGCCCAATGCACCGAGGCTGAAATGTATGACCGCAAACAACTCCAGGGGTAGACCTGGTCACCAGGCAAGTCTGGTAAGGACAGCAAGGAATGGGCTGTGGACACTTAAGCATGGCCTTCTCTTTTGCTAGCCACTGACACCTTGGCTTCAGCTTCGGTTTTACTCTCTTGAAAGTTAAAATGGATCCGATTTTCTGAACCTCTGCTTCTTGCCATATCTTCCTGTCATCCTCTGTGACTGTGAGTTGCATATGAATAAAAAATGAGTGCATATACAGACTCTATGTTCAGAATAAAGAATGATTTTTCCCCCCCAAAAAAGAGAGCTGTACATGAGAAACCTTTTCTTGTGGTTTCAGACAGGTGAGTGGACAATATAATACCTGACATGACAGTGGGCGTCTGACGATAATAAAGTATTACTGAATATCTGTCAGCCTGGTTGTGGCTTGTTTGTTCACACTTCGGGCCAGTTCCATGAAAGGGAATAATAGAACTGTATTTTTCCATTTGTGGAGCTGTAAAAAGGAAATGACATTTTTTATTTGTTATATGAAGTTTTCTATTGTTTCTTCGTTTCTTCAGTTTTTGTAAAAAAAAAATTCTGAGAACTTTAATAAATATTCTTTTTTAACACACTGTGGTTTTTATCTACATTTTCAGTTTTTCAGTATACAAAGAGAACTTGCAACATCACTTCAGTATTTCCATAAAAACCCAAATGTAAACAAAGAGCAAATACAAATGCCAGGAGTCTGTTAAAATTCTACAAATGTGTCCATTACCCACTGTGCTTTGCTTGAATCAAGCTCTTTGTGTCTCCGCCTCTTTCAGCCTTGGCCAAGTGCATTTGTCTCTCATCAGTGCCGAGATGGTACTGATACAATGGTGTGCATTCATTGCAGTGGTGTGTACGATCCTGTGGCTCAATATGCCTTCATTGCTTCCTTGGGACACCCAGTCCTGGAAGTGAGTTACTCTTGTCCTTAAGGACAGACAACACACAATTATAACTCTCTTGATGGTGGAAAATACATTTCATCTAAAAGATGTTTTATTAATCCATTTAGAAATTGCACATGTAAATAGTATACTTGAATAATGTTATCTTTGCTGTTCCTTATGTTCATGGCCTTAAAAAGTTTAGCTAGTGTTTGTTTTTACTATAATTGTAAAGAAGAAATTGAATTTTGAATGTGTGTAGAATGATAAAGTAATTCCAAATAGCAGCTGTGTTCATATTCATCACTGATCACCAAACAGGACTGATTATATACATACTAGGAGACTATCCAAAAGACACTGGTAATTTACTTTACATAGATAAACAAGCCACATAAAAAATGAAAGCACAATGCTTTCAGAATTGTAAGTGATTAAACATTAATGACTGTAAAGCTTAGTCAAACACTGAAAGTCTTAAAGTCTTCCACAGTACATCATGTTGAGTGTCAATGGATAAAGCAGAATGCCAATAATGGTTGGAGTCTTCTTGAAAAGACTTAAGCTTTGTCAATAGCTATAAATGTGCATGTGCCAATATCTAAAAATCTATCAGTCTCTACACAGTGTTTGCAGAAGCTTGATAAGTCTGACCATACTAAAAACATTCTAGTGCTAGCTGGCACTGAAAATAAACAGATCTGAAAGTAGATTTATATATTTGCTTATTTGTTTCTTTTCTGACATGTGTATGGATTTGGGTATTAAAATAGTCAAGTATTATCTACATTAAAGAAGGTAAAATGATGAATAAATAAAATCCTCATCTTCACTGACCAACTTTATTTGCCCACAGACATATTTTAGTAGCTATAGTTTAATACTCATTTATCCAGCAAAAATCAAATTTGACTTGATGTAAGAGAATGCACTGTACTTGACTGGCAAGACCTGGGATCTCATCTGTTCTACTGTTAAGTCATATGACACTGATTTTAAAAGTCACTTAGCCTATTTAAAGCAATTACTGTTACTTTAAAATAGGATACCCCTTGTTAATTATATAGTTATTTTGAAGACTCAAATGAGGCAATAAATTTAAACCTGTGGTATCTATTTCAGATACCATTGAGAAGCACTTTATAAAGCCCCAAGATTTACAGACATGAAATACCAATAAGGGGTAGAGTTTACATGCACACTGCTGCAAGAGTAATGGCTAACAGTTGGCAACAGAATTTCTTTGAGGAATTGGCTTAGATATGAGAGCTAGCAGGAAAATGTCTGGGGAGGGTGGTGGGGAGAAAAAACTGTCCTGCTCGGCTGATAAGATCTATAACTATCCTTGAGGCAGATGGCATTCAAGACAAGTTCAGAGCAGAAAAGTCATGACACAATAGTAATGCTCTATGAAAGAAGCATATTTCAAGTCCATTTGGACTCTGGGTGAGAGAGACATGCACACTGAGTTTTCAGAGCCCACTGAAAGAGAAGTTAATGTTCACCCTCTTATCAAGAAGAAAACTCTCAGAAGCACATAAGAATTGAGTTAACTGGACCCATCATGGGCATTAATACTTAAGGTCATATTTACTAAGATGCAGGGAAGAACTGAAGACTTCAATTGACCAATTTCAGACAAAATCAAACAAAATACATGATAAGTAATAAAATATAGTGAGATTTATGCTATTATAAGATATGAAAAAAACAGGGCATGAGTTGAAGAAATTGCTCAGTGGTTAAGGGTACTGACTGTTCTTTCAGAGGACCCAAGTACAGGACTCAGTAACCCCATGGTGGCTCAGAACCCTCTGCAATTCCAGCCCCAGGGAATCTGACCCCCTCTTCTGGCTTCCACATGTGGTACACTTATATTCATGCAGGCAAAACATACATACACACAGAATTAAATAAATAAATAAATAAATAAATAAATAAATAAATGACTTAAATAACAAAGATTGTGATATCACTTTCAGTTGAACATATTTGAAAGATTTTAAAAGAAGGGACATTGAGATTTTTGGAAACTTTTCTCCATGCTTCGTTTTCCTTGTGTTCTCTTAATGTATGAGTAAAATTTTCAAAGATTAAAAACTCCAGAAAATGTATTCCCCTTCAAATGAATATCCAAATTTCACTCTAAGAACTTAAAACTCACCCAAGTGCTCCATCCAAATTTTTCCTTTTGTAGTGACATCTTTTCACTCTCTCAAAAAGGATTTTACTTTGTTCCTACTATATCCAAATACATTACAAAAGAGTGAGTGTGCACAAATAAGTGAAGTGTTCTCCCTTCCCTCACAAAGCTTATACTCCATTGAGAAGGCTTGCTGGCTTGCTCCCAATGTATGTTAGGCTGATAAGTATCAATTTATAAAAGCATTCATGGTTCAGAGCAGCCTCTGCCTTGTGTTAACAGTTGACCATAGTGAAGTTTTTACATAATTTCATTCTCATCATTACTAAAAAATAACATTTGCATACTCAGAAGGGGCTACCTTTCAAATTAATATAGTTATACTACTTTCCCAGTTCTATTAATAAAATATGATGTGAGACAAAACTACAGACATCAAAAGTCTCATAGACCTACGGCATGAAGAAAGAGTACAATGATATTATTGAAGACTTAAAAATTTACAGAGAAGATTGTAATTTGAATTTCTTGTCTGATATACCTATAGTGTAAGAATGTGATCAACTTTAAAGTATCAATTTTAAGTCTTCCTTAACATTATGTTTCTTTTTACAATATTTTAATTATTATTTTTATGTTATGTATATGAGTGTATTGCCTATATTGTGTAATACCTGTGGAGGTCAGAAGAGGGTGTTGGCTCCCCTGTAATTGGAGTTAGCTGCTGTTGGGTGCTGGGATTTGAGCCCAGGTCTTCTGCAAGAGTAGTCAGTGCTCTTAACTGTTGCACCATCTCTGCAGCCCCTTAAAACTATGTTTCTCAGGGTAAATAAATGAATTGGCATTATAATTTTTACTGGAGTTTCTGTTTTAATAAATCTATGGTCTATTTCATTGTTTCTTAACCTCTTTTTTGGATCATGGCATTCTGAGCCAGAGATGAAAGCTCTAGGATCTCTCTGTAGAGTATAGAATATTTTTATGTAGATAAGAGGATTTTTTCCAATTCATAATTAGTAAAGGAGAAAATCAAGCTGCTGATAATTACAGAAAGTATACTAAGTTCTATTTCTTATAAGGCTGATATTTAGAAAATTTGTAATGTGCTACACATACCTCAGAAGTTTGAGATACTTTGTGTGTGTGCGTGTGTGTTGTGTGTTGTGTGTGCGTTGTGTGTGTGTTGTGTGTGTGTTGTGTGTGTGTGTTGTGTGTGTGCTCTTATAAGGCTGATATTTAGAAAATTTGTAATGTGCTACACATACCTCAGAGGTTTGAGATACTTTGTGTGTGTGCGTGTGTGTTGTGTATGCGTTGTGTGTGTGTTGTGTGTGTGTTGTGTGTGTGTGTTGTGTGTGTGTTGTGTGTGTGTTGTGTGTGTGTGTGTGTGATTTGGAAATTTGTTTCTTTTTAAGACAATGAAAGAGAGAAAAGGGAAATAAAGGGAGAAAGGAGAGAAGGAGAAAGGGAAGAGAGAGAGACAGACAAGAGACAGCGACAGATTGAGAGACTCTGAGAGCAAGGACTATCCTTTTGATCTCAATAACCCTGGGGCCAAAACCAATCCCTGGCATGTGTGGTAGACACAAAACAACCTCTTGGAAAAAGCAATGCATCAGGTGCTGGAAAGCCACCCATTAAAAGTTAGCCTTGTGATTCTTTACCTGCTACGAAATGGGTCATACAGTGCCCTGAGGTGAAGGTTCCCTATTAGACTCACCCCTTTGCATCTCCAGCTGCCTCTGGCAGGGCCTGAGCAGTCTTCATATTGCTGTTGTTGGTAGGGCTCAACCCTATGTCTAGCAGACCATGCTCTCTTTTGTTTTAAGAAAAAAGTATTACTGCTTAAGTACTGCTTTAGCATGAAACAATATCTTTGACACTGCATTTAAAATAATGAGCTGCCTAAAGGCAAAATTCTCTTTCCCTCTTCACACTGTGACTATCTGTTCCACATTCAACACTTGTTCAGAGAGCTTCACATGTCCAGACACTGGGAGGGAGAGTAGTGAGAACAGAATGCGTGCAGAACCTGTGTGAGGCAGGCCATGCATGCAAGACCTGATGCTGCTCATTAGATGGAAAGTTGGCTCAAATGCACAGTCTTTAAACATACACAGTGTTGACAATGACTGTGGGGAAGATGAGCTGAAGGATGCAGTCCTCTATTCTGAATATAGTCTCCACTTCGATAAAGTGTTTGAATTTAAAGAAAGTCATTCTTACAGAGGAGGACATTTGCCTTTTCAGACTTATACAGGGAGAAGCAATCTGAGTCCATTAGATTGAAAAAAAGTTTTAATGTCATTTTATTCATATCTTAAAAGTAATTAAAGAACATACCCTAAGTTCTTTGAAATCTTGTGGCTATTTAGAATTAAAAGGCTTTGTATGGAACATGCATTAAAGAAAAATTCCAAAAGTGTGATTTATATGATTATCTATCATATAGCATCTTACGGTGTTCCATTGTAAAATGAATTAGAGAAACATGCACATAAGACCTTTCACATTTTAGCGACATGAGAAAACTAATGCTCTACAGAAAGTTGTTCTGATGCTCCTGGCTATTTAGAATTAAAAGGCTTTGTATGGAACATGCATTAAAGAAAAATTCCAAAAGTGTGATTTATATGATTATCTATCATATAGCATCTTACGGTGTTCCATTGTAAAATGAATTAGAGAAACATGCACATAAGACCTTTCACATTTTAGCGACATGAGAAAACTAATGCTCTACAGAAAGTTGTTCTGATGCTCCACCACTAATACAGTAGCAAATTTATTGAACAATAAAAATAATATAATATATATTATTGCAGGTTGAGGATTGTTTTGCATAAGTAAAAAAGTATTAATTTCTAAGTTTGCCAATTAAAGTACCTATTTCAAGTCATAGATCATATAATCTTCCATGAATTGTAGCACAAAATAAAAGTTCAGAAAGAAGCCATGAATTTGAAATGAGTTTTTATATAACGATGTGTTATACTCACCAATGCTTTGCAAGATTAAGCAAAGTTTTAAAAGCCTAGACAAAGAGTGTACAAAACAGTCAACCAGCTTGTCAAGTCTGGCCTGTGGCCTGTTTTTTGTTGTCCTTAACTAAGGGTGAGTTTTACATTTTTAAAGGGTATAAAACAAAATAAAGATGAATATGTAACAGAGACCATACATAACCCACAAAGCCTAAAATATTTATTATCTGGCCATTTTCAGAAATACTTTGTCAACTCTGAATTTTAATTCTAGGCGGCTGATGGCTGTCCTGATTTGTGTTTCTGAGTTAGGATAGGGAGTACACATAATTACATCAAAGGTGGCTTTCTTCTGGTGCAGCCAACTCATACTAAAAACATGGAGTATTTCTGAAGAAAGACACCAATTGCTCACACTTCTAGTGAGCTCAAATCAAAAGTAATGTCATAAGTAGATATCTATAGAGTAATAATTCTAGACAAGGCAAGTTATTTGACATGAAGGCAGAAGAAGCATGGATCTGTTGTGCAAAATTTAGACTCACTAAAAACAATGAAAAACTCTTATACCCAACTGTGATATTCCTTCCCATGTTTCTTCAGGAAAAGCTGTATTTTTCCATGCATGTTAAATATGTAGATTCACATAAAGATAGTTAGGAGTTTGTATATGAAAACTTTTGAACATTTGTTTGTAAAACCTTATTTATAAGCTTATCTTAGAACGAACTCCATATAGTTCAGAATTCATGCTCAAGTAATACAGCTTTCTCATTAACATTACTACAATTAATATTAAATTGTACACAGAAGATCAGGTATCACAATATGCAATCAAAAATGAAACTGGTCATAAATTAAGAATCCCTTATAAGAAAATGATTATCTCAAAATGGTATTTTGCATTAAGCAGCAAACAGCAAAGTATTTTAACAAAATTATTTTTCATTTTTAAAATAACATGGTGTATAGCAATGTCAAGGATAATTCTTGTTTCTCACACTATAGAATAATTAATTAGCTTATCTCTAAATATAATATTAAAAGGGGTATATAAATAAAAGTATAATTGAAGGCAATTTAATTAAAATATGTTTCTACAAACAAGAAAAAAGATAATTATTTTCTTAAAACTATTACCATAATTTAGAGAAACAATAAATTTTGATAGATTGATTTAATGTCAATACTAAATTTCCTTTATTTAAGTCTTTATTAATAAATATACTATTTTGATACTAGCCATAATTTTATTTTCAGGTTTCCTTTGATCTCTGGGGTACCTTAAGACGTGGTAACAATACTTAGAAAAAAGACCTAGGTAATTTTAACTTTTGAGTTATGTGTGTGTTGCTATTTTATTTAGGAAAAGATGTATTTGTTGGTTGTTGTCTTTGACAACTCTCTGTACCAAACAAGGTCAAGCCACAAATAATACCCAAGATGAACTAAAAATAAAGATCAGTGACTTGTATTATGGATTTGAAAGGATCTGGGTCAATGTAAAGCTGCAAGATCTTTTTCTTCACTATTTTAAGACCAATGCACATCTTCTGTGGGTAAAACAGCCCAAAGCAGTCTCTTTTAAACCATCTATTCTCGTAAACAACAAGCCTTTGACATCTGTGACACAGGAGACATGCAGAAGTCATTAAGGGTATCCCGAGGGGATTCCAACAGTTGCTTCACTTTAGGGTGGGTGTGAGAAGGCTTAAAATTAAATTACTCTAAAATAAAGTTAGAGCACTGAGCAATTTCCGGCTTTCGACTCGGTAGGGTTTCCCGTGAGAAAAGAAAGTGGGCAAAAAGCTCAGACAGACAGACAGACATATTTACCCCTAGGTGGAAGGTACAAATTAAATTAGCCTGCTACAAAAGGGAGATGTTTTCTCCTTCTGTTCAGATGTCATGGTAGTGAGGAAACATAGTCTGGGGCCAAGAAAAATGGCACAAACGCATTCATCTGAGCTACCATTCATCCTGATCCAAGGTCTAAACAGAACGCATAAAAGAACAGCACTGTGGAAGGACTTCCTTTCCCTAGTTACCAAGTTGAGATTTGCAAGGGAACATGGGAGCAGGGGGTGGGGATCTTTCCAGAATGTTTCAATGTTGATAGAAGTGTCAGAGGATGTTATGGAGTAAATGACTGAATCTGAAATCACATCAGTATAATTTGATTCCATATTTCATAGAAAAAGCTGTATTTTATGGTGCACAGTATGGTGTGTTTAAAGGTACATTGTGAACTTTCTTTCCCTCTGTAGCTGGAAACCAATATAGGCACTTCCAAAGAGTCAAGTATCTATTATAGTGCCTCATTAATATGCATGTTTTTGGCACTCAGTTTGGTTCAGCTGGTATGCTTTCCAGTATCTCATTCTTTATTTATATGAGACTGGGAGGTGTGACCTATGGAGCCAGTTGGCTGTCATGAATTGGAATATTCATTAAGCCTCATGAATTATGCATCAGCCTGCTTATAATACTAAGATCCACATTTGATCTAGCCAGAACTCTCAACTGCTTCCCATTTGATAGAATGATCCACATTTTGGTCAAACTATACATGTGTTTCATACACCGCAGAAGGAGTGAGTGTATATTTGTTACCCAGAAAGGCTTGAGGATTTTGTAGCTCACATCTGACTAAGTGGGTTTCATCGTTTTGCATGTTGAAAGGGCACAACAGACATTGATATCCTCTAGTAAACTAGGTTAGAGTAGCAATCTTCTCTAGCCTGATTACTGTTTCCATCCATTACTGCCCTGGCCTATAAAAGTCACCAATGACTGGTAAGCAGTCTGAATTATAAACGACATGTAGCTATCTCCTGGTGATCCACACATAAAAGCAAAACCAAGTATAAAGGACTTAGAAACTGCTCTTAAGAACTTAGTTCTCTTATCTAAAACAAGGAAATCCTTTTCCAGATAGCCTTATCAGTTTTGTTACATTTTTTATGGTATTTCCAGTCTACATAAAACCCAATTTTCAGATTTTGGTGATGTTATAAGATTTTATTAAAAAGCAAAAAATCCATGACTAAGTATTAAATATTTTCATTTAAAATATGTGTATCAGTATTAAACAGAGCTTCTGAAAAGGGAAAAAGCACTGAAAAGATGAATAGGCAAACATTGATATAATCTCTTACACACATCAGCAAATTCAAAAGATAAAGGCATGCCACTTTTATATTTTTAGTACAAGCTGCACAAGTTAAACTCTGTCTTCCCTCCAGTCTTAACTTAAAATATGGTTTGATATAGCTTCAATCTCAAAACTTTGATCCTATCCGTGCTAGAACATTGCTACTATTTCTCAGTGTAGACAGGCCTTAGGAGGAGTTCTTATTCACAATGGTAATTATTACCATTTAAAGCCTAAAATACAGTCTGAATGTGGTGCGTTCTATTTGCTATATTCTGGAATAAGGAACTAAAGAATCCCTAGCCAGCTCTACAAAAGGTCATGGGTGAGTCCTGGGTAAAATGGCATTGTTTACAGATTTTTTTAGTGAAGAGATTAGCTGTCATTTATTTTCACATACCTAACTGAGAAGCTTTAGTGGTTCCCAGCAAGAGTGTGTTCTCTTCTCTTTCTTAGCCTGTCACATCCTTGTCAGTTTCAATAAAATTACTTACCTGAATTATGCAAATGAGGCTTTGTTATGTCCAGCTCCCATCATTGTTCATCTCCACTACAGCTGAAAATTCTAGCAGACCCCTTGCTTACACTGTCTGATTCCAGGACTCCTTAGGTCAAGACCTTTCAACCTCAGAGCTTGACTTATGCCACAACCATTTGACAAATCGCCCAGACCCTCACAAAAGCCGGTTGAGCTCCAGAGTGGCTGTTCCCTCTATACACCACTGTTTCTCTGTTTTGACATTTCCTTCTCACTTTTCCTCTCAGTAATTAGACAAAGGGAGAAAAAGACATTTGTGTTTAAAGAATGCTTTCATTTAAGACTGTGATAAATGGCTCCCCTTTCCAAGAAGCTGCAATCCCACTGCAGGACAGAAGGTTCCTTCACAAGGGGCTGGACAGTGAAGGCCTCCCACCAGAGCCTTCCCGGACTGTAGCTTTGCCTCTAAAGAGCCTGCAGAGAGTGTCTACTGATATCCTCTGTTCCCAGTAACATTGAAAACTGGAAGAATCTAGTATGAACTTCCATGTTCAATGTATCACATTCTAAAAGCAAAGATACTGAGTTTATAATCTAAATAATTCTCACCATGTTAGAGGTTACAAACAAATTTGTACAAAAAGTTACTGTGATTTTTAAAGTAATTTACTACCATTAAAAAATCTTTCTGTTCAATACTAAATTGAAATTTTCACTATATCCCTTTCTATATGTTTTGTATGTCATCTTGAAAAAGAAAAAAATTAATGAATTAAAATTTCAAATTAATAAAATTTGAAACATCTGCAGCAAAGTTTGAACATATTCCTTTTAAAGTAAAACAAAAGTCTATCAAGTTACAAAAGGAAGATCTGTCATTTCATTAAAGAAACAATTTTAATACAGCATGATTTAGGTCAACCATGATTTCCTGAGCTTCTTTCAGTGTAATAAGTTAATGTTTATTGTTCCTCTGGGGGTAAAAGAGCATCAAACAGGTAAACAAACTGAAACTCCATGTGACCAACTGTCTAGAGTTTTGGTGAGGAATTAGCTTGTTGCCATACACTCTATGGTTAACCTATTGCTTTTAAATCAGAGTACTGCCAAATGGTATTCCCAAACTAGATAAATCACTCTGATGATATCACACATTAATTATTAAGCCGGTAAATTTATGGCATAAGACTTTGTTCACAATTAAAGAATGTAAAAAAGGAAAACATGATATTCAGAAAAACCAAATAACCATTGAAATTGGTATATGGCATTTATCTGCTTTGTAGACACCTTCACTATACTTATGCTAATTAAGTTGATGCTGTTAGATGATGGATGGCACTTTAAAAGTTTTCAAAATATCGCCACTTTTATTTATTTTAGATCATTAGATCTTATATTTCTTAAAGGATTTCCAATATCACCTCTTTTGATTAAAAACCAGTGTTGATTGGTATAAACGATTTGTGATCTCTTCCTCTCTCCTTAGATTTGGTTGCAAGAACTAAAACAGCATAAATTAATAAATATGTCAGGGTTTCTATCCCCCAAATCAAAACAAAGGCAAAGAGAAATCAATTTCATTTGGAATTTTATTCAAATCCTTGTGAGGGAACAGGATCTTTATATTTTTCCCATGAAAAGGGCACTAGACGAGACAGCCTGATAAACCTGAAATAGTGTACCCTCCAGGCCTCAGCACTGGGATGTATTCCGCTTCAGAGATCTTTTCTAGCATGTGGGCATACATTTAGTGAAAAAAGCAAACCATGGAAACTCGTTTGGTAAACCTTTAACTGATACGGTATATGCTTAGCTTCTGGTTCCATTCACTCTGTGAACTAAACAGGAGTGAGCCTGCTGGTGCATAATTGAAAGTGAGTATCGGTAAAACCTTATAGCCCCCAGGCATAAAGGGTAGCATAACTTATTGTATAAAGGAGCCACTGTTCTTTGGCAAATACAAAGTTATATTAGACACGTAAGTTCTCATTATGTTTTTTAAAGCCCTTAACTCTCAATGTATTTCCCTAACTGAAATGTGCTAATATAGGACTTTAAAGATTCACAGAATTTTTTGCTTCACTATCCCTTGTAGGATAGTATCAATATACTATTTTGAGTGTCAATATACTAAAAATTTGTAGAGGCTATTCTATTCTTTTAAGTGACCAATACACTTTCTTTGCATTTATCAGCAAAGTGCCTTTCTGTTGTTTTGTTGTTGCTATTGCTATTGCTTCTGTTTTTGTTTTGAGACAGGGCTCCCTTTAACTCCAACTGGCCTAAAACTTGCTATGCAGTTGTGCCACCACACCCAGCTTCAAAAATATCTTTATCTTTAAAGCTAAAATTTCTGCTTTCCCCAACGGATTATGACCAAATGACCTGTCTCACTCCCCTACCCCTCTTCTTTCTCTCTTGAGTTCAGGGAGTAAGAATCTGATTCAGTTCTTTCAAAAACAGAAGAAACGGGTAGCCTGGATGGCCTCAAACTCAAAGAGATCCATTTGCCTCTGGTTAGGATTAAAGGTATGCACCATCATACCCAGCCCTCTGATTTAATTCTTTACTTAATGAACACCCTCCAATGTCCTCTTTAGTGAGGAAAGTCACAGACTAAATTTATTACTCACTGCCACTTCATTCCCATAAAAACAGAGACACTGCATCTCTAAAGCACATCAACAAGACTTAGTTAATGTTTGTTGCAAGATTATTTTTTTCAATCATCTACTACATACTATTCATTCCTCCTCCCAGGAAAGTCAAAGGGTAAAAATAAAATAATAGAGTGAGTTTGCTACATTAGCAGGAGGACTGAAGTTCAGATCCCCCCACATGGTATGCACAGATAAAACACTAATGTTGGGGTTTGGGGGAGACAAGCAGACCCTGGGAGCTTGCTACTCCATCAGCCTTGCCAAAGGGTAAACTAAAGATCAATGAAAGACCCTGCGTCAAAATATAAGATAATGATAGAAGAAGATACTCAAAGTTGATCTCTAGTCTACACACACACACACACACACACACACACACACACACACGCACGTACACACACACACCAGGAATAGTATATAAAGTAACAACAAAACAAGAAAGCTCAAATTCTAAACTCTCAGTATTATAATACTTCCACATTGATCAGATTACTTACAATGATAGTTATTAAGGATGTTATTGGCTAGGAAATATACCATCATTAACGATGAAGAAATGTATATATTACACTTAAGTCGTTCAATAGGAAAATAATTTCTAGTCTTCAGGATTAGATACTTTCATAGAGTTCTATTGAATTTTTGTTAATTTAAAAACCCAAAATATATGTAGTTATATATGTCAGAATTTTTTAGAAGAAATATTTACCCTAATATCAAAAACTTATTCCTTATTAATAAATCAGAAATCAGTTAAACAGAACATTTAATCTGTGATTATTTCGATTACCTATTTTCTTATTTTATCTAGGTCTTCCTGTTCATTGTCCAAAAAGGAATTAATTGGTAGAGTTGTCCTAGCTGAATAGGACATCCCCTCTGTTCAAAGGTATGGTCTGAAATAAAAAAGACTATTGATTTTGAAATGAAGTTATAATAATTGTTTCAAGTTTCTGTTGAAAGATAAAAATTATGCAACTGTATTTATCACTATGATGGTAACAATTTTTATTTATACCTCTTTTACCCTATAGTAGATTTTAGAATACTTAAAATACTTTTTAAAATCTTATTATGGGTTTACATGTCCAGACAACACAGTTTCCTTTTATTCATCTATCACCTCTGGCTCTTACAATCATTCTTCTCCCAGTAGCACAATGATTCCTGACCCTGGAGAGGAGAGAGTGCTATATCGTTGTTGCATTTAGGGATGAGCACTTGTCAGCCTCTTGTTCTCTGCATGCTGATCTCTATGTTAATTACCATCTGCTGGTGAGAGTTGAGAGATGTACTAATCAGTGGACATTACAATAAGCCGTTATGAGTTAGTTAAATGCTATGTCTATTTAGCAGAATGAGAGTAGTAGCTTCTCCTCTATGGTTGGTGCCCTGACTAGCCACAGGTTCTTGGCCTTCATAACAGTGTCAGTTATGGACTGCATCTTTTCAAGCAGGCATTAAATCCAATTAGAATGTGGTTGGTTACTCCTAAAATATTTATGCCACTAATGTACCAGTGGACATATTTTGCCAAGCCAGTTTTCATTGAACCCATAGCATTTATGATAGCATAAGAAAGACCTGTACAAACCCGAGCCAGACAAAGGCCCACTTTGATGGGAGGTGGGTAGGGAGCCCAGCCCTAGCTAAGAATCTACTAGAAAGGAAGAGTCAGTTTTCCTTATTGACATGACTCCTGGGAGGTTGACCAGATTCCAAGGGATAGACCTAGTCCTAAGGGCCCTTGGGAAACACAGATTAGAGTCAATAGGTTTTTAAAGGAAAATAATAATAAAGGACATGAAGTCATGGGGGGTAGGTAGTAAGGTATGGTGAGGAGGGGGAAGGGAATCAGAATATGACCAAAATACATTGAATAAGATACTTAAATCAACTTTTTAATTAGAAAATTATTATCCTAGCCCCCTCACTTTCCAGACATTCCTTGCTGGAATGTACATATTTCCCATACTTTGCATCTTTTTTTAAAATATATAATTTTATCACAGCCTTCATCGAGTTCATATAATCTAGACTCTTACAATCTGCATTCCTGTAATTTTTCTTTTACAGTTCTCTCACAAACAGGTATATCTTAATATATTGTTTACTTGTCACTCATTTCATCCCCAGGGCTCTCTTAATCTAGCCCTCCTAAATTCTCACCTGCACAAGTCCCTAAATTTGCCTGTATGCTTTCTGTTAGCTACTCTCCAAACTTTGCATCTATCTACAGCCAGACTTCAGTATAAAACGAAAAGTAAAGCATACTACAGCTCAGCATCCCTCAATCTTCCACACCAACTTCAGAAACATCTTTAAGTGTCTTAGCAAGGCCAACACTTCATCACAGTGTACCTAGCATGCTGATTTGTAAAATCTTCATGTTGTTACCTGCTGTTTCCTGTACCTTAATTCTCTTCTTCCCATTGCTTCAATCTATATTACACCTACCCAAGCTCTCTGTTAAGTCCATCAGCTTCCCTAGAATTCTTCCACTACATGGGATCTGATTCAAACATCTTTTGTGCCCTCGATACCCTGTCCATTCATTTATTGTGGAACTTCTCTGTTTGCCTGAGAAGGTTTTAAACTCTCCAATGTAGAAATATTTTTTCACTTTTTTTCTCTCAATTGCCTATAATTCATTTGACTTTTAAAAATAATACCTATCAAACAGAAAGCATTCCAAAACAGAAGAATTGAGTCTTACAGAGTTTCTGATGAGTAAATATACTGTTTTTAACATGGAAAAGGGAAAATGAAGTGGGACAAGATTACACTAACAAGGAGGCTGGAGAGACGGCTCAGTAGTGAAGAGCACCGTCTGCTCTTGCAGAGGACCCAGGTTCGATTCTCATCACTCACATAGCTGCTAACAACTGTTCTTAACTCCAGTTCCAGAGGATTCAACACCCTCTTCTGTCCTCTGCAGGCATTGCACGACACTGGTGCACCAACCTACATGCAAGCAATACACTCATACATATAAAATAAAAATAATAAATAAAATATTATGAAAAAAGATTACACCAACAAATCCAACACAGGACAGCGAGACTACATATTACACATAGAAAAAAATGCAATTATTAGACACAGGCTTTCAGTTTCGGTCCAATATGTAAAGCGCTTAGGAGTAATAGCTATATCCATTAGACAGGAAAAAGCCAACCAATCTAAAAAGCAAAGATTTTTCTGAGACCTGATGATACAGTGAAACCATCACTCTAAAAACTGAAAAAACAACACCTTTAGATCCAAAAACTGAGATTGCCTTAGTGGAATAGAAGCTTCTGGAACTATAAACTGAAAGGAGCATTTGAAAGACAATTTTGATGAACGCAATACAAACTACAGGAGACTAAGAAACTCCTGGGGACAGTCTCAGGAGTATACTACAATTTCATAGTCTTTACTTCTAGGAACAACACTAGGCTCTCACTGTGAAGATCTAGAAAGATCTAGAAAGGTACATACGTATATCTAGCAAGGAGTAGTAAAGTATAATAATTGTGAACTTCTTTCAGGTGTTCCTCAGTATCAAAGGTTGTGGACTAAAGGAAAAAGACTATGGAACAAAGAAACTTCTAACACACCTTATCCAAGTCACAAACAAGGCATTTATTCCAGTCTAGGACCTACTGCCATGCTCGCTTATATCAGTGACCGGCATTTTGAAGGACAAAGCCTGATAATCAGGCTCTCTACAACATCAAGACTTTGTCAGGAGACAACTGAAATCTTTACCTTCTCCATATTTTATCAGCACAGCGTGAGGGCAATGAACAGAAGCTGAGCTGAGGAGCAGCAAGATACAGAGAGGAAGGCGTCAAGAAAACTCAGTCTGGAAATAACGGAAGGAAAGGAAGGAAGAAGAATGGAAAAAAACGGAAGGAAAAACAAAAGAAGGAAGAAAAGTAAGAGAAGAGGAAAGAAAGAAAAGCCAAGGAAAAAAGGAATTAAAGGCCACTAGTCACTACAGTTAAAGCACACCTCAATCACAAACCCTAACTGGATTTTCTGAATCGCCCTGATGAACATACATCTCTCAGTTTTTATTACTTAGTACAGTGTGCTAACTTTATATAAAATGTTTGAAGTCATGCCAAAATCAAGAAAAAATTGAATCTAACCAAAAATGTAATCTTAGAAACCAGATTAAAAAATTATACACACCAGAATTATCAGAGAATTTTAATTAATTGTGATCAATTTGTGGTTATTTAACAAATCTATGACCATAAACCTTAGAGAAACTTCTTACTGCAGTGGGAAGTGGTTAAAAAGGCCGGGTGTGGTGGCACACGCCTTTAATCCCAGAACTCAGGAGTCAGAGGCAGAAGGATCTCTGTGAGTTTAAGGCCAGCCTGGTCTACATAGTGAGTTCCAGGACAGCTGGGGTTACAGGGAGACCCTGTCTCAAAAAGACAGAAAAAAAAAAGAGAGAGAGACTCATTACTGCTAAGAATTCTGAGTTAATAAGTGACTGTGAATAGATAGGACATCTGTATCAAGCCCTCCAGCCCTCAAGTCCCAGGGAAGATTGTGGAAAAAAAAACTTTGAGAAAAGTGAGAGCCAGAGAAACAAGATGAGTGCTTTGAAAAGCTGTTCTCTGGACTTGACATGGTTGTTGCACATGTGAGCTCACAGCAGCTACACTTACTTCTACAAGGCCTATACAATATCAAGTCAGTTAAAATGATGAATGGTTAATGAAAATGTGGTACCTCTACTCAATGGAGTTCTACTCAGCAGTAAAAACAGATGAAGTTATGAAATTTGCAGGTGAATGGATGGCGCTGTGGAGCTAAAGAGTGTTACACTAAATGAAGTAACACAAATGCAGAAAAGAAAGTGACATATGTTCTCCTTCATTTGTAGACTGGAGC
>NW_008334442.1:2344406-2352597 GCF_000622305.1 Nannospalax galili | reverse complement strand
TGTTAAATGAAAATGTGGTACATATCTACTCAATGGAGTTCTACTCAGCAGTAAGAAAAGAGAAAGTTTTCTGGTAAATGGGTGGAGCTAGAGAGTGTTATACTAAGTGAAGTAACACAAATGCAGAAAAGCACATGATGTATGTTTTCCCTCATTTGTGGATCATAGCACCAATCCCTTATATGTGAGTGTATAAATTCTGAAGTAACACCAGGAGCCAAGCAAAGGCCAAGGATACATGAGGTAAAGGAAAAGAAACAACCTGAAAGGGGGATAGTAGGGAACAAATGCTATCCGAGGGAGGAGGAAAAAGTGGGAGTAATCAGCAGGAAGGAGAGGAGAAAGGGAAATGCAAGGGACCACGGTGTGGGGGATGGAGGGAAGTCAGGAGAGGAAATATAGCAGGTGTTGGGAGGTATTGAGGGGATGGTGGAAATAATTCAGGCACTGTGACTTGGGAGGGAGGGAGGAGGGAAGCTGGATAGGAGAAAAAAGAGAGGAGGTGAGTGAATCTCGGGGCACTAGGAAACCTAGAGGGAAAAGTGATGCCTTAGAAACCCTATGAGAAATGCACAGAGTGTCTGAACATTAATGCATATATACACCTGGGAGCTGCATGGCAGGGAACACAGTGCTAGGTAGAAGAGACCTCCCTTAGAGTGACAAACATGCTGTATAGCACTCATCAAAGAAGCATGTTTTTGCAACAGATGGAGGCTACTGCAGAGTTGCACATCTAGTCAGACACATCTGCCTGAGAGATGCCCAGTACTAGGTGACACATCTACAGTTGAATCTCTAAAACTAAGGCTTATGGAACATAGTGGAATAAGGGGTAGAGAGAGGGCCAATGCACCCCTCAACACTCACCAGTGAGACTTCCATGTACATCAGAATGTGATGAACACAGAAGACCACAAAGGCCAAGTTTTGGAGAATAAGAGACTGTAGAGTATAGGATGGGACTTCTTTATGGAACCTCACCCACCCGTGGCTCAGGTACTATTGCAGAGGAGGAGACAGAAAGATTGTAAGAGCCAAGGCTGATTCATTAACACAGGGAGGTGGAGGCTTCTAGGCCACTGGAGGCTTGTTCATGTGAGCCTGTGGCAGTGATGGTATTGAGGAGGGACCCATGTCAGCTAAATTAAACAAGGGTCCAAAGAGGAGGTGAGAAATAGGTGGCTGGGCAACACTAGATTGAGAACTATTTGAGCCTGATTGTTGCTGGGTGAGGGAGAGTATGACTTACATATGACCACTGAATGGGCTGACTAGACTCCAGTGGACACATTTAGCCTGAAGGACTTTTAGGCACAAACACTTAAATGAATAGGACTCAGCATGTATGGCAGAGTGCATAGGGCTCGGTGGAGGGATGGGGGAGGCATGGATCAGGGAGGGGGTCTGGATTTGAGTGGGCAATGTTGTATGAAATTTTAAAATCTCAAAAAAAAATCCTGCATGGAAGGGGTAGAGGCTCCTGAGGCCTCACCTCTTACTGCTTGTGAGTGTAGAGCCAGTAGGCACTGGTAGGTTCCCCAAGCTGCAGTTGATGACCCCACATGCATGTGCATACTGGCAGCACTTATTAAACTCTATATGTTATAAATAATTACATAATTTTAAAAGAAGGACATGAAGTTGGGAGGGAGATGAGATGAGGCTTTTTGGAGGAGCTTGAGTAGGACAGTGATGGGTTGAATACGTATATAAAAATTTTCAAAGAATGAATAAAAAAGGATGGACAAAGAGGTATTTAATAACCTAGATGTCTATCAACTGAGGAATGGATAATGAAATATGATACATTTACAAAATGGAATATTATACAGCTATTAAGAAAAACAAAATTATGAAATTTCCAGGTACATGGGTGGAATTGGAAACAATCATCCCGAGTGAGGTAACCCAGACCCAAAAGACAAATGTTACATGTTCTCTCTCAAAGTGGATGCTACCTTTGAATCCTTAAATATGCATCTTTCCATTGGAAAATCCACAGAAGTAAGGAAACTAATAAAGAGTGATGGGGTAGGGGTGGGGTTCCTGGGAGGGGAGATAGTGTGCAATCATATAAACTGGAAATGGGAAATAACTGATTGAGGAGGGTAGATGGGGTGGAGAATTGATAGAAAAGGCACAATAAGGAGTATGGAGAGGGCTAGTTAACACCGAAGGCATTTAAAAAAGTCATATGGGGTCTGGAGAGATGAATCAGCAGTTAAGAACACTGGCCACTCTTACAGAAGATTCGGGTTTGAATCCCAGCACCCACATGGCAGCTAATAACCATCCTTAACTCCAGTTCTTTGGGGTACAGGCATAACACTCATATACATAAATTAAAAAATATTTTTAAAAATAAGTCATATGGAAACAACATTATAGAAGCTTTTTAAAGTATATACATGTGTAATATAAAGAAATTAAAAGGAGTTATCCTATAACAGGTGGACATTGCCCTTACTAGACACCATAGGCTAGAAAAGAAAAAGTTCAATGCCAGGAATGAACTGCCATTTTTTGATCCTTTGATCAGGGTCCAATAAACCCTCAAATACTACTGGCCATCATCCATGTTCTTGGTTATCCACCAGAAGTTCACAGTAATACTATATTTCTGAAGACATTATGTACATGAGCTGTAGAACAAACAAGAAGAAATCAAGCTGGTACTGATTTCAAAGCTTCATCTCTACTGCCTAGTGTTCACAGTGCTGGAAGGTGCCTTTCATGATGCTGTAACAGAAAAGTAATCATCAACCTTGCCCATTTATGAATACTGAGAGCTGCAAGAACAATTGGCCAGGAAGGATATGGTCATTTGAGCAATAGTAGCAAGAATGCTATGGTGCTAACCAACCAATTTTGATGGTATTTAACACCTGCTTCACAAGATGAAGCCCATACCTGACAATGTTTTCAGACTAGGAACTTGTGGCTAGATAGACCACAAGCCATAGAGAAGATCCGAATCTATGATTCTGCTAAACAGATATTGTATCAAACTGACTCCTAATGAATTCTTGTTATAGATTAATGTATCACTTAATTCTCACCAGAGAATCTTCATGCAGCAGATAGTGATTAACACAGAAAAGTACACCTGGTCAATAAATAAAAGGCTGCAGTGTGATTATCTCCAAATAGGACACTCACATCAACTTCTGCCTTCCAAGACACAGGGATCACTGTGGAAGAGGGGGTGGAGAAATTGTAAGAGCTAGAGATGGTGGCTGACTACAAGGAAACAGAGTTTTACAGACAGCTGATCAGTTACTCATATGAACTCAGAGCAGTAGTGACAACTTGCACAAGCTCCACATGAGCTCAACACAGACAAAATTCCAATGGAAGCAAGAAAGTGGGTAAGAAATCTCAGTTCTAGCTAAGTAATTATTGGCAACCTACAGCTCATGGGAGCAGGAGAGTCAGTCTTCTTTAAGGGAGCAACTGGGGAAATTAACCAGTGTATAGGTTACTTTCCTTCTTGTTGAGTAGGCATGTCCTCAGAGATAATCACTATTCCCACCCAATCAACCAGCTTCAACTGCATCGGGAGGAGGGTCTAAAGACAACCGCTGAAGATGCTGAGAAAATAGCTTAGCACACTGGGAAAAAAAGGAAGGGATTCGCCATCTGGGAAGTAGAGCCCACATCAGCACCATTGGAGTGGATCTCAAATGTGGGAGAGAAAGCACTCGTGGGTCTGTGCATGCCTTTGTAAGTGACCCTCTTCAGAATAGCATAAACTTTTGGCAAGCTCAAATAAATATTCTTATTCCCCAAACTGTAACTGAAGAGGAACATTGTGATGGCTTAGTTAGAACCATGCTCTCCGCGATTCCCAGAGAGCCTGCGCAGGCCTCTCAAGGGAAAATATGGCATGACATGTTGCTGTGATAAAACAACATGATCGAGGGAACTTATAAAAGGAAGAGTTTACTTGGCTTACAGAACCAGGGTTGGATTCCATAATGTCTGGGAAGCATGGAAGCAGAAGGCAGCTGGAGCAGAAAGTAGAGCAATCACACCTTTAAGTAGGTACAGGAATCACAGGGTGACTGGAAATCTGGCAAGACTTAAGAACTTTCAAAGCCTGCTCCCAGTGATGTGCTTCCTCCAACAAGGCCATACTACTAAAACCTCCCAAGCCAAGTGGGAATAAAATGTCCAAATACTTGGATCTTGTGGGGGACATTTTCATTCAAACCACTACACCCAGGCTCTAGTGAATGAACCCACACCAGTTTTATTCATATATATGTGTATATAAAATAATATACATGTAATAGGGTCAAAGGTAATAAGAAGGATGCAGATATTGGAGGAACTCTAAATATGGCCACAATATATTGTATCAAACTGGTAAAAATTTAAAGATTAATAAAATTAATAACTGGGGCAAGGAACTGAACAGAGAATTATCAAATAACAAAGTTCACAAATGCTTGAGAAACGTTTTTAATGTTTAACATCTTTAGCTATCAGGGAAATGTAAATTAAAGCTACTTAAGATTTCATCTTACCCCAGGCAGAATTGCTAAGGTCCAAAAAACAAATTATGACAAATATTGGCAAGGGTGTGGGGGAAAGAGGGACACTTATTCACTGCCAGTGAGAGTGTAAACTGGTGCAGTCATTATGGAATTCAGTGTGGAGTTTCCTCAAAAACCTGAAAATAAATTTCCCACATGATATAGACACCACTCTAGGGCAGATACCCAAAGGTCTCAGTATCTTATTACAAAGATACATGTCCATTCATGCTCACTGCTGCCCTGATCACAGCAGCCAGGAAATGAAAACAAGTCAGATGTACATCAACTGAAAAATGGATAATGAAAGTATGGTACATTTACACAATGAAATACTATTGATGTATTAAGAAAAAAAATTACAAAATTCACAGGTAAATGAATGGAACTTTAAATGATCATCCTCTGTGAGGTAGCCCAGACTCATAAAGACAGACATCTCATATTCTCCCTCAAAAGTGAATGCTAACTTTGAAACTGTAGGTAGGTATGTTTCAGTTGTAAAATCCTTAGATATTATGGAACCTATACAATGGCATGGGTGGTGGTAAACCACAGGGGAGATAGAATGCAGCCATATAAATGGAAAAGGAGAATAATAGATAGGATAGATTTAACAGGCACAAAATTGGAGGGTAGCACAAAATGGGGAATAAGAGTAGGGATGACTAACACCAAAGGCCTTCTGAAAGAGTCATGTGGAGAGCTACTATTGAAGCTTCTTTCAGTATGTGAATATGCAGTATAAATATAGTTTATGTAGCCACCCTATAAAAGGGCTTCAATGGCTCTGATATATATCACAGATTAGCAAATGCAAAACCCAGTGCCAAGAGTGGACTCCTTCTTTCGAAGTTATTAACCAGAGAAATCATGGAAATCCTAAATCAATACAGGCTATTGCCATTGAACTTGGCCCCCATCGAAACTTTATTTAAAACCCTATTGCTGAAAACACTACCTACCTGAGTCACAGAACAAACAAGAAAAAATCAAGCTGTTACTGACCTTGAAGGTACATCTCTGCTGGATAGCTGTCATAGTACTAGAAGGTCTTGTACATGTTACTGACAGAGAAAGGCAACCCTTAGCCTTACCCACCTGTGAGCTATATAATAACACCTGCTTAGCAAAGTATGCCCAATGGTGTAACCAACTATCTTCTAATTGGATTTAAGATCTCCTTCATAGCAGGGAGTCCAGACCTGACACAGTTACCAGGGTGAAAACCTTTGGCTAGACAAATCACAGACCATAAGGAAAACCTCTCTTTCTCATAATAGACAATATTAAACTGACTCATGATGACTTATTGTTATTCCCATAGATTAGCACATCTCACAACTCATCAGAAAAAGTTCTTCCAGGAGATTGTGATCAACAACAGAGACCCACAAATGGTCAACATCCAGAGAATAAGAGGCTGCAGAGTGCTCAGTTCTAAATAGGAAACCCATATTGTACCTTCTCCTCCCAAGGCTCAGGAATCAAAGCAGAAGAGAGTTGAAAGATTAAAGCCAGATGGCAGATGAATACAAGGAAACTATGTTGTCTGAACACCATAGGGTAGTTTCACATAAGAACCCACAGCACTTGTGACAGCATGTATAAGACTTGTGCAAATCCAAGCTAGACAAAGTCCCAGCATGAACGGTGGAAGTTGTGGCCCCAGATGAGTATCCATTGGCAAGAGAAAGAGGAAAGTGTGCATTTTCCTTTCGGGTATATTGTCTGGTGGGTTGACCAGACTCCAGGGCATGGACCCACAGCCAGGAACATGTAGGAATTATAGAGTGAAATCAATACACCTTTAATACAAACACAAAAATAAATAAGTAAATAAACAGAAACAAAAATTTCTAAAGGAAAGCAAAGTTAATAATGAAGGACGTGAAATCAAGTGGGGGTAGTGAGGAGGAGATAGGGAGAGGTCGGTTTTCTAAATATGAGCAAAATATATTGCCAGAAACTTTGGACTGAATAATCTAATTTTAAAAATATAGTATTTTATGTATGCACACACACAAAGATCTTGAACAAGACATAATTACATGCAAGAAAAAATGGTTTATATAAGTAGAGAGATAAAAATTATAATAAAACCCAAAAACAAATGTAAAAGATTGAACACATGATAGTAGATATGAAGCATGCCTTTCGTGGACTCTGGCAGTCTGGACACTTTCAAGTACAAAATCAGCTGGTCTCAAAGCAATTCTTAAGACTATTACAAACTAAAAAGTATAGAAATAAATAATAAAAGAACTGTGGCATAATTTCAAAATTGTGACAAATTTTACAAATGAAATACCTCTGAGGAAAAAATGAAACCAGAGTAAGAAAAACAATTGAAAGAGCATTTCAAGATGAAATGACAATGAAAAGTCCTACTTAGGTACCGCATATTTCAGATGAAAATGGGGGAAGACCAAGAGAACTTTTTAAAAGAAGTCAGAGAAAATCATAATTTACCTGTAGCAGAACGAGTATAAAACAAATAAAATTACAGAAGACTTCTCACAAGAAACCATGGGATTCAGAGAAGATTTCAGTTAAATATTTTAAAGTATTTAGGGAAAAAATACAATCCAGATTTCTAGTTTTAATGAAATAGCTTTTCAAACTAATGTGGAGATAATTGCATATCTCAGAATTGAGATAATTACCAATATAACTGTATTATAAAATATTAAAATATATTATTCAGACAGGATAATTTTTAAATGAGAAAAATTTATATGTAAAAATGCAATATTAGATATGTGATATAATGGTAGTAAAAATGTCCTCATGAATATATTATATGGCATTTATAGAGAGGGGAGTAATGTAACTGGAAATGAAACTGGTGTGTGTGTGTGCATGTGTGTGCATGTGTTTGTGTGTATGGGTGTGTATATGTGAAAGAATCTCGATTTCTTACAACAATTATAATTTATACCTGAAATAGAAAAAACCAAATTACATAAAATAATTAATAAAGAAAAAATTAAATACAGACAACACAAATGCAATCACCAGAAAGAAAAAAAAAGAAAATCTTACTAGTTGTAAATTATTAGTTAGCTGCTCTATCAATTTAAATGCCAGTGCCATAATCACACCAAATAAAAGACAGAAGTTGTCTGAGTAGATAAGAAAAACATGCTTCAAATATATGTTGTTTATAAAAAACTGACCTTTACAAAGACCCAGGTTAACTGCATCGAGATCATAAGGTAAAATACACTACCACATGTCCAAAGAAAGCTGGGCTAGCCCTATTAATTCAGGAAAATCAGACCTCAAAATAATTGTGAATTAGGGCCATAATGATAAAGGGCCAAATGATAAAACTGGCTAATTTCAAGGAAGATTTAAGAAACCTGCGTTTATACAACTAATTTTAGTGTCAAATTACATGAAGGAAAAACTAATAGAACTGTGCAGTGAAATAGGTAAATCCAACACTAAAGTTTGAAGCATCAATGATTTTTTTTTGCATTTTTTTATTTTAATTTTGATGTAAGAAACCTGCGTTTATACAACTAATTTTAGTGTCAAATTACATGAAGGAAAAACTAATAGAACTGTGCAGTGAAATAGGTAAATCCAACACTAAAGTTTGAAGCATCAATGATTTTTTTTTGCATTTTCCTGAATTAATAGGG
>NW_008334442.1:2333858-2338796 GCF_000622305.1 Nannospalax galili | reverse complement strand
GGATGGAAGGGTGAATGTGGCTTAGGGAGTCCTGGTGCGGAGAGCTGCGCTATAGATTTACCCCAAGAGGCCTGAGAATAGTAGTCACATCAATGATTTTTAAAGTATTGATAGACCAAATGATCACAAGCAATACTATTCACTGGCTTGATCCAGCAGACATTTGTAGATTTCTCCATCTAACAACAGAAGAATGCATATTCTCAATCTATTACTGCCATCATCCACATACTAGATATATATCTTTTAACTAAATATTATTAGAAAATGTGTATCCACTGATTATAAAATCATTAATTAAGCTCCAAATTAAAAATGAAAAGATAAATGGAGATACCAATGCAACTGCAGTTATATAAAACACCACTAAATAAGCCAAGCATTCAAGAGAAATTTAGAAATGTGTTTTAACTTAAATGAATACTAAAACACAGGCGGGCATGGTGACATACACCAGTTATACCAGCACTGAGGATGCTAAAGTAGGTGAATCTCTGTGAGTTCCAGGATAGCCAGTGCTACATAGTGAGACCCTGTCTCAAAACAATAAAATAAGAATAAATAAATAAAAATACTAAAACAAAGTCTGGAAAGATGGTTCAGAAGTTAAGAGTACCGACTGCTCTTGCAGAAGATGGAGATTGGTTCCCAGCACCCACATGACAGCTAACTCTGGTAACTGTCCATAACTCCAGTTCCAGGGGATCTGATACCCTCTTCTCACCTTCACTGACATTGCAAGACATGTGTGCATTTATGTACATGCAGGCAACACACCCATACACATCAAATAAAAATACTAGCGAAAATATTTTTTTAAAAGACTACTAAAACAAAATATGAAAATTTGTGGAAGGCAACGAAAACATGCTGAGGGAAAATATATAATGTTGAAGGAATATAACAAAAAAATCAACAAAACCTGAAGTCAATAACCTATGCTTCCTCTTCAGGAAATATACTAAACTAAAGGAAGAAAATGCATTAGAACAAACTAATATGAGAGTTGATATTGAAATTGAAAAAAGGAAATAAGGAAATTAACAAATGAAAACAAAAGCTAGTTTCCTAAAGAAAATTTCTAAACAATCTAAATAAAGATGAAAAGAGGCCAAATTAATTAGTAATCTTAAAGAGGGGTTACTACTGTTGATTCTGATGGGACCATTTTCTTGAAAGACACAGTCTACCAGGAACCACATAGAGGTGTAAAAGCAAATACATATGGGCAACACTACATGGACTCAGAAAGATATATACATGCATATATATAATAGTGTATGTATTTATACACACAATAATTAAAGGAGTGGTCTTCAATTTGTTTTGGAGTGGGAAGGGGACACTGGAGGAATTGGGTGGGAGAAAGCCATGGGAATAATGTAAATACAGTACTCATGTAGGAAATATTTAAATTTGAAAAAGAAACTTATACAGTCTAAATCTTCCTGTACCTGTTAATGAAATCAAGTCATGAATTAACAGCCTTCCAGTAAAGAAAGCATCAGCTCATGGCCATTACACTAATGAATACTACTAAATATTTAAGGAATAGAATTAGTTCCCATCATTGCTTCATGGAAATAGAAGCAGAGCTAAGACTAAACCTGTCATTATGTCAGCACTACCTAACACTGAACATAACAAAAGTATTATAAGAGAAATTGCATTACAACACATCTCAGTTAAAAATACAGTAACCGAATATGACACATCCAATTGCTCATTCTTGAACTTGTAATTGTACTGCTGTATGTGAGAGTTTGCAGATGTGACTAAGACTCTTGGGATGGGAATTTGTCTTTGATGATCGAAGAAGACCTAATGCAGATGTTCTTTAAAGAGGGAGGCAGGTATAAACAAGGGCTTTCTGAAAAGAACACGGATAAACCAAAAATAATACCAATTAGCAAGTTGTATTGCATAAATTTGTAAAGCTTCTATGCAAAGGAAATGATTATGGTTGAGCAAAGAAATAGTCTTCAAAATGGGAGAAAACCTGTGTTAGCTGTACATCTGATAGTGGATTAACACCTAAAACCTATAAAGAACCCCAAAATATAAACATAATAAAACAACACAATCTATAAATGGGTTAATGAAGTGAGCAGATAATTCTAAAAAGATGAAGTACAAATGGCCAACAAACATATGAAAAACTATTCTACATATTTAGCCATCAGGGAAACGTAAATTAAAACTACATTAGGATTCCACCTCAATCCAGTCAGAATGATCATCTTTGAGCCTGATTGCTAAACATAGTCACAACTGGGCTTGTTGATGGTTGTGCTCATTCATTAAAGGAGTGCCAAGCAGGATCACTGGACCTTCATCTGAGTATCCAGCCACTCTTTCCAGCCAACTAGTCCAGCCTTGGAAGACAAAAGAAAAATGAGGAGGAACCCAATAGAGGGATGCTTTTGGAAGCCCTTGTCAAGAAACTCCAATGGACTCTCATATGAACACTGGAAAATTGCCCTGTTCTGACTTTTTTCTAGTTCCCTGTCTAGAACTTGTAATGCTAATTACTCTTGCCTTTACTTCTCCTTCACATCTCCTATTCATGATTCAAGGACTTTCTTTTCCCCTTAGAGACAAGAGTTATGCAATTTGGGAGTCTTTTGGATAGACCCACTGAAGGGGTACTCCAGTTGCCTCACCCTGCATACCTGTTCAGCATGGAAGAAGCCAAAGCGGTCTGTGTCCCTATTCCCTATTGGCGATTTGGGTAACCCCTTCAGAGGGTGGCATGATAAGAATGGGAGGTAGGAATCGGCTAGGCAGTTAGGGTAAAAAGGCCCCAAAGAAATGTGACCAATTTCTTGGCTAAAAGTCAAAATGTCCTCGGGCCTCTTAGCAACATACTCTGTTCCAAAGGCTAAAAATGTCAAAAATATTTAGGAGCTTGTATCTAATCCTTAGGGATTTTAGGGTTACCTCTTCAGAGGGGGGAATGTTGGAAGGGAGGAAGTAGGCATGGATTTGATAAAAACACCTTATATGCATGTATGAGATTCTCAATAAAGTTTTTTTATAGTTAAAAAAGAAAAAAAAAGAAAAGAAGCAACAACAAATGCTGATGAGGATATGGGGAAATCATAGACTTGAATAAATGGATAAAATTCTGTGTAGATGAGAAGACTTAACATTTTAAAGATATTGATTCTTGATAAATTGATTTATAGTTTCAAAGTAATCCCAGTGCAATATATAGAAATCTAGTTAATAGTATCAATCACCTATTTTAAAGTTTAGGTGTAAAGAGAAAAGACATATAGGAAACAATATAAAAATGAAGAAGAGAAGAACAAAGACAAAAAGAACAAAAAGAAAGAGGAAGAGGAAGAGGAGAAGAACAAAGTGAAAGGAGTCTTGATCTGAATCAGGAATTCACATGCTGGTACAGCAATGAAGACTTGGTATTGGTGAATAATAAACGCATGGGTTAATGGAAGAAAACAGAACCCAGAAACAACTACACACAATATTTTCAATTGATCTTTATAAGAGTGCAGTTATGTTAAAAAAAATGACAGTCTTTTCAACAAATGGTGTTGTAACATGGGTCTTCAATATATAAAAATTGAGCCATGCATGAGTTGTTTGTTTTCACTATATTTGGCCCAGGGTAAATCATAGATTTAATCTAAATGATGTTGGATTTGGTGGTGAAAATGCAGATAGGACAATCACAGTACAACCCATTACAGGTACATAAAGTACGTGAAGGGAAAGATTTATTGGTCAGATTTTATTAATACTGAAAATGTCTACTCCTTGAAGGATATTATTGGTAATATGAAGAAAAGATCCACATTTTGAACAAATATTTATAAAATGCTTTAGATGGCAAAAATGTTTCAAAATTTATGTATTGTGTTTGAAGTTTAATTACTCAGAGAAAAGGCATTCCAGTTGAAAGACAATGGAGAGAAGGTCTAAGCAGATGCTTAAAGAGAGGATAGACATGGTGAGAACATGTAAGGATGACCCACATCATTGTCACTAGAAACATGCAAATCACCACACTAGGATACCACTACATATACCTCACAATGGCTGTGAAGTCCAGGAAAGTGTGATGGTAACTGATAATGAGAAAACAGAACAAGATAAGTTCTGACTCATTCAATGGAGAAGCAAAAAAATTACTTTAGAGGAAAATTTCACTGTTTCTTACAAAGGTAAATCTTACTCTATAGTTTTGGCCTGTGTATTTACACAATGAATCTGAAAGCATGTATTCTCAAAACTCCCTGCATGACTATAGCAGCTTTATTTATTACTGTCTAAAAATAGAGTCAGTTATGATGTTCTTCATGAGCTGGATGGACAAGCAAATTTTAGTGCATCCATTTGGTGAAGTACTATTTAGCAATAAAAAATAATGAGCTATGAAGACATTCGAAGCATGGAGGGATAGTAATTTTATATTTACAGGTATGTGAAGTATGTCTGAAAGGGCCACATTCTGTGCAGTTCCATATCTATGACGTTCTAGCAAAGAAAATACTAAAGAGAACACCATTAGATCAGTGGTTACCAAGAGTTAAAGAGGAAAATGGAGATGTAGGACAGGCAGGATTTAGAAACTCAAAGCATGCACGTACACATATGCAATGATTTATAAAGGTAATTTTATATTTACAGGTATGTGAAGTATGTCTGAAAGGGCCACATTCTGTGCAGTTCCATATCTATGACGTTCTAGCAAAGAAAATACTAAAGAGAACACCATTAGATCAGTGGTTACCAAGAGTTAAAGAGGAAAATGGAGATGTAGGACAGGCAGGATTTAGAAACTCAAAGCATGCACGTACACATATGCAATGATTTATAAAGAATTTTTTTTATTTTTAAAAATGATTTATTTACTAACAACATACTTAGAAGAAGCATATCATTACAACACAGTTGACATACTCAATAACGTTT
>NW_008334442.1:2303356-2327934 GCF_000622305.1 Nannospalax galili | reverse complement strand
CAAAACTAGGAATGGTGCAGTGCCCAAACTAGGAGTAGAGAACAGTGGGGGAGATGGAAGGGTGAATGAGGTTGGGGGAGTCAAGGCGCGGAGGGCTCTGCGATAGACTTGGCCCAAGTGGCCTGAGGATAGGAGAGCAGGTTAGGAGAGTTAGCCGGTGGTGCAGGTTCTGGGAAGCAGAGAGAGGTGAGGGTGGTGCCAGGTCCAGACGCAGTGCTCTTGGAGCCCAAGGAAGGCACTAAGTTGGTCTAGGTGAAAAGGATCAGGAAGCAGTATTGGTTCCCCAGGTGTCTGGGGCCCCAAGACTAGGAATGGCACAGGGTCCAAGCTAGAGTATAGAATGCCAGGCGGGGGGGCAGGGGGGTGGGGGGTGGGGTGGAAGGGTGAATGAGGCTTAGGGAGTCCCTGCGCGGAGAGCTGCGCTGTAGACTTACCCCAAGAGGCCTGAGGATAGTAGTGCCGATTTGTAAAGAATTTTAAGAGCATGGATATACAAAGATGAAGTGTAGAATTGGTTTCTCTATTTAGGGCTAAGAGTAGACTTTGTGAATATAAGCATAGATATTTGGCTTCTCTGTTTAGGGCTAAGAGTAGACTTTGTCTGTGGATATAAGCATAGGTATTTAAGACGTGACTTGATGCTATGTCAATTCAGCTAAGAAGTCACCTTAGATTTCCCTCACACCAAGAGCCTAGGAACTCTGCAGTTATGAGAATTGTACCAAGTTTATAGTATTGGGCATAGATATAGATTCTTTCTTGAAGAGCAAGCCCCAAATCCAAAGAGGGAGCCATTAGTTATTCCCATACCAATCATACCACAGTTGCACCAATGGACACATCTTGCCTGGCAGATTGGTATGATAGTTTAGAGAGCTACAGCTGGTTTAAACTATCAAATCCTTTTGCCCACAGCAGTCTTCATAGTACCATCTGGCACCATGGCAGTCAGAGATCGGGAGCAATGTTATAGCCCATTCCAATTTGATTTCTCTACATCTTACATTCAAGATATGTGGTATCTACAGCAGTAGGGTCTGTGTGTAATAAATAGATTTAAATGACAAGAGCCTGTATTGTTTGGAGAGGCAGTAGGTCTTTATGCTGTGTTTTATTTGAAGGATTTCTTGTGTGTGTGTGTGTGTGTGTGTGTGTTGGATTTAACAATTATATGATTGTTGAATGGCAGAAGCCAATATCTCACTGGGGGAGTGGCAATTTATAGTCTGGAAAAAGGGAAAGACACAAATAATCTATGTGTTAATAGATATGAGATAAAGTCATCTGCATGAACTCTGTAACTGATATACAAACAGATGGTTACATGTAGCAGTATTTATAGACATGCACCTGTGGTGGGGTTAGTATGATCCTATATATTCAATTTCTCTGTCAACTGAGGCTTTGAAATGACACTCAAGACTCAAATAGTAACAAGCACACTTATTGCCCAGATTTGAGAACTTAGATTCTAATATTATTCTCTAATAAAGGAACCCATTACTCCAATAAGAACTAGCTAATTATAGGGTTCAACATTTTGTGTTAGTAGAAATTAAAGAGGTTCTAAACAACCCACAATGTTAACAGGATATCAAAGGTACACAGAAGCCAAGTGAAAGATCATCCAGTGCTCCAACCTGGGTCAATTGTTGAACAATGGGCTTAACTAGAACAATTTATGGGTAAAACACAGCAGCATTTGATTATAATCCAAAGTATAAATAAGCATGAGTCCATATTGATATAAAACCATGACTGAGCAAGTAAGTCAATGAAGAGCAGACAAATCTCTCATGTAAAAGTGTTCTGAATAACTGATGTAATAACCTACCCTCAGAGGCAGAACAACAGTCTTCTACTTCTGAAGCATTGGCTGTTACTTCCAAAATATATGCATGACAAGCAGGGCAAAGAGCAACTTCAAAGGAGAAGCCTGTGAAGCAGGGCTTCAGTACCAAGGTCAACACCAAGAGTGATGTGATTCATTTTGATAGTATTTACCCTAGACATGATATGATGAGACTATACCTATGCCTTTGTTGTCCTTCTCATAAAAACCACATACTCACAGTTTAACATGGGAATATTAGAAAAATCCTAATTGAAGAATATTTTCCAAAACATATGACTTGCCTTCTTCAAAACTGTTAGCTCATCAAAAGCAAACAAAGTCTGAGAAACCGCCATAGCTAAGAAGAGCTCCAAGAGATATGAATAGATGTCATGTGGTCCCCTGGATTTGTTCTTGGAACAAAAGAAAAGGGTTTTACATAAAAAAAACAGCGCATGAAGTGTTATTTTAGATAATCATAAATCAATATTCACACATTACTTAATGACAAGAATATCATAATAACTTAAGATAATGATAGAGGAAATTAGGTGTAGGAATGACTTTTACAAACCAAAATAATCTGTACTAAAAAGTTTTACTTAATCTTATATCCAAAAAGTTATTGTCTATAATATAAACAAGTTCACTGAGCTCCTCTTGTGACCTGAGCATAGGTTCTTAATCCCTCAGGATCCCTCTTGCCCTCCACCCAAAATACTATATGGATGTGTGTTTGTGTGCTTATATATCAAAGTGCCAAAAGCAATGCTTCTTTCACTGAAAGCAATGAGGGAAATTGGTTCAATGTGATATTCTAGGCCTAGGGATCAAAGAGCAAGATGCTCTCATAAATAAGAGTGTATCCCAAATTCTACTTCCCCATTTCATGCTGGAGATACTGTTTCAATAACAGAATGAGTGAAGTTCAGGCTCTGGAGTGCAATTCTAAGACAAATCTGTAGGAACTGGTACTCAGCAGTTCAGGTCCACTCTTGGCCTTTAAATGAATACTAAGTGTCAGATTGTCACTTTTTAAATATTGTCATAATGTGGTGTAGAAATGGCACAGTTGGGTCTAAAAAATATGGAAACCAGTTCTCTGTACTAGCTTTTCTATTTACCAGTGAATCTAAAACTACCCTAAAATTAAGCATTTATTTAAAAAATAGTTTTATAATGAATAGGTACATTTCTTTCTAAGACCACATGTGCAGTTGGCTAAGAGGAATTTTCAAAGTCACTTTCAACTTTGTGTATGCACCCTATTTTTAAACATAATCATTTTAACATATACTGTAATTCAGGATTCAGTTAGCAAATGCTTCAAAGCTTCTCAACAATTCCTAGCATACAGCTTGACCTTTAAGATTTCATACATATTGCCATAAGAAAAAAATGTTTCCATATAACGAGCTTGAGCTCCTGCCATACAGGCTCTGACTGTGCCTAACAAGGGTTGACAAAGAGGCTTTTTCTCTCTCTGTCTTGCCTCCCTCTTCCCAGCACCTGTCTTCCCCAGCCAATTGAGATATATCCCACACTACTCACTCTCCTGAGATTCCAATATGATATGGCACATGTAAGCTCTGAAAAAAGTACATGGGAGGGAGTGAGAGATAAGGAACTTTACCAGAATCCTGTATCTGTCCTGTGTTTCTGAGAAAATTAATAGCAGCCAGCACAGACAATTGTGACTTTAGGTTTCAGTAAGAAAACTCTTGAAAAAAATTGAAATGGAATGAGCTATCAATGAATGCATCTAGTCCTCAGTTTTCCCATCTGTTAAGTGATAAAGCTGAAATCACACTTTATTTCATCCCTTAATGAGAACAAACCCTAAGGTAAGGTCCAAGGAAGGTGTTCATCACAAACTCCACTCAACAACATCAGTGTGATCCAGGTGCTAAATTATTCCCTTGAGATGCAGGTGCTGAACTACTCCTAGAGTTGCAGGCTCCTAGAGCTAAATGTCCTAAGCCATATTCATACCCTCTGTTCTCTCTCTCAACAGGGACAAAGCAAGGTCAGAATAGGCCCCTGGAGGGCAACAGTGGGAAAAAGACGCATGCAGCCTTTCCTCGGCAGACAAATATTCATTTTTATGAGTTGGAAGCCTCTGGCTCCCTCCCTTGCATCAGAAACTGCAGCAGCTCAGGCTGCCGCAGGATGTATTTGTCTTTCCCTACACATTATTATTTTATTGTTATTGCTCTCATTCCTTCCTGACTGTGAGCCAATGAGCAGAATTATTTTTATTTACTCAGATTTTTTGGATGCTTGAATATATTACTTCAATAGAGTTTATATTCTCTATAATAGCGTATAATGGTTATACTTTAGACATTTAAAGGCAATTGGGCACATTCAATATGTTCATGACATATAACTTTATAATGCCCTATCTCTCTGTGTATTAAATGTTTCATGTTAATAAATTCTAGCCTACTTTGTATGTTTCATATTTGTGTGTATAAACTCATAAAAATCATAATAACTGGCATGAATTTTTCTGGTAAACTTATAGTGTGAGAACGTAACTGGGAACAGTTGAAACCAGGGGTAAAGTTCTATAATTGGGGAAATCAAGTAGAACATGAAGATGTCTTAAAATACAATTTCATTAACATTCTGACCAGATCAAAAAAAAAATCTTAGTGATGAATTTGAATAAAACTCTTCCTAGCATCAAGCAAGCAATACACTGTTCAGCCAAGAAGTCTGTGTACAGATGAATCATCTTCTGTCTGACTCAGACTCCCGACAAAGAGTGATTTTCATTGTAAACTAATTTTTATAATGTCCTAGTTTCAATGTCATCTGCGTCACTGACACATTTCTTCCAAAATGCTGGCTATGGCTTACAGAAGCTGTGCATCCTCTCTTTGACAAGTCTGAAGAGGAGGATTAATATCCAGATATGATGGAGCATGATGACATGACATCATCCTCAGAGGTGACCCAGGCCAGACTGGAGCTTGTACCCCCCAATGACATTATTGTTGACTATTGCAACTGTCTCTATTGTCCTGTCTGACATGTGCAGGGTGATGAAGGGAATGCATGCTGGTGGCCAGGAGAAGGGGTTAATCACCCTTAGAAGTGGGGATGAGTAAGTTAGATTTCTTTTTTTCTTTCTAAAGAGATGCGGGTCTCGTTGCACACATGTATGAAAAGTAGAGTATGAAACTAAGAAGAAGGCACTTAAATGAAGCTGCCAGCAGGGCTTCAGGAATTTAATAACCATAATTCCAGTAGCTTTAGGTTTAATCCTTTGTGCCTGCACAAGTTAATCCTTTATTTTGGTGCTAGAAGATATTTAACAACTTTTCTTTCTGGTCCATTATTTATGTTCATTCCATAACAACTTTCCTTTGCTCTAAAGCTAGACTGATTTATAAGGAAGAAAAAAAATCTGTCAACCAAGTTCCTCTGTTGATATTAACCAATTTTTGCATAATGTAATATTTTTATTTCTGACTCATAATGTTTTCCTCCCATTGAATAGCTCCCATCATTCTCATTTCTTGTTTTTACTTCCATGTAAGTTGTATAGCACCATGTTCAAGGAAATACTAATTAATGTTACAACAATTGCTGATTATGAAACAATGGCAAAAATAGTTTTCAGTTGTTCTTAAAAATGTTTATTCCAGTAACAGAAATTTCATTTTCAACAAGTTGATGAGATTTAACTGGATGTTTTGAACTGCTATAGCTGAAATACTCCTGGGTAAAATACTAGCCAGAGTTAAATTTTACTGAACTTTAAGGGAAAATAGCTATTCTATTATTGATTACTTTAATGAAATCCTAAAGATTCACTTTTGCTTTTACTTTTTCTAATGAAACTAAAAGCCAAAGTACACTGCTTCTGGAGTCTGTATGGTCAAAGTCTAAATACAAAGAAATGCTGCTTAATGAAGACTCTTTTTTTTATGTTTTTGCAAATTTAATGCAATAGAATTTGATTATATTTAGATGCCCTCCCCCATCCACATCCTCCTTACTACACCACTCAAATTCATCCTCCTTACTACACACACAGACACACACACACACACACACACACACACACACATGCTCTCTCTATAATATATACATATATGCGATGTTTTAAAAATATTGGTTTAGAATTTAAATTCGGTGACAGAAGGTTACAGTAGAACAATAACAGACTTAATTAAAACTGCAAGTGTAATTCTAATTCCTTCTGATTCTCTGTACAACCTTGGGGAACATCACCTAGTTCTTAGATTCAGGTTTTAATTCTTAAAATTGATCAAAATCTTTGTATTCTCTTTGGTTCACCAGCACTTTTTGGAAACATGCATTACTTTTGTGTGAGTGGTGCCCTTTGCATCAAAGCTGGCATTAAACTGATTCTAGTGGGAATGGCAATCCTCCTTGTTTATAGCTTTCATCCTTTCTGATGGATCGGTATCTACTTATAACCAGTTGCTGCCCAGGCTGTATTGTTAAGTATTTTATATATAACTGACTTAAATATTTTTCATGCACCCATACTCAGATATATCCTTAAAATATGCCTAACCTCTCTAACCTTACCCAATTACTTTCTGAGCAGGACTCTAATAACTTAGGGATTAAGAGCAGGATTTGACAAATGGACTGCATCAAATTAAAAAAAAAAATAAAAGCTTCTATAAAGCAAAGGAAGCAATTACCAGAGTGAAGAGATAGCCTACAGAACTGGAGAATAGAAGAAAATCGTTGCCATCTGATAGGGGATTAGCATCTACAACACATAAAGATCTCAAAAAATAACAGCAATTAAGGAGATGGCACATATGGTAAAGTATTTGTCACACAGCATGAAGACCTGAGCTCAGTCTCCAGACCCCACAAAAAAAAATTGAGCATGATGGTGTGAACTTGCAATGTAGGTGCTGGGGAGCAGAGACAAGAGGATTCCTATGACTTGCTGGCCAGTTAGTCTTGCCTTTTGGAATCTCCAAGGCAATAAGAGGCCCTGTCTCAAAGAACAAGTTTGATGATTCCTAAGGAATAATACCCACGTTTGTTCTTTGGGCTCCATATGTGCATGTACATATGTGTATGCAGACACACACACACACACACACACACACACACACACACACATACACACACACATACACAAGAATAAACAACAAAAGAACAAGGAGATTAATAGACAAATGAACAATTTTCGAAAGAAGTGCAAATGACAAATGCATGCAAAAATATGCATCGTTTTCAGTCATCATGGAAATCAAAATGAAAACTGCACTGAGAGTCCATCTCATCCCAATCAGAATGAATATCATGAAGAAAACAAACTTATCCTGGACATGGTGGCTAAGCGTGCAATCTCAGCATGTGGGAGGCTCAGGTAGGAGAATCGCAAGTTTGGGGTCACCCTGAACAGAATTGAGAAGGCTGAACAATGCAAAGCAAGCAATAAGGAAGAAAGGAAGAGCGGGAGGGATGGAGGGAGGGAAGGAGTACACGTTTATAGAAATATCATGACGGTTACCATTGTTTTTTACAATAAATACATGCTACTATCAGGAACTTGGCAAATTGAATGCAATCATCTCTTCCCACTTACATTACTATTTATCTCAAACAGGATTTTCTTCTGATATCATGGCACAAGGTGCTTTCATGAGTTTTGTGTCACTACTAGTTTTATTACTCTCACTCCTTTTTTGTTTGATTTTCTTCTTAATAAAATAAACTTAAAATTCATTTAAAAAAGAGCGTTTATTAAATTGCCTCCCTTATGTGAAATTATTTTTATTTTATCCTTTCTCTGAGATGAAATTTTGTATATTTTCATAGGGGCAATATTTTAAAACTATGCTAGCATTTAGAGATGCATACGCTAACAGTTCTCTACAAATCATAAGTTAATATTGATATTCAGAAAAATAAGAATGAAAATAATAATTTTCCTCAGGTCATTGAATATGCTACTCCACTAGCATCTTATAACAATTGTCACTCATGTGTGAGTACTCTATCTTCTCTGTTTCCATTCAAGAGTTTCTCCTGGTCTTTTATGCTAAGCAGCCCCTGTACTATGTGTCTTAATATGGACTCCCTCCTATTGATTGTGATTTGGATGCATAGCTTGTATACATAGGTAGTTACGATTTTGATTGTTCTTTCTTTTAAGGAATTTTTAACAATTATGACTTTAGTTTTCTTGCTTTTCTTATTATAATTTACTTAATGTACAAACTACTAGGTTTTATTATTAAATTGTTTACTCACATTCACCCCTGCTGCTCTTCCTGCCCCTCTTCCCCTCCTCTTGCTGTTCCACTTTTTCTCCTACCCAGTGGTCTCCTTCTGCTTTTAAGTCTTTCTCTCTCTCTGTCGCTGTCTCTGTCGGTCTCTTTCTCTTTCCATAGAAAAGAAAATGCGCGTTATTTTGTCTTCTCTCCATTATCGCATTTTCCCCCTTCTCCCACCCCCCTCTTAGTGTTTCTGTTTTCATGTCTCATCTGTACATAAGTATATATTTGAATATAGGTTCTTCAGATGAGAGAGATATATAATATGTATATTTCCGAGTCTGACTTTATTTCAATTTTCATGATTATATTTAATTTTTTTGAATTTCCCAACAGATGACTTAATTCATTCTTTACAGTTGAATATAACTCCGTAACACAGTTAATTTGTAATTGTGTTATGGAGCTATATTCAAATATTTATATGCTTACCCATTCATCTGTTAATGCATATCAAGGCTAATTCTGTATCTTGGTGACTGAACAATTCAGCAATAAAAGTGAATGCGCAGATATATGTATCCTATAGTACTCTGATTCAGATTCCTTCAGGTGTATACCCAAGAGTGGTAGAGTTGAAAGACATGGAATTTCCATTTTGTGTTTTTGAGGAAGCTCCTTACTAATTTGATAGTGACTGCACAAGTTTACATTCTCATCAGCAGTGTATAATGGTTTTTCTTTGTCTACATCTTTACCAGCATTTGTTATTTGTTGAGTTGATAGTAGACATTCTGACTAGAGTGAGACAGAATATCAGTGAAGTTTTAATGTGCATTACCCTAATGGCAAATAATGACAATAAATATTTTTACAATATCTATTGGCCTCTTGTTCATCTTTGAGAATTCCCTGTTCAGTTCATTTTCCAAATTTTTGATGAAATTATTCATTTTTGTGGTGTTTGTAATTTTTAATTATTCATATACTCTGGAATCTAATACCCCATCAGATCCACACTTATCGAAAGGTTTTTCTCCATTCTATAGGCTATTTCTTCATTTTGTTGATTGTTTCCTTTTTTCAGAAACTTTTAGTTTAATTCAGCTCCATTTGTCAATTATTAGAAATATTTCTATGTTTTGGGAGCAAATTTTTAGAAAATCTTTGCCTATGCATATATCTTTTACTATAATTATCATACTTTGATAATTTCATTCATAATTATTATATTTGAAATATTTCTTTCCCATCCAGTACCTCTCCAACTCCTCTCATGTTCCTCACTCCCTCTCAATTTCTTGTCTTCCTTTCTATTATTATGGTTGCATATACAAACATAAATTTATAAATATAAATATATAAGGGACTGAGTCCATTTAGTGATGTTCGTGTGTCTCTATATTTAAGACTGCCCACTTGGAATTACATAACCCATAGGAGATAGTCTTGAGAGAAAATTGATTGTCCCTTCCTCAGCATCCATTGATTACCTGTAACTCTTCAATTTGAGGTGGGATCCTGTGACATTACCCCATCCACCTTAGCATGTCAGCTTATTTTGTCATTATGTAGATCTTGCTAGGCTGCCATATTGTGGAGATTTTATAGGTACAGTTCCACTATCATTTCTAGAATGCATAACTAGCAGCTGCTGTCTTGTCCCTCTGGTTCTTATATTTCTTCCACCTCCTATGTTCCCTGAGCTTTAGGTGTGGAGGTTGCATTGTACATGTATCACTTAGGGCTAGGCATTTCATACTCATTTGTTATCTGCATTTGACCAGTTGTGGAACTTTGTAATAGTCTCCATATGTTGCAAAAAGAAGCTTCTTTGATGAGTGATGAGAGATATACATATTTAGTTTAGAATGTAGTAAAAAATTACTTTGGTCTAGGGAAGTGACAGAAGTAGGTTCTTCTGTAGGATCTATGACCTCTCCAACTATGTGTGTACTTGGTTATGTTCATAGTATCACATGTGAGACACATGAATTCCCTCCCATTAATCAGGCCTTTTTCCAATCCTTTCTTTGTCTCTGTCTTTGTCTCTGTCTCTCTCTCGTGTGTGTGTCAGGGGGTAAAATATATGAATCCATTTTCATTCTTCTACATGTGGATATACTGTTTCCTAAATATCATTTGTTGAAAAGACTGTTATTCTCCAATTTATATTTTTGACACATTTGTCAAAAACCAGGGGCTGGATATGTGTTAAGTTTATTTTTTGCTTCTCTTTTATACTCAGTTGATCTACTCATCTGTTTTGTGGCAGTACCATGCTGGCTTGTTGTTATTGCTGCTGTTGCTGAAGCTCTTTCTTATGTTGTTTTTTATTATAGCTCTGTGGTGTCATTTGAAGTCAGGTATTACAGTGCCTCTAACATTGCATTTTCTGCTTTGGATTGCTTTGAGCCCCTGGGACCTTTTGTGCTTCCATATGAATTTTAGGTTGGTCTCTACTTTCTATCTCTGTGAAGAATGCTTTTGGAGAATTTTATTAAAGATATTTATTTTCTTTGATAATTTCATACAATGTATTTTGAAAAACTTCTACACCAAACTCCTTCCCCTAACTCCTCCCAGATCTGCTCCTACCTCCTGACTCCCCCAACTTCATATCCTTTTTTTTTCTTTCTTCTTTTTGTCTTTTTGAAACAGGGTGTCCCTGTAACCCCAGCTGTCATGGAACTCACTATGTAGACCAGGCTGGCCTTGAACTCACAAATATCTGCCTGCTTCTGCCTCCCAAGTGCTGGGATTAAAGGCATGTGCCACCACACCTGGCTCTCTTTTAAAAAATTTTTAAACCCATTGAGTCCAATTTGTGCTGTCCATTTACTGCTGGGTATGGAGACATTCACTGGAGTGTGGTTGACCTATCAGGAACCACACACTTAAAGAAAACTGACTTTCCCTACTCCAGAAACCATCAGCTGTCTGTCACTTCTCATTTAAGGACTCCATGAGCCCTTCCTACTACAGGCTGGAATGTTGACTGGCTTGGTCTTGTGCAGGTCTTATGCAAGCTACAATAGCTTCTGTGAATTCATGAGTGAAATATTTCTGTCATGTCCAGGAAGCTGCTGTTCTGGTCCTCCTTCCCAATGAGTCTTTTATAATCTTTCTGCCCCCTTTTTCACATGGGACCTGAGCCCTGGGTGGGGATGGGGTGGTTGGGGACATGATATATATCCCATTTGTGACTGAGTAATCCACAGCCACTTATTCTCTGCAATTTGATCCTTTGTGAATACCTGCATTAATCACCATCCACTGCACAAAGAAAACTCTCCAATGGGGTCTGAGAGGAGCACTAAAAATCAGGCAAAGGTGTAAATTTAGATGGCAGTTTGGTATTATGTTCATTTAGGAAATAATAGGAGCCAGTTCACCCCTGGGACCTGTGGCGTATTCAACTGTGGGTTTTGGTTAGCTTTATAGCACCAGGTATGTGTTTCCTCCAGTACAGAATACCTTAAATCCAGTCAGAGAGCAGTTGATTCTATGAAATTCATGCCAATAACATCTTTCCAAGCTGATCATTTTGAAGTTCACAGGGGTCATTGGAATTTTAATGAGTATTTTATCAAATCTGTTCATAGTTCCCAGTGCACAGCATTTTTAAAATATTAATTCTGCCAATTCATGAGCACTAGAGCTCTTTCCAACTTTGGATGTCTTCAGTTTTTTAAGTGTTTTAAAGTTTCCATCACAGAGGTCTTTTGTCTCCTTACCTAGGTTTATTCCTAAGCAAATTTCAATCTATTGTGAATGAAAATTTTTCCTGATTTCTTTCTCAGCAAGTCTGTTACTAACATATAGAAAATCTGAAGTAAAGTGTGCTATGAAATTAAAAATTACTTAGGCTAAATATAGGAGTGATAAATGATAGAAATTAAGAGGGCAGAAAAAGAGAAGTAAAAGAAAAGCAACATTAAGTGAAAGGAAATAGGAGAAGAGTAGAAAAATATTTTACAAAGAAGAGAAGAATAGGAGGTTAGAAAAATAAAGTTTATAAACATAATGATATAAGTTTAAAAAATAGAAAACAAATAAATTGTATATGGTTTTTCTAGCAAGGATTTTAAAGCGAAAATACTACTAAAAGAATAATAGCAAAGCAAAATGAGAAAAAAACAAGAATAAAAATGAAGAAGAAAGAAAGAGAAGGAAAGGAAGAAAGAAGGAGAGAGACAGAGACAGAGACAGAGAGAAGATTGCTCACTAGTGACAAAGTACCCCCATAGCTGTTTGGCTCAGCTTGTTTTTTGGAGTCATTCCTCCACTTCTCCACACTTTGCAGCTGTCCTGTTACTGCTTTTGTGAATCTCCAAAGCTTCTCCTCACTTTACCTCTTGAAATAGAGTCTATTTTTTCTTTCTTTTACTTTAGTGCATCACATAGACATCTTCAATAAGCCATTATACCGGGAAGTCCTCAGAACTTTTATTCCATTTCCTCTCCCCATTTCTTTTCCTTAATATGGTATAAAACTCCTATGAACACGCAGTTTGGCTTCTCGGCCTATGCTCTATGCCTCTTGAATTATCTTTCATATTATTTATCTATTCTTGATACCTTATTTTGTATAATTTCCTCAAAAATATCTTCCAAGTTGTTAACTTCCTCTTTGCATATGTCTGCATTCATCATGCAGTTTTTACGTTTGATAACTAATTTGTTAGCTTATAGAAATTCTATTTGGTTTTTTTATGTTTCCCTGTTTTTTAAAATGCGCTGGATAAAGCTCTTAATACTAGAGTTCTATAATGGGAATCCCATTATTGCTCCATACCTAGACCTCATCTTTCAATACCTGTATCAGTGATAAAGTCACCATTGCAATCTCTTACCTTAGTGTTGAATTATGCTTATTTCTCTGCAAACAAATATATTAACATATAGAAGAAATGGAGTGATGTAGATGTCCCAAGCTTAATTTCCTGAAGGAATGATGTGAATAGTGTAAACATGTGGAACCAGCCAATAGAAGCTGCATCGGACTCAGACAGAATTGCCAAGATTAAGTGAGTAGTTGCTATTCAGCCATAGTCAACTGCTGCCAAGTGTAAGGAAGACCTGCCAGATTTTCTGATTTGTCAAGAGAATACAAAAAAAAAAAAAAAAAATCACCGTCTTTCCTTTAAATCTTTCAAAATCTGTATATTAAAAACATATTCTTTTTTGGAAAGTGGTAATGTCCACAACTGCATGTTTGTTGATGAAATATGCAAGCACAGATTTGGAAATTAGGCAGATATTGATTGTTATTTAAGCTTCTGGAAGACAATCTACTTCCCTAAGTATTAATTATCTCATTTGTATGATGGTAAACAGTAACTGTTAAGATAATTAGATAAGAAAAGGTAGGTAATATTGCCTTAGATGGCACTTAATACATAATGAATATTTAATAAAGATCTAGAGAATAATCTCCTTATGGAGATTATCCCCAGTATACAATCTAGCATGGCATCTATTAAGCATCTACTAATAACACATCTATAAATTAAATAAGCAAATAATACTACTTGAGTATGTTTTTATTTATAGAATTGGTCATATCTCATATATGATATTTATGATAGTCGTATTTCCACAAAATTTGTGGTTAGTACAAAACATTATCAATCTTGAATCAGTTCTTTAAATTTATTAAGCTATTCCCAAGTTTGAAATATTAGACAAAGCTATACAATGCTGAAAATCTTTCAGGTTTTAGGAGTTCTACTAATAATGTTCTTTCATCCAACTCTATCCCTTCACATATGTGTATGTTAAACAATGAATGTGTATGATGATATCAAGATGTAGACTCGGGGCAGGTAGTGTGGACAGAAACATGGCTGATGTTGTAAGCCATATTCTTGGTCCAAATTAACTAAATCTTGACAAATGAGAAAATAAATGTATATATGCAAAACAAAATGAAAACAGAAACTATGTGTAGTAGGAGAATAGGATTGCTTATAGTACAGATTTTATTAGTGGACAGGTTCAAGCTACCAAATAATTCTCTGGATTTCTGAAATGTATCCTTTTGAATGTCCCACACACATGGCTGTTGGCAACACACACAACTCAAACTCCGGGCTGAAGAACAGGCTTATAGGGCGGGGATGATGGGGGAGTGTTTTCACGTACATCTTTGCTACACAGCTGAAGGCTCTGAATTCACATAGGCTTAGAATTTTAGACAACTGAGGCTCTCATTCACTATCTTAATTTGTCTCTGTTTTGAATTGATTTTCATTTGTGATACTAAAAGAAATACAGTTTAGCATTTAAAATTATATGGTTCAGTGTATAGTTCTCAAATTTCCTCCTGTACTTTAGGTCCTATACCTGTAAGCTGAGATATAAGGATAAAAATATACACTTTTCACACATTGGAGTTGACTAACTAGGAAAATCTTATTTTAAAATACAGTGAGAAATATAGTATATTGGTTACTTTTCTGTTGCTGTGAATAAACACCGTGATCAATGCAACTTATAAAAGAAAAAGCTTGTTTGACTTATGGCTCAAGAGGGATAAGAGTCCATCATGGCAGGGGAGGTATAGCAGGATGTAGTAATATGTAAACAATAAAGCTTTATGAATATAACAGAAAGTTGAGAGCTTATGTCTTCAAGAAGGCGCAGGAAGTAGAGAGAGATGGTGAAAGTGGGGCAGGCTGATGAACTTTCAAAGCCCACCCCAGTATCTGACTTTCTCCAACATGGCCAGGCCTCCTAAACCACAGCAGTGTCACTAGCTGGGGCCATGTTTTCAAATATTTGAAGCCTATAGGGGGTATTCTCATGCCAGCCACTACAGGCTGTGAGAATGCAAAGAATAGATGCTAAGCAAACCTCTACATGAAACATATCAGTAATATCTTAAATAACAAAGGATGAAAGGCAGTGTCTCCACATCCCAGTGAAAACTGAGTCCTCTCATAGTACAAGTCCATCTGCTTTTCTTTCCTTTCTTTATGGAAAAAGACTCCATCTAAGAATTTGAGTGAAGTGAAGACTTTGCTATGTCTTTATTTTAATGTATTGTAAGGAGAGTTTTATGTTAAATTAGTAATATGTAAACAACAAAGCTTTATGCATATAATAGTAAGTACAGATACACGATTAGAGATTTATGTAAGACAACAGTTCTGAACATAGGTATTGTAAATGATAAGCACAATAAAGAGTATTATTGTAGTTGTATTAACTGCTACATTCATAAAAATTCATCTGTCTCTACCATCATCCCTTGATCTGAAGGTCATTAACAGCAGCTTTGGCTCAAAGTATGGGCCAACTTAAAATTAGATTAAAAATGCTTAACTCTTCTTGCCAGGAATTGACATTATCAGGTAGCAATGACACCTCCTGAATGCTCAAGAGCAGTGAGTCAAGGTTCCGCAGGACAGATGGCATCAGACTGTCACCTAAACTTTCAACCTTTGTAAGTTCTCCCTTTCGCTCTTTTCTGTTTTCCAGGTTTGAACGATTTTACATGTTAAATAAATTGTATTTATTAATGCTTATTCATATTTTTGCTAATGTGTATAAAGACACTTTTTATGATTCTGATTCTTTTACTATATTGAACTATTAAAATTCCAGCCAGTATCATTTTAATTAGCTCTCTGATCTATAGCTAATCTATATGATTGCAAATATCTTATGTATATGTGCATCATATATACTAAAATAGGCTTATGAGAAGAACCATGTTTTGAGGACCCCCTAATGGATATTGATTCCTCATTGTTTCATAAGAAATTCAGATCTAAAGTATGTATGCTAATCATATTTCTCTCAAGGAGGAGAATCTGTAAAGGAAAAATCTTGGTGGCAATAATCATGGCAAATTTAGAAACTTCATTTGTATAATGCCAATAACAACAAAAATCTATGTGTAATATAAAAAAATAACAAGTGAGCCAAAATTGGCTATGGTTGTTAAAACATTTTGAAATAATGAAATGTAAATAGCTAGAAAGGATTGAACTCACAAAGGGCAGCTAACATGATCCTGTACTTACAACCACTGCTCAGAAACCAGCTCAGATATTATTTTTCACCAAGGAAATAAGCACTTGTCTTTAGACAAACTCCCATGTGGCAAGACTGAAGCAAGCATTTATTGTCATTCTACAGTTCTTTGAAAAATCAATCCAAAAGAGAAATTCTGTGATGATCCGTTTCTCCCTGTTTTACTGATACTCTACACTCTGAACATGAACTCAACTTAAAAATAAAGAGGAAAAAGAGAAAAAGAAAGACACAGAGAGAAGCAAAGACAAATGATGGAGTGAGAAAGACCTGTTTCCAAATATCAAGTCAGAGAGTGCAGGTCTTTTCCTGGAATTCCCCTAGAGTTACTTAGGACAAGAATGTGGTCCACTGAGATCAAAGCCAAGAAGAACAAAGAAAGTCAGTGATAAACAGTTTACTAGGAAGAAATCTTAAACAAACACTGACAGTTTATGGAGTGACTGGGATAAAAATCAGCTGTTCAGACTAATCTCTCATTTCCCTCCATCAAAATAAAGATGGAACTTGCTGTGTGCCTGACTAAGGCCTGGACACCCTGAGTATGCGTATTTTCCTAAAGTAGAATAAATGTAATTTTTCAGCTCATTATATCTCACCGTCAAACCAGATCTGTTTTGTTTCACTGCTCAGGGATTATTATGTAATGAGAAGCTGTCTGCACTCATTGTAGACTCCTGAATCTATCAGTGGGTTAGGAATTTTAAATAGCATAAATCCTACTAATTGCTTCATGATCAGAAGGGTTTTCTGTAAATACTACATATGTGTAATGTTAATGAAAAAAGACACTTTGGATTGCTCCATTTCCCAATTATCTGAACAAATTTAAAAATATACTTAAGGACAAGGTCTCAAATACACACACATTCTGATGTGTCAAGACTTTATTTTTCTGTAACTGATACAATTTTTAAAAATTCTCCATTCTTCTGAGTAATAGAGCTATGTCTAGCAGTGACTATAATTTACTTCATTAAGTAATTTAGTCCAGCCTAATAATTAAAACAGTCTTTTATGGGTAACCATGTTTCTGCCTAGATGACTCATGTATGTCCTTGAGTCTTGTTCCGTCTTGCAAAGTCTCACTGCCAATCCTTGCTTATCTTAGCACATCCTGGTATATGAGGCAGTGTTGCCATGTGGCCTCACACAGCAGAGAGGGTGAGGGGAGCCTTGCAGTGTATGCATATTACCCTGGACTCTTGCAAATCTCTAGCTACTGAGGGACTGGGTTTGCTGTTTGCTGACTGGTAATACTCGGGAAACTGCCATGGCAGACTGCAGAATCAATCACAGAAGAATTAGAGGAACTTTCCAAATGCATATTGTCAGGAGAAGATATGAAAAGGAAGCCAGCTGGGACTCAAGGACATTTACACTGTTTGGGGGAAAATATGTTTATGGAGAAACAGCTTAAGTAATTATTTTACTCATTTTCTTAGAAAGTTTTTGGCAAATAGCAAATTATATGATCATCTTTGTTCTTAAGTCAGAAAGTTACAATGTTGTATGTGTCCATCATTTATTGTTGAAATGGGCTCTCGTATAATCGATTTCTATCTAATATTGACTGAAACGGGTTTCTTCTATGTTCATCCAGCAGTCCTGGGGATAAACACGTTGGCAGTACACTCATATGAAAGAGGAAAATGATGTCATGAAATCGACTTTGCCTTTATAAGGAGAATTAAACAGCACAGTGTCTTCAAAATTACAGGAAACAAATTTATTTTCCCCCTTATTCCGCTAATTGTGAACTTGATAAGAAATAAATATCTTCCATGAAAGATACTTCCAATGGCACTCAGGAAGTAGGCCTTCATGAGAAAATAATTTTTATAACTTTTTTATTCAAATTTTGTGCATTTTGTACAATATAACTTGATCATAGTTAGACCCCCTCCCTTATCCTCACCCTCACATAACCTCCTCCCCCCACCAGATTTCATGCAGTTTGTCATATATGTTAAGGCCTAGCGAGTCAAGTTTGTATATCCAGATGTCCCTTGATGTGAGATCATCCATTGGAGCCTGTTCAGCCTATCTAGAATGACTCCCGTAAAGAAGACCAACTCTCCCTCACCCAGCAGTGATCAGCTGCCAATACATCCTCACCCAAGGTTGAGGTTTCTTATCCATTTGTCTATCTTGAATTTTTGTCTACTTTGAATTTGCATGGATCTTGTGCATGCTGCCACCATTGTTGTAAGCTCATATGAGCATGTTCCCTAGCCATCTGAGTCATCTATCACCCCTAGTTCTTAAAAATTTTCACCCCATTTTCACAATGATCCCTGAGCGCTGTGGTAGGTGAGGTTTTATATAGGAGTCCTATCCAGGGACATGCACTTTGCAGTATCTTATTCTCTACATTTTGGCCAGTTGTGGCTTTCTGTGTTAATCGCCATCTGTTGAGAGTTGAGGAATGCATTAATAGTCTCTCTTCCCCTTTGTTCCACTAAGTTCCCTGAGGCTTAAGTGCAGAGATTACATTGTACATGCATTGCTTATGGCTGGAAAATTCATGGTCATTTATTCTCTGCATTTGAACAGTTGTGAAACTTTGTAATAGTCTCCATCTCTTACAAAAGGAACTTCTTTGATGAGTGGTGAGAGGTATAGTTGTCTGTAATATAAGGATACATATTTAAAATGTTGTAAGAAATTACATTGGTCTAGGGAAGAGACAGAAGTAGATTCTTCTCTTGGGTCTATGACCTCTCCAACCGGGTACTTGGCTGTATTTACAGAACCACACATGAGTTCCCTCCCATTGAGATGACCTTAAATACAATCAGATAGCTGTTTATTACCCCCAAGAAGAAAGTGCCACTACTGCACTAATTGAGACAGTTCACTGCTCCTGTATATTTTTGTGGTTCTTAGGCTTTACGTCTGGGTTGGACCACTGATTGTTTTTCTCCCTTAGCAGATTGCATAGTGTCCTATGATATTATCAGAGCTCATCCTCAGGGAGGAGGTCTTCCAGGTCAGTTCCAGCTCAACTGCTCTAAGTCCTGTTACCAAAGTTTGGCCTGTCTTCAGCAGTGTAGTCTTATTCTCAAGTTCTGGGAGGCAATCAAGGACTCTTGGCACCTTTGTCAGATATTAGGTGGCTGAAATTGCATACACTCATGTTTGGGACTTCTATTTTGTTCCATTGGTCTACATAGCTGTTTTTGTGCCAATACCATACTCTCTTATGACTACAACTCTGTAATATAGTTTGAGATCTGGTATGGTAATTCCCTCAGCATTGTTCTTTGTACTCAGGGTTTCTTTGAATATCTGGGGTCTTTTGTGACTCCTTACGAATTTTAGGATATTTTTTCTATTTCTGTGAAGAATGTGGTGGGGGTTTTATTGGGATTACATTGAATCTATAAATTGGTTTGATTAAGATAGCCATTTGCACAATCTTAATTCTACCAATCCCTGAGCACAGGTCTTTCAACATCCTTATATCTTCTTCAAACTCAAGTTTTTCTTCCATAATTTAAAATTTTCATTGTAGAGTAATATTATTGGTTAGGTTTATTCTTGAAGTTTTTTGAAGCTATTGTGAATAGAAGTGTTTCCATGGACTCTTTCTCTGATTGCCTGTTATTAGCATATAAAAAGGGTGCTGATTTCATAAATTATATCCTGCAATTTGACTGAAAATGTTGATCATTTCTAGAAGTTTTCTGGTGGAATCTTAGGCCTCTCTTATGCCTGTTCTTTTCCAATTAACACCCTTTACTTTCCTTCTCTTATCTTATTGCTCTAGCAAGAGCATCAAGCACTATATTGAAAAGGAATGGGAATAATGGACAACCTTGTCTGGTTTGTGATTTTAATAGGAATGCTTCAACTTTTTCTTCATTTAGAATGATGTCGACTGTAGATTTCTTGGATAGAGCTTTAATTTTGTTAAGGAATGTTCCCTCTAAGACTTTTAACATAAATGCATTTTGGATTCTGTCAAATGCCTGTCCTCTATCTGTTGGAATGATTATGTGATTTTTGTCTTTAAGTCCATTTATATGATATATTTATTGACATACATATATTGAGTGTATGTATCTCTGGAATAAAGCCAACTTGATGATGATGGATGTTCTTTTTGACATGTCTATATGTGGTTGGAGAGTATTTTGTTGAGAGTTTTTGCATTAATGCTCATTAGGGATATAAGCCTATAGTTTTCTATTTTGTTGTTGTTTCATTACCTGGTTTTGGTATTATGTAATACTGGCTTCAGAAAAGGCATTAGAGAGTTCTCCCTATGTTTTTATCTTTTGGAATTTAAGTAGTATAGGTTATAGATCTTTCAATGACTGGTAAAATTTGGCTGTGAAACCATCTGGGCTTGGGAATGTTTTAGGAGGGAGACATACTACTGTTTGGATTTCCTTCTTTGTTTGTATGGGCTTATTTAAACTGTTGTTGTCTTCTTGGTTTAACTTTGGTAGATTCACTGAATTTAGAAGCTCATCCACTTCTTTTAGATTTTCTGATGTAATAGAGTACAGGTTTTTAAAGTATCTCCTTATAATGTTCTGGATGTTTTCAGTGTCTGTTCTGATGTTTACTTATCGTCTCTGATTTTGTTGGTTTGGACTTGCTCTTTCTTTCTTTTGGTTAGTTGGGCTAAGGGTCTGTCTATCCTGTTTATCTTTTAACAAAATCAAGCTCTTAGATTCATTGATTCTTTGTATTTTTTTCTTTGTTCCTACTTTGGTGATTTCTGCTCAGGTTTTTATTATGTTTTCCCGTCTGTTGAATTTGGGTTTGTTTTGTTCTTGTTTTTCCAAAATCTTGAGTGGTATCATTAAGTCATTTATTTGTGCTCTTTCTGATTTTTTTATGTAGGTGCTTAGAGATATAAATTTCTCTCTTAGGACTGCTTTTAATGTGCCCCTGACATTTTGCTATGTTGTGCTATTATTTCAACTTAATTCCAGGAATATTTTTATTTCTTTTGTGATTTTTTTCACTCATTTATCATTTAGGAGTGAGTTATTTTATCTCCATGAGTTCATGTAGTTACTAGAGCTTCTTTTACTGTTGATTTTAAGTTTCATTGCATTGTGGTCCTATAGAACACATAGAATTATTTCAATAATTTTATATTTCTTGGTTTATTTTGTGTCCTACTTTGTGGTTTATTTTAGAGAAACATCTATGGGCTTCTGAGTAGAATATGTGTTCTTTTGTACTTGGGTGAGATATTCAGTAGATGTCTCTTCAGTTCATTTTATGTATACTATTATTTAATGCTGATGTTTCTCTATTCTTTGTCTAAATGACTTGTCCATTGGAGGAACTGGGGTTTTGAAGTCACCTACTATTACTGAGTTGTCATTAGTCTGTCTTGAAGTCCAGTAGTACTCATTTTTATGAAACTGGGTGAAACAGGGATTGTTGCATATGTATTTATGATTGTGATGTCTTCTTAGTCAAGTGTTTTCTTGATCAGGACACTTATAGTGACCTTCTTTATCTCTCCTGATTAATTTTAACTTGAAGTCTACTTTGTCAGATATTAGAAAAACAACCACTGTTTGCTTCTTAGTGTCATTTGCTTGGAATATTTTTTTCCATCCTTTCACAGTGAGTTTCTTGTGAACAACAAATAGATGGATTTTGTTTCCCAATGCATTCAAATAACCTGTGTCAACCATTGATATTTAGAGTTATTCTTGAAAACTGTGGATTGGTTACTGTCATTTTATTTTCTGTTTGTATTATTGGTCTTATTTTGTGTTTCATTTGTTTTCTTGCTGTAACCTCATTTCTTTCTTTAGTCTTTTGTATTGCTTCAAGTGTTCTCTGTAGGGCTGGTTTTGTGGATTTGAATTCTTTCAGTCTACTTCTATCTTGGAAGGTTTTTCTTTCCTCTTGGACTATGACAGACAATTTTACTGAGTAAAGTATTCTGGATTGGCATCTATGGTCATTTAGAACTTGGAATACTTTGCTACAGGCTCTTCTGACTTTTATATTTTGCAGTGAAAAAATCACCTGTAATTCTGATCAATTTTCCTTTGTATGTAACTTGTTTTTCTCTTGAAGCTTTCAGTACCCTCTTTTTTCTGTATATTTAGTATTTTTAATATGATATGCTTGGGGAAATTCTGTTTGGATTCCTGTCCAATTGTTGTTCTGTGTGCTCCTTGTATCTGTATAGGTATGCCTTCCCTTAATTTAGGAACAATTTCTTGTATAATCCCATTGAAGAGCTGGTCAATAACAATGAACTGAGAGTCTTACCCTTCCCCCAAGATGTGTAGATTTAGTCTTTTCATGGTGTCCCACATTTTCTGCATGTTCCATTCCTGTGTTTTCTTTTCTTTTTTTAAATATTCTTTGCTTAAGCTGTCCAATTCTTCAACCTTATCATTCTGTCTTTATTCTTTGTTTCCATTTCATTCATTCTGTTGGTGAGACTTTCACCTGTCATTTTAAACTGGCTTATTGAAAATTTCAATTTCATTTTCATTTTGGCTTGAGTTTTCTTCAATATTTCTATCTCTTCTGTGAATTCACTTTCTAAGTCCTGAATTGTCCTTGTTCTTTTAGCCATATGCTTGTATTTTCTTGAGCTTCAGTCAGGAGTTTAATCCTACCCTCTTTGAGTTGTCTGTGTGTACTTTAAAGTCATTTAATTCTTTGATCATGTTTATGATTGTTCTGTTCAATTCTGCATCCTGGGGTTCCTCTAGGTAGTTCACATTGTAGTCTACTTCTGTAGGGCTGCTGTGTTTGGGTAGGAACATATTATCCTGGTTTTTCATATCATTTGTGGTTTCATGTTGTGGCCTGGATGTATGGTTTATTTTGTTGGTTGTGTGCCTGGTATGTAATTCTAACCTGCCTTTTCTAAGTTGAAGTTTGGTTCTGTTTAAATTATTATTGTGGCTTGTGTGCTTTCTTATTGGGTATGAATAGTTAGTTGGTATGTGCTTCAGGTTCTCACTTTTGATTTTTTATTGATTGTACAGTATGGGTCCAGATGGGTTAGTCAAAAGGTCTCCAGTTAGGTGAGAGGGTCTAGGCTTAATTTGAGACTTTGGGAAATGAGTTGCTGAGTTTTTGCATGCTAAGCCTGAGTTCTCAGGTGGGAGAAGCAGGATGGGGCCTAGGCCCCAGGTGGGGAGGGGGACAGTGTGGGAGGGTCTACCTAGCTAAGCAGAATAGATGTGTGAGTCCTGGAGCAGAGAGAATGCAGCTGAACCTGGAGCAAGTGTATTAAGACCTAGTAAACTGGATTTGACTTACCAGGCTAATCTGTAGATCCCAGGCAGGTGGTGTATAAGGGGGCCTAAGCCCAAGGGGGGTTGGGAACAATGTGGGGAGGGTATAACTGGCTAAGCAGAGTAGATGTGAGCTCTGTAGTAGTGAGAATGGAGCTGGTTACACAGTAGGGGTTTCAAGACCCAGTGAGTGGAATAATCTACCAGGCTAGTCCATAAGTCTCCAGCAGGATGATCAGCAGGGGGTGCCTAGGTCCAAGATGGGGACAACATTGAACAAATTTTTGTATTGATAACTTGTGAACAATTAAGAAAAGTAAACTTTAGCATGTTTGGAAAAGTAATCCATATTTCTTCCTCACACCTGAGTAACAGCCTACGGAAAATAATTGCGAAAAAAATTCACTTAGGATTCTACAAAACAAAGCATTTAACAAGCACCAATGAGTGACTATTAGTGACACAAATTCTATATGCTGGAGGTACCATTTTGAGCTGATGTGTTACCTTCAAACCTATATTTTAAGAGCACAATGCTTTTAGCATTCCTTTTTTATATTTTATTTCTTATTTTTATTTTATGTGTGTGAGCACAATGCCTGCATGTATGTAAGTGCACCCATACATGCCACTGGAGGTCAGATGAGGGTGTTGGATCCCCTGAACTGGAGTTATGAATGATTGTTAGCTGCCATGTGGGTGTTGAGAATTGAACTCAGGTTGTCTGTAAGAGCAACCAGTGCTCTTAACTGCTCAGTCATCTCTCCAGCCCCAAGTTAACATTCTTAACTAAGACCCTTTAGTGAATTTATTTGACAAGTGAAGGATTTGGGAAGATAACATGATGATAGGAGAATATTACCTTTTCAATATGTGTCACGGAAATTTCTACATATTATGGATGTAACTAAAAATCAAGGTCCTGATTACAGTCAAACCTAACAAGCTGCATTTTAAACCAAACAGCTTTCCTTTCATATCAAAGAAGAAAAAGCGCAATATAAGAATGAATATCTTAGGGAAGGAAAGTGTATACTTGGAGAAAACCAAGTAGTAGAATATGTCAGGGAATTTAGAAAATAAAATTTCATTTAAAAAAGCTATAAAGATGACTAGAAGATGACCCAGTGGTTAAGAGCACTGGCTGCTCTTGCAGAGGACATTCAGGCTATACACCCGTATAAAAAAATAGAAACAATAAATAGATTTTTTGAAAGAACTAAATATAAATAATCT
>NW_008334442.1:2296712-2303220 GCF_000622305.1 Nannospalax galili | reverse complement strand
AGTGTATACTTGGAGAAAACCAAGTAGTAGAATATGTCAGGGAATTTAGAAAATAAAATTTCATTTAAAAAAGCTATAAAGATGACTAGAAGATGACCCAGTGGTTAAGAGCACTGGCTGCTCTTGCAGAGGACATTCAGGCTATACACCCGTATAAAAAAATAGAAACAATAAATAGATTTTTTGAAAGAACTAAATATAAATAATCTAATCTAGAATTGGAAAAGAGTGCTATCTTCTGTTCTTTTTCATTTTACTTTTATGCTTTCTAGCATGGTTTGAACTCCTCAGTGTTAACTAAATATGCTTGTCATGTCTTCAATTTGTTATTATCTTATATGGCTCAAAATATAGTTTAATACACAAATTACATGAACTACTTACTATAGTTTTCACACTGAGTTCTGACCAATCTATTCATATGTATGAATAGTACCTACTAGACTGAGTCCTAGGTCTAGTAACCTGTGTCCGAGGGAGAGATTTGACACAGAGGCACAGAACCCCAGGGATAACACTATTTTATCAAAGAGACAGAGACTGCAATAATGCTATGCACACCCAGAAATGCAAAAGACTACAGGCCAACATGAGCTGAAGCTGGGGGTGCTTGGAACAGTCATCCCTGCCCTTTCAAAGGAAAATGAATCTGTGAATAGTATTATTTCAGATTTGCAGCTTGAAGAACTGTAAAAGAATCAAATCTGCTGCATAGATAGACAATTTGTGATCATTTGTTACAGTATAATTAGAATAATAATGTAATAAAATCTTTATTTTCAATTAGTTTGAGGATAGAGGAAATTGTAATGACCTTGTTTATTATAAAAACTTCAGACAGATAGTTCTTAACATCTGAGTATGATTTTGATCACAGGGTAGATATCTGACACCTTCAAATTTATCCTTTTCTGTGCCCTTAAAATGATAATAACAAATAATCAAAAAATGATTTATGATATGTGTAAAATTGAAGAAGAACTGGATGGAATAATTCAAGTCAAGAGTATCAGAACCTTTTTCCTCTACTGGAGTCCCACCCCCATCCCCAAGAACTGAGTAAAGCCCATAAAGATCATAAACCAGATGTGACTCAATCCCATGTCAGAGTTGCCATTTACGTCACTCTCCATGGAAATGCACTAAACTGCACTCTTGTGAACTTCCCTTGGAAACAGATCAAAGAAAATAATTTAAGATGGGCTAATGAAAGAAAGAAACTTGAAAAGACTTTTGCTCCTTTGTTTTCATTTTACTCAAGAAAACTGAGTTTAAGCCAGGTGTGGTGACTCAGGCAGAGGCAGAGGCAGGAGGATCATGAGCTCAAGGTCGACCTGGGCTTCATAATGATATACCATCTAAAAAAGTAAATGAGTAAAATGTAAAGGTGCAATGGTTTCATTGTGACCATATAAGCAATTAGTAAAATCTTGACCCAGATCTTGAAACTTTCCTGAACCTAGTTGTCCAACCTTTCCTGTCTGGGAAGTCTAGCCAAAATTTGACTAGAAAGAACAAACTTGCACTCTTCATTTCTCATGTTTTAAAAGGTAGTTAACATTTCTTTTCTTTGATTTTACTTTATGTGAAACATCAGTTTTCTAGTCTTCCAATTATACTTTTAATATCATAAGATATACTTATACATTCAGCATAATAATTTTTCTTTTTCTTAGAACTGCTATAATTTGACAAATGCTGTATGAATGTTGTATGAACAGACTTGAAAGCTAACTTTCAGATACTTATTAGAATATGTATTTCACAAAATATATATTAAATAATTGTTTATGCTTATCCTGCAACAGCTCTTAATAGTTCAATCAATTTGAATATTTCAGATAGATATTTAAGACAATTACAACTCATATTTATATGCAACATTTGTTATAACGTGCACAAACAATATAGACATGTATAAGCAGATTCTTGTATACAAACGACAGAAGCAAAACTGGCTTGAGAAGCAAAAACGTTTGCTTCAAATCTACCATAAATTTAAAATTGTGTTCAATGGCCAAGTGCTGGTTCTACTTCCTGCCAAGAAGAAAAATAAAGGCTAAGTGAATACAATGAATCACTCGATTTACATAACTATCATTTTCCTATGTAAAGAGCTACCCTGGTGAGCGCTATAGCACTTGTCAATTAGTTCTAATTAGTATTTCTGCCTCTAAATGCTTGACTCCACTTTCAATTACAATTGTTTTCGTATCTTAACAATTATTGTACTAGATATGCTGGCATGAGGCCTGGTACATTTTAAGCTCAACCTATCCAGGCACAACAGTGCTACTCAGGTAAGCAGTGCCATGCTGTTTTCTGAATAGGTGTCATATTTTCTTGGATTTGATGTGGGCATTTCATGAGTGATACAATTTCTGGTTGTCCTTATGATAATAAATTAAGATCCTTTCCAAGATGCTGTCAGAAACAACTAAAGTTCTGTTGTAATGATTTTATAACATCTCAGTCTTTGATGTTGTTATCACCTGAAGTATCTCCAAAGAATATGTGTAAGAAAAAAAAAACTCACAAAAACCCTACCATACAGAAAACAATATACTCAAAATTTTAATATATGATCTGGTACATGTATACATATATATTTTGATTATACATACATTGTTTTATCCATACAATACACACTTACATAATATACCCTTTTCATTTAATAATGTCATAGATATGTTTTACAGAATCTATATTTACTAGAATAGGCAACAGAAATATATTGAGTAAAATGCTATAGTTTAACTTGCAAAATTTTTTTGTGAATTTCATACAATATATTTGGACCGTATTTAGATCCCTTCCCATATCTGCATGCCCTTTCTAACCACCCCCCACAATATATGTATATGGCATACATACACACACATTTGTGTACACACACACATACATACACACACACAGTGAGAAACATGTTTGTGTTCCCAAATGCCCTTTGACATGGGTTCATACACTGGAGTCTGGTCAACTTACTGAGAGTCTCAGCCTCAAATGAAACTGAATCTCCCTTTCCCAGCAATCATCAGTTGTCAGTAGTTCCTCAGATAGAAGTGAGGTCTCTTACCATTTGCCCAAATCCATGTTGAGATTGTCTGGCTTGAGCTTATGTGGGACTTGTACATGTTGTCAATGAGTTCATATGGGTAACTGAGCAGCTGTCTGGAAAACTCTGTTTCTTTGTGGTCAGCCACCACCTCTGGCTCGTATAATCTTTCTGCCACTTCTTCTACAATGATCCCTAAGCCCTGGGAGGCGGAAGTTTGATATCAGTGTCCTATTGAGAAATATGAAATCTACAACCTCTTAATTTCTGCACATTGGCCAGTTGTGGTTCTCTGTGTTAATCACCATCTGCTATATAAGGAATTTTTCTCTGTTGAGAGATGAGAGGTGAATTATTATATCAATATAATAATAGGTCATTAGAAATCAGTTTAATACTATATCTATTTAACAGAATAGTTGCATTAGGCTTTGTGTCATATGGTCTGTCTAGCCTCTGGTTCCTAGGCCTGATATCATTATCAAGTATGGACTCCAGTCTGTGAAGCATAACTTAAATCCAATTAGAAAGTAGTTGGTTACTCCTATAATATTCATGTCACTCTTACACAAGTAGACTTATCTTCCAGGTAAATTATAGTTGTAGCTCTCAGAATTCACAGCAGGGTGATGTTTATGCTAAGATTTCTTTTAGGTATCTTGCATAGCATCTTCAAGGAGTATGAAAGCTAGAGAGTAGAGATGAGGCTTTGAAGTCAGTACCAAGTTAATTCTCCCTTTGTTCTGTAGTTCATGTGTGTAGTGTCTTCAGCAAGAGGAACTTATCATGAAATTCTTATGGGCAACCAAGAGCAAGGGTACTAGTTTGAGGGTCTACCAGATGGTCTATTAAAGGGAGTTCATTCTTAGCATCAGGCTTTTATTTTGCAAACCTGTGGTATATAGGAGGTTTAATGTTCCCTCTTATAAAGCCTTTTAATCTCTTTCTATAATAGGTATGAATATACTTTAGGTTCTATAGTGGTAGGTTTCTATACCGCTTTTTTTAAAGGGCCTTTAGTACTAGTTATTCATCCTGATACCACTTCCTCTGCCCTAGCCTCCTATTCCGCACCCCATTTAAACCTTCCTACTCTATTATCCCCATTTCCCCTTTCATATCATTACATTCCACTTTCCCTCGAGAGACCCTACCCTGAATATTGCCATTTATTAGTTTTTGACCTCTGAATTCTGAAATTAAAACATGCACATCTAAGAATTCAAAGCTAGTGTTCAGCCATGATAGAGACCATGTCATATTTGTAGTCCTGGGTCTGGATTACCTTACTGAGGATGATTGCTTCCAGTTGATTCTGTTTACCTATGTATTTCATAATTTTGTTTTTTAAGAGCTGGCTAATATTTCGTTGTGTATATGTTCCATTCAGATGATGAATATCTAGGTTGTTTCCAATTCCTGGCTATTACAAAAAGGGCAGCAATGAACATGGATGAATAGGTATTTCTGTAATAGGATACAGAGTTTTTGAGGTTATATGCCCAAGAGTGGTATGGCTGTATCAAATTACAGATCAATTTCTAGTTTTCTGAGGAATCTCCACACTGATTTCCATAATGGTTGCAACAGTTTTCAGTTCCACCAGCAGTGGATAAAAGTTGTACTTTCTCCATATCCTCGCCAGCATTTGTCATTGTTTGATTTTTGGACCTTAGCCATTATGACTAAGGTCTTATCCATTATAGATAAGATAGAATCACAAAGTGATTTTAATTTTCATTTTTTTAATGTCTAAAGCTGTTGAACATTTAAAAAATAATTCTCAGACACTTGTGCTTCATCTTCAGAGAACTCTGTTCACCTCCTTGTCCCAACTTTTAATTGGGTGTTCTACTTTTGTTTAGTTTTGTGGGTTCTTTGTATATTCTAGATACTAGCCCTCAGTTAAAATATTTTTTTCTCCATTGTGAGGAGGTAAAGGAGAAGAAACAACCTGAAAGGGGCATAGCAGAGAACAGATCCTACCTGAGGGAGGTGGAAAAATTGTAATTGGCAGGGAGGAGAGGAGGGAGAGACATGCAATTGAGCATAGTGTGGGAGAGCAAGGGAACAGAAAGGAACAGGAACAGAAAGATGGTGGGACTGGGGAGGTATTGGAAGGAGGATGGGAATAATGGGGGCACTCTAACTAGGAAAGGAGGGAGGTTGGATGGGAGAAAAAGGACTAGAGATGAGTGAATCTTGGGAGGCTAGTAAACCTAGAGGGAAAAGTGATGCCCTAGAAACCCTATGTGAAATGCATGTAGAGTGTCTGAACATTAATGCATATGTATACCTAGGAGCTTCTTGGAAGGGAATGCAGTGTGAGATAGAAGAGATCTCCCTTAGAATGACATGCCATACAGAACTCATCAAGGAAGCTTCTTTTTGCAACAGATGGAGGCTATTGCAGAGTTGCATATCTGGTCAGCATAGAGAACAAACACCTGGGAGATGCCCAGTACTAGGTGACACATCTGCAGTCGAATTCCTATAACCAAGGCTCAAGGAACATAGCAGACTAAGGGTTAGAGAGTGGGCTAAAGCACCCCTCAGCTCTCACCAGTGAGGCTTCCATATACATCAGAATGCCATACACACAGAAGGCCTCAACCGGCCACATTTTGAAAAATAGGAGACTGTAGAGTATAGGATGGGACTCCTATATGGAACCTGACCCACCCCAGCTCAGGGACCATTATGGAAGAGGAGGCAGAAAGATTGTAAGAGCCGGGGCTGGTTCATGAATGTATGACTTAGAGGCTTCCAAACCAATGGAGGCTTTTTCATGTGTGCCTGTGGCAGCAGTGGCATCAAATGCAGGACTCACATCAGCTCAATTAAAAAGGGCCCAAAGGGGAGGTGAGAAATAGTTGGTGGGTCAACAGTAGATCAAGAACTATTTGAGACTGGTTGCTGCTGGGTGAGAGAGAGTATGACTTACATACGACCACTGGGTGTGCTGACTAGACTCCAGTGGACTAATTGACACTGAAGGACATTTGGGCACAAACACCTGAATGAACAGGACTCAGCATGTACGGCAGAGTGCATAGGGTTCGGTGGCAGTGGGGAGGCATGGGTGGGGAAGGCGTCTGAATGTGAGTGGGAAATATTGTATAAAATTTTAAAAGCTCAATAAAAAAGTTTGCCTCTTCATTTGAATGACAGTATCCTTTGTTGTACAGAAGTTTATCAGTTAAATGCGGTCCCATTTGTCAATTTTTCGACTTAATTTTTGCACTGTAAGTGTGGATCAGAAAGTCCTTTTCTGTGCCTGTAAGTTCCAATGTATTCCCTACTTTCTCTTCTGTCAGTCTCAAAGTATGAAATCTTAGGTTGAGGTCCTTGATGTATTTGGAGTTGAGTTTTGTGCATGGTGAGAAATAATGATCTATTTACATTCTTCTACATGTCAATTTCTACTTTGAGCAGTATAATTTGTTGAACATG
>NW_008334442.1:2278602-2296688 GCF_000622305.1 Nannospalax galili | reverse complement strand
TTTTTTTTGCTACCATGTATTTGTTGCTCCTTTGTCAAAAATCAAGTGACTGTAAATGTGAGTGTTCAAATCTGGGTCCTCAATTCTATTCCACTGATGGATTTGTCTGTTTAATGCCCGTACAGGTTATTTCCATTACTATAACTCTAGTACAATTTGAGATCAGGTATGGTAATGCCTTCAGCAGTTTTTTGACTATTCAGGATCATTTTGGTTAGTCTGTGGCTTTTTTGGGGGGAGGCGGGTTGTTTTTGCTTTTTCTTTTACAAATAAAATTTGAGATTATATTAGAATTTTAATGGGTATTGCATTAAATTTGCAGATTTTTTTTTGTAGAATGGCCATTTTAACAGTATTAATCCTAATCCATGAGCCTGGAAGATCTTTCCATCTTCTGGAATTTTGATCAACTTCTTTCTTCAATGTTTTTTCATTGTATAAGTCCTTCACAGCCTTTGTTAGATTTATTCTAAGATATTTTGTGTTAGATATTTTATCATTTTTGAGGTTATAGTGAATGGGGTATTGTCCTAGATTTCTTCCTTTGTATTATTTTTGATGATGTATAAGATGGTTACTGATCTGAGGGTGTTAATATTATATCCTGCTACTGTGCTGAATGTATTATCAAATGGAGGCATTTTCTGTTGACCTTTTGGGGGTCTTTTATGTATATAATCATATCATCTGTAAATAAGGTGCTTTGACTTCTTCCTTTCCATTTGTATCTCATTTATATACTTCATTTGTCTTATTGATCTAGCTAACTCTTCACATTCTATATTGAACAGGAATGGACAAAATGGACATCTTTGTCTTGTTCCTGATTTTAATGGAAAGGCTATCAGTTTTCCTCCATTTGGAATGATACTGTCTATGGGCTTGTGACATATTGCTTTTATTATTTTAAGCTATGTCCCATGTGCCCCAAGATTCTTCATGACTTTGATCATGAATGAATGTTAGATTTATTTCAGACATTTTCTGTATTTAACGAGAGATCATGCGATTCCTGTCCTTGAGTCTGATTCTGTCGTGGATTATATTTTTTGATTTATGTATACTAATTCATCCTTGCAACCCTGGAATAAACCAATTTGATCATAGTGTATGATCTTTTTGATGTGTCATTGCATTCAGTTTGAATTTTATTAAAAATTTCGGCATCTCTGTTTATCAGAGAGTTTAAAATTTTCTGCTTTTATTAAGTCTTTGGTTTTGGTATTAGAGAAATACTGACTTCATAGGAAGAATTTGAGTGTTGCCTCATTTTCTATTTTACAGAATAATTTGATGAGTATTTATATTAGTTCTTCTTTGAAGATTTGGTAGAATTTGGTGTTGTATCCATATGGCCCTGGGCTCTTTTTAGTTGGAGGAGTTTTAATATTGTTGTATTTATCCCATTGGTTGTTAATGCTTTAACTATCTATATCATTTTTTTATTTTGGTAGGCCATATATATAGAAATTTATTCATTTCTTTTATATTTCTAGTTTAGTGGAATATAGATTTTTACTGTGTATCCTTATGGTCTTCAAAATTTCCTCTGGATCTGTTATACTGTTTCTCTTTTCATCTCAGAGTTTGTTAATTTGAGTACTGTATCTATTTCTTTTGGTAAATATGGCTAAAGGTTTGTCAATCTTGTTAATCTTTTCAAAGAAGCAACTCTTCATTTTATTAATTTTGTTGTCTTCTTTCTTTTTAGTTCAATAATTTTTAGGTGTTATTTGTTCTTGATTTTCCATGATTTTAAGTTATATCATTGATTTACTCATGTGAGATGTTTCTAATTTTCTGGATAGGCACTTAAATGTTATAAATTTTCCTCTTAGGATGGCCTTCATTGTTTCCCATAGGTTTTGATATGTTGTGTTTTCATTTTCATTCAATTCTAGGAATTTTCCAGTTTCCTTCCTTATTTCTCCCTGGAATTTCATTGTTGTGTATTGTTTAGGTTCCATAAGTTTGTGTATTTTCCCATTTTTTAACTGTTGTTGATATCTAACTTTATTCCTGTTTCAATTTTCCTAAATTTGTGGAGACTTGCTTTGTTTCCTAATATGTGGTGAATTTTGGAGAAAATTCCATGGGCTTCTGAGAAGAAAGTATATTCTTTGGCATTGGTGGGGGTAATGTTCTGTAGATATCCATTAGACCCATTTAATTTATGATGCTATTTAACTCCAGGGTCTCTCTATTTAGTTTTTATCTAGTTGGTCTGTCTGTTGGTGAAAGTGGGATACTGAAGACATTAATTATCACTATGTTGGAGTCAATGTGTGATTTTAGGTCTATTAATGTGTCTTTTATGAAATTGGGTGCTTCTGTGTGTAGTGCATTTATGTTTAGGACTGTAATATCTTCCTAGTGTATTTTTCCTTTAGTAAGTAAGAAATGACCTTTTCTGTCTCGTCTGACCAGTGTTAACTTCAAGTCTATTTTGTTGGATACTAAAATAGCTATACTTGCTTACTTCTTAGTTTCATTTGCTTAGAATATTTTTTTCTATCCATTTACCTTAAATGGTATTGATCATTGTTGGCAAAGTGTGTTTCTTGGAGGCATAATATAAATGGATACTGTTTTCTAATCCAGTCAGTTAGTCTGTATCTTTTTACTGAGTGTTGAGACCATTAATATTGAGATTTACTATTGACCAATGTTAATTGCTATTATGTTGGTTCTGTAAAGCTATTTTCTTAGCCTGATTTTAGTTGACTATTCTGAGCTAATTTATTTGTCCTTTGTGCCTTTTTAGGAGAGTTAATCTTCTCTTCAGACTAAAGTATTCCATTAAATAAGCTCTGTAGAACCTGGTTTCTTGGACATAAATTCCTTAAATTTGATTTTATCATGGAAAGTTTTTTCTTTCTCCTTCAATTACTGCTGATCGATTTGATAAGGTGTAGTAGTCTGGGCTGAAATCTGTGTTCTTTCATAATTTGTATAACATTGGTCCATGCCCTTCTGACTTTCATAGTCTCCATTGAAAAGTCAGCTGTTATTCTGATAGGTATGCCTTTACATGTGACTTGATTTTTCTCTTTCACAGTTTTCAATATTTTTTCTTTGTTCTGTACATATATATGACATGGGAAATTTTTTTTCTAGTTCTATCAACTTGATGTTCTGTATTCCTCTTGTACCTTGATAGGTATCTTTGAAGATTTGGGAATTTTTCTTTTATTATTTTATTAAAAATATTTTTCTGCATTTGACCTGAGATTCTCCTCCTTATATGGCTATGATTCATTACTTTGGTATTTTTACAGTGTCCCAGAGGTCTTTCATAATTCCTTTCCTGCCTTATTTTATATTTGATGTTTACTTTGATTGGGTGATTTGTTTCCATAAACATCTTCAAAATCTTGTAGTCTCTGTTTCATTTCCTCCACTTCCTATTTGTCCTCTAGGTTTTTTTGTTTGGGTTCCTGTTTTTTTTATTCTAAGTTTTATTTCAGTTCGGTTTTTCTTAAAAGACTCTATCTCTTTATTCAGATCCAATTTCATATTTTGAATTGTTTTAGTTATTTCATTCAACTGTTTGTGTTTTCGCTGTTTTTATTAGTCTTTTATTGTTATCCTCTTTGAGTCTCTTGAACTTTATTTATTCATATTTATTTATTTATTGTGGTGTTTTGAGACAAAAAGCATAACTGGACTGGATGGAACTCACTGTGGAAACCAGGCTTGCCTTGATCTCACAGACACCTGCCTACCTCTGCCTCCCAAGTTCTTGGACTGAAGCCATGTACCACCAAGCTTGGCCTTGAGCATATTTATAATTGCTGTTTCTAAATCATTTTTTCATACATCTGCTAGGTTGCCATTCTCAGGAAACATTATGATTAACTAATTTCTGTAGTAGACACCTGATCTTTGATATTCCTGTAGTTTGTGTTTTTGGGTGAGATCTAGATGTGTGGACTTGTGTTGTTGGTGATATTTCATGGTATGGGTAGATGTTGTTGACTTTGTTGGGTGCTTATTTCTATCTTTTTTGCTGTTTCCCCAACTTGCCAGATTATAACCGAGTTGAGTAGTGCTTGGTGTTCATTTGGGGAGCTGCTTTATGTTGATGTGCAAATGGGGTACAAAAATGATCTCAGTTATATTAAGTACAATTTTTGAGTTGAAGTTCCAGTGTTGACTTGTCACGGTTCAGGAACATCAGGGTTGGCTGGATGGTTGCTAGATAAACAGGTTGTTTGATAGCTCAGGCTGGGGGAGCTTACAGGTCTTGAGGTGCAAGGATTCTGAATGCAAGGCCAGTCTGAAACAGTTTCCATTAACACACAGGTGTACTGGAATAGCTGAGACAGCAATGTTGATACCCAGGAAGAAGGGGTAAAGAAGGCTTACCAATGCAGGTCTGAGAAAGCTCTAGAGTCTGGGGGTCCACAATAATTTTAACAGAGCAAGGATGGCTGATGCAAGGATGTGTTGGAAGGGAGTCTACCAAGATAGTGTTGGGAACGGTCCCAGGAAAGTCTGAAAGTCCCAGCAGGGTTGAGAGCATGGATCACAGGGAGGTGTGGGAAATGAAATTTGTGAGGGTGGGTCTGCAAAAACTCCAGAAACTGGAGGTCCACAGTGTTCCCTAAAAAAAAAGTCTAAATGACCAGTTCATGGAGGAGTGGAAAAGGGAAAGCACCAAGTATGGGCAGTAAAAGCCCTCAAGAGAGTCCAAAGGTCCTGGCAGAGCTGAGATGAGGTAACATAGGGAGGTATAGACGAATCTAGTTCTTTAAGAAAATTATCTCAAATATAGATGACTCCCAAATAAAAGGTGTTTCTTTATATAGAAACACTTTTTATTTCCCTAATTATTTCCTATAGCAATTTTATATTCACATCTAAAATAAGAAATTGAGTAAAGAAGCAATTCCTATGTTGAAGTCAAAATGTAATGTCAAGTTTGCACTGATGAGGAAACTAAAGGACCAAGGACTCAAAAATTGCAGCACATGGAGAAGTTGATTAATTTCAGCTATGTCAAAAGCATTCCTGAACTCAGCATGTGTGATATACATTGCATATTTTCTTAATCTTTATAAATTATCTATTGAACAATTAAGTGTTCAAAGAGGCATTGATGATAACAGGCTTCTTTCTTGTTTGTAACCCCAGAAACTTTAACATCTGTTTGAAAAAATTATAGGTAGAATTAATTCATTATGAGACCATTGAAAAGTGCATTGTTTAGGGTCTCTTTTATCTGTGCAGAAGATACATGGTCACATATGATAGCTTTGAAAAAATAACTTTGTTTCCTTTGGTAAAGAATTGTACCAAATTATGCTTTAGATTATAGATTACAGTGATAAAATTGTTAAATTGGTGTGTTAAATTGGTTTATCATTTTTTGGAAGAAAATTTGCAACTTCAATTAAATATTTTTAATAACTAACATTTATCAAATATTCATTACATGCTAGGAACTGTTCTAAGCATATGCAGTCACTTATGGCAATGCCATAAGGTAGTGGTAATATATTTTCTTCACTCAAAAAGCCATCAACTGTGCACCTTTCTGTCATATATCTCTGAAAACTGGGAGAGGAGTTTCCTACTAATTGTACTATGTACAAGTTCTTGAAATTTATTATTTTTATTTACCCAATGAGATCTTTTACAGTTATACCTCATCTTAGTCATAATTCAATATTATGCATATACAAACTCAACTATGTAAATTAAACCAGTTGGTAGAAATTTGCTATAGAATGAATGTTTATGTCTACCAAAATAGCATACTGAAACCTAATCATCATTTTGATAATATTTAGACAAGTGGCCTCCATTACATTACATGAGGCATACCCTCTTAAAAGAGATTAAGAGCTTTATAAAAGGGAAACCAGAGAAATATTTTTCCTTTTCTCTTTACAACATGTAAAACTCTGCAGAAGGACTTTGAGGATGCTTGGCATGGTGATGCATGCCTTTAATCCCAGCACTTGAGAGACAGAGGCAGGTGAATTTCTTTGAGCTCAAAGCCAGCCTTGTCTAGTTAGTGAACTGTAGCCCAGTCAGGACTACAGTCAGACCTTGTTTTTTTAAGAAAAAGAAAAGAAAAGAGAAGAGAAGAGAAGAGAAGAGAAGAGAAGAGAAGAGAAGAGAAAAGAAAAGAAAAGGAGAAAAGAGAAAGAAAACTGGAGGGACTGGAGAGATGGTTCAGTGATTAAAAGCACTGGCTGCTCCTGCAGAGGACTCAGGTTTTGTTCCTAGCACCAACATGACACCTAACCACCATCTATAACTCCATGTCCAGGGGATCAGATACCCTCTTCTGACCTCATTGAGCATTGCACAACACAGGTACACTTACATACATTCAGGTAATACACTCACTTAAAACTATAAAAATAATAAGTAAAATATTTTTCACAAAAGGAAAGATGAGGAAACTAACCTTCACTGAGTATCAAATCTGCCAGTGCCTTGTTCATAAACTTCTGAAATCAAGAACTGTGAGAAACATTTGTAGTCATTGTTTATAGAAACCTTAATGGAATAAAGGATTTTCCTTTATTTGGAACCTTCTTATACACTTTTAATCTATTAATAACAACATCTGAAGGTTTTCCTTGTTTTGCCAAATAATATCCAGTATTTTATTAAGACTTGGTCATAGGCTCTGGAGATAGCTTATATGGTAAAGTGCTTGCTGCCTAGGCATGTGTACCTGAGTTCAATCCCAAACACTGACATAAGAAGCTGGATGTATACCTATAATCTCATTGTTAGTCAGATAGTGACACAGAAGATCCTTGGAGATCACTGGTCAGCCATCTTTGCCTAGTCAGTGAGACTCAGGTTCCAATGGGAAACAATGCCTTAAAATCCAAGGTTTGGATCTTCAAGATGGTTCAGCTGATAAAGATGCCTGCCACCATGCATGAGTGCCTGAATTTGATCCCTGGTGGAAGGAAAAGAACTAAAAGAACTTCCACATGGTGGAAGGAAAGAACTAATTCCCACAAGTTGTCCTCTGACATCCTCACCTACACCATGGAATTTTAAAGAAACAAGATAAATGGCTCCTGAGAAATGACTGCTGAGGTTGCCCATTGGTCTTGTCACGCACATGTGCATACACACATGCACATACACATACCCACACTAATACAGGGGCATGTACACACAATAAGATTGCTGCTCACAAAATTATTTATTTACAGAATTACACATCACTTCTAGGGGTTCCTTCCAGGCTTTTGAAACACCCACTCACCCAGTTTTGTTGCTGGTGCTTTTTCCTGTTGTATAAATGAAGAAATCGAAAGGCAGTTTTTGAAGAACAATCAATATATGTATTCTTATCTTTAAAGGACATAAATTTCTTATTGCGGAGTTACAGGTATCTAGACATGGAATTAGTATTAACAACTTAATGAACACACATATCAGCAATGACATCTACATCACACTCTGCTGAGGAACAGTAATTGTAAGATGGTATCTATGGGTAGATAAATTCCAATTTCATAAATGTTAACACATGATAATATAGTAATTCCCCCTTATGTGGAGTCTCACATGTAATCCCTCTCTCTCTCTCACTCTCTCTCTCTCTCTCTCTCTCTCTCTCTCTGTCTTCCTTTCTTTTAATTTTTTTTTTTGTGTGTGTGTGTGACATTGTCTCCCTGTAGCCACAGCTGGCTTGGAACTCACTGTATAGACCAGGCTTGCATCTATCTCACAGATCTTCCTGCCTCTGCCTCCCAAGTGCTGGAATTAAAGGCATGAGCCACTATACCTAGCTCAATTCCTGTGGTTTTAGTAAACCATAGACAATGATGATCTGAAATATTAAATGGAAAATTCCAGAAACAAACAATTCATTTATTTTAAATTACATGCGTTTTGAGAATCAAAGAACAAGAATCATCTTTTTTGCCCAGAGTTTCTGTACCAGTTACTTGTTTAGCCACTTGTTAGGTATCTCAGTAATCAGATCTACTGTACAGTTTTGCAATGTTTTTGCTCCAATAACCCATCAAAAGATCAAGAGTAGTGAGATTGGTAATCTCAGACATGACAAAGAAATGCATATAGTGTGTCCCATAGTAGAAAGGTGAGAGTTCTTGACTTACTGAAAAAAAAATTTCAGGTGCTGAGGATATCAATCTATAAAAATAAATCTTCTTGGAGACTGGAAATGGCTCAGCACTTAAGAGAATTAATTGTTCTTGCAGAGGACCTAGTTTGAATCCCATTACCTTAATGTCAGCTAACAATCAACTGTAACCCCAGATCCAGGAGATTCAACACCCTCTCCTGGATTCCATGACCTATGTCATGACACAGGTCCAGTTACATACATAGAAGCACAACACTCATACACATAAAATTAAAAAAATAAACTTTAAAGGGATATATCTTTTGTATATGAATTTATAAAGAAAGAAAAAATTTTACTTTTTTCTTTCATACCTCAAGTTGAAAAAGTTAAGTGCTTAGTAAAGATGGAAAAGGCAATAAATCGGTATCTGTACACTTGTAGGTACAACTACAAAGAACATGGTATATATACATATGTGCGTGTATGAGTCAGTGACATTATTGAAATTAATCTTCTGTGCATAAAGGAGATTACTATAAATAATATACACAAAGAGGAAGAAATAGATTCACTTGATAATGTACCCTGTAGCCAAATTTATGTGGATATATTGATAAGGACCTGTTTAAAAAGATAGGTGATTTTATCTGTTGTCCCTTAAGTTCACTTAGAAATGAAATGAGTGTAATAATCACAACTTTAGCGTTGCATTAACTTGAGAATTTTAAAAGGTAATAATATTTTATAGAAATAAATATAAATAAGCAATTGTTTACAGAAATAACAGATACACACATGAATGGACTTTTATTAATCTTTTTTAGACAATTTCACACGTATACATAGTGAATACTGGTGATGCTCATCCCCCAACCCTCTCCCATCTCCCTACTATCCATACCCCACCTACCCATGAATCTCTATTCCTACATGTCTGTTCATATCTGTTCATTGTGTTTTATGACCCACTGAGTTTAATCAGCATTGTCTGTGTGTTTCCCCATTCCCAGAATCTATCAGTAGCAAATAGTTCATCACTAAAGGACAGGGCCCCATAAGCTCTTCCCCCTTCCATTACTGATTGTCAGGGTCTGTATATGTTGGCCTCATGCAGGTAAACACAGTTGTGACTTAATAATTGCAATGATGGTATCAAGTCTAGAGGGTGAAATTTCATAACCTTTCACCCTGTCTTCTGTCTCCTTCATAGTATGTGTTCCCTCTTCTGCAATGCTCCCTGAGCCTTAGAGGAGGTATTGTAAATGTTTTGTTTATAGCTGAACCCCAAAGCCCTCACTTTTTCTCAGCATTTTGGGCATCTATGAGTCTCTGCTTTCATTGGCATATACTGTAAGAAAAAACTTCTCTGATTCAGGCTGGGAGTGGATTGTGTCCATGGGTATAAGCATAGATATTTAGAAAGACTTTTTGATGCCATGTAAATTTAGTTAAACAATAGTAGTAATTCTTCACATAGGCCTATGACCTCCCCAGACATGGGTTGTTCTTTGGGCTTTCACTACCAGGCATGCCCCTCCTATCCCCATGCAACAGGTCTAAAATCGAAGTAAGAAGGAGGTGGTTACCCCCGCAACAATTAATCTTCTATTGCAGAGATGAGCATGATTTGCACAGGAGATTGACCTTTTGGTTTGTACAATTCACAGTTGGGCAAGACCAATGACACCTTCTCTCCCATAATACCTCACGTAGTCCTCTTTGGTGGTTTGAATGCTAGCTAGCAGGGATGAAGTTTCCACTGAAAAAAACTCCTGCATTTTATAAACATTTTCACGAAAGTAACAGGATACAAAATTAGTACACACAATTCAATAGCCTTCCTACATAGTAACAAGCATCCTGAAATAAAAATCAGGGAAGGTGCCACATTCACAATAACTATAATAAAATAAAATGAAATATAATGCGAAGGAATAAAGCTAACCAAGGGAATGAAAGACCTCAACAACAGAAACTTTAAGACACTGAAGAAAGAAATTGAGGCAGACACTAGAAAATGGAAAGACGTCCCATGCTAATAAACAGGAAGAACTAATATTGTGAAATTGGTCATCCTACCAGAAGTAATCCACAGATTCAATACACTATCATCCAAATTACAATGCTGTTCTTCACACATACTACAAAAGTAATATTAAAGTTTTTATGGAAGTACTAAAGACCAAGGATAGCCAAAGTAATCCTGAATTTAAAAAAATGGCAGGAAGTATCACCACACCTATTTCAAGTTATGCTCCAGAGAAATCATACTAAGAACAGCATGAACATTGTATTTAATGTTGAAAATCTAAATGCTCCAAATTTTTATCAACATGTAGTTTTAAAAATTAGGGTATACACAAGTAGCATAATTGTAAATAAACATAACAATAATGTAATGTATCTACATATGTTGACATGGAGCATCAATCAAGCTATATTAAATGGAAAAGTATGTTTTTAAAGAAAGGTTTAAAATAAATGCAAAGACAGACAAATGAGCAAGCATATCTATATGTCTGATTCTATTCATGAGTCTACATGAATTTGACTATTTTTTAAAAGAAGTCTAATGTATTACCCAAATACTATTAGCATAAAAGGAGTAAATTTTTCAGATCTCTGTATTTTCTGTATTTTTGTAAATTTCTTATAGATTTATACATTTATTATATTTTTAGACAATTATAATAAAAATTCTTGTGAGAATGTATATACATTATACATTTATTTTATTTGTTCATTAAGTATATTTTGTAAAATAAAATTATACATACCACTGAGAGTTCCTGAATCCCATATCCTCATGGTGGTGAGTATCTCAAATCCCTCTGTGCACATCCCCCTACATTGGCACCACCTGTAGCCCCTCTCAGACATTTGCAGACTGCCTGAGGTCACATAAGTCTAGCCTCCACCTAGTGAGCTTCCTAAATTGTACTGTGCCTGCTAGCTAGTAGCAACCCAGACCTTAGGAGGAAACCTGAGAGTGTCTGATTAGTGCCTGACATGGGCCTCTGCAGGACCTCCTAAGTAGCTGGACTAGACCCATCTTGTCCTTCCAATGTAAAATCAAAAGAGAGAACCTGAAGCCTAGACCAACCAGCTTTTCATACCCAATAAGAAAACAACCAAGGCATCAGTACTACAAACAGAATCAGACTTCAACTCAGAAAAGAAAAACTTGATTTTCATGCCAGAATCAAAAACAATAAAAGAAATCCACATGCCAAAATCACAATAAAAATTTAATATGAAAACTTCAAATAATATGCCCCATCAAACACATCAGTCCTATAGAAGATTTTTCTAAAGAGAAACTCCTAGAGATAAGCCAGGACACAATTTAAAAGAACAATCATAAACATGATCAAAGAATTCAGTGAATTTAAAGAACACAAAAACAAAGAACTAGGAAAAGATAGGGGATACAGTCCTGAGTTCACAAAAGAGAAAGAAATATTGAAGAAAATTCAGGCTGAAGTGAAGAAGGAACTGAAACTGGACAAGCCATCTTGAAATAACAGGAGAAAGCCTCACCAATATAATGAATAAAATGAAAAACAGAATATTAAGACTGCACGAGAAAGTTTAAGAATTGGTCCACTCAAGCAAAGATAATGAAAAATTAAAGAAAAACCACAGAAATGTAATGTGCAGGAAATGTGGGACACACTGAAGAGACCAAATATAAGCATCATAGGCATAGAGAAAGGAGAAGAATCTCAAACTAATGGTATTGATCAGATCTTCAACAAGACTGTAGAAGAAAATTTCCCAAAATTAAAGAAAAACATGCTCATACAAATACAGGAAGCACATAGAACACCAAATAGACAGGATCAGAAAAGAAACTTCCCACGGCATAGCATATCATAATAAAAACACTAAATGTACAGAACAAAGAGAGGATACTGAAAGCTGCAGAAGAAAACCAAGTGACATATAAAGGAAAACCTATTAGAATTACAGCCAGCTTTTCAATGCAAACTGTAAAAGTCAGACGAATCTGGATCCCAGAGCCTGAATCCCAGCTTTAAATGACCATGGATACTAATCCAGAATACTATACCAGCAAAGAAGTCCATTAGAATTAAAGGGGAAAGAAAAATCTTCCATGAAATGAACAGGCTGAGAGAATTCATGTCCACAAAACCAGCCCATTTGAGAATACTTGAAGCAATAAAAACAGCTGAAGAAAGGAACAACTATACCCAAGGGAAAGCAGAAATAAATTAAATGAAGGTATAATTGTGAAGCACAGAATTAGACCAACAACGCAAACAGAAATTTAAAAGATGGCAAACAATACACATGTTTAAATAATCACTTTAAATATAAGTGGACTAAATCCCCAGTCAGATGACACAGGCCAGTTGATGAGTTAAGAAACGAAATACAACTTTCTTTTGTCTGCACGAACCCTTAAGGTGAAAGGATGGAGAAAATATTCCAAGCAAATGACACTAACAAACAAGCAGGGGTTGCAATTCTAATATCTGATAAAATAGACTTCAAATTAAAACTGATTGGAAGAGATCAAGAGGGGCACTTCATTCTGATCAAAGGAACAATTTACGAAGAAGATATTACAAACATAAACATAAATACACCCAATTTTGTAAAAACAGTACCACAGGACATTAAGGCACAGATTACCCCCAACTTAGTAATAGTGGAAGGTGTTAGTACTATTTAGTACCTCACTATATCCATTAGACAGGGAAACAGACAAAGAATAAACAGAGAGACATCTGAATTAAATGGTACCATACACCAAAAGGACCTAATAGATATCTACTAAACAGTCCACCAAGCACCAAAGAATACATTTTCTATTCAGAAACTAATGGAAATTTATCCAAAACTATAGACTGAGGTACAAAACAAACTTTAGCATATAAAATAAATTGAAGTAATTCTGTGCATTCTATCAGGACACAACACAATAAAACTTAAAATCAACACTGAAAGAAGCCTTAGTAACTATACAAACACATTCCTGGATGGTGACTGTGTCAAAGAAGAAATTAAAAAATAAAAGAATTCCTGGAATTAAATGAAAAGGATAATAAAACAGAACTAAACATCAGGTACACTTTATAAGCTGTCCTAATAGGGAGTTTATAGCTCTACATACCTACATTAAAAATCAGAAAGAACACAAATAAATGACTTAATATTGCAACTCAAGACTCTGGAAATGTAACAACACCTGAAACCCAAATCCAATAGAGGAGAAGAAATAAAAAAAATCAGAATAGAAATTAATGAAATAGAAACAAAGAAAACAACACAAATAATGAATCTAAGAACTTTTTCTTTGAAAATTTAAACAATATAGACAGACCCTTATCCCAGTTGACCAAAAGAAAGAAAGAGCAACTCCAAATCAACAAAATCAGAGATGAAAGGGGAAAATCACAACAAACAACAAAAATTCCAGAACATTATAAGGAAATACTTTAAAAACCTATGTTCTATTAAATTTGAAAACCTAAAAGAAATGAACAAATATCTAAAATCACAGGAACCACCAAAGCTATCCCAAAAAGAGATCAACAACTTAAAACAACCCATAACATATAAGGAAATTGAAACAGTAATACAAAATCTCCTACTTAAAAAAGCTCAGGCCAAGATGGATTTACAGCAGAATTTTACTAGACATTTAAAGAAAATCTAAAATGAATACTATTGAATTATTCAGAAAGAAAAAGCAGAGGGAGAACTCCCAAATTCCTTCTATGAAGGCAGCATCACTCTAATACCAAAACCAGGTAAAGATACAGTCAAAAAAGAAAACTATAAACCATATCTTTAGTGAGCATAGATTCAAAACTTCTCAACAAAATACTTGCAAAGTACATACAGACACACATCAAAAAGATCATCCACCATGATCAAGTCAGCTTTATTCCATGATGTAGGGACTTTTCAATATACATAAGTCAATAAATAGAATAAATCATGTAAATTGACTCAAAGACAAAAATCACAAAGTCATCTCAATAGATGCAGAAAATAACTTTCCAAAATTCTATATGCTTTTATGTTAAAAGTTCTGGAGAGAATTGAACTTCAGGGAACACACATCAACATAATTAAAGCTATATACAACAAACCCACAACCAACATAATTCTAAATGGAGAAAAACTGGAAACAATCCCATTAAAATCAGGAACCAGACAAGGCTGTCGACTATCTCCACTCCTTTTTAATATAGTGCTTGAAACTCTTGCTTGAGCAATAAGACAACAGAAGGAAATTAAAGGAGTACTAACTGGAAAAGGGGTCAAATTATCCCTTTTTGCTGATATCATATTATAACCAAGAGATCCCAAAAACTCCTCCAGAAAACTCTTAGAAATGATTAAAATTTTCATTAAAGTCGCAGGTTAAAAAATTAATCTCCTAAAATCAGTAGCCTTTCTATATACCAATAGCAAGCAATTAGAGGAAGAGTACATGGAAACCATCCATTCACAATAGCCTCAAAAAAAATTTCAGAAAAAACCTGACCAAAGACATTAAAGACCTCTACAATGAAAATTTTAAATCTTTAAAGAAAGAGATTGAGGAAGACACCAGAAGATGGAAGGACCTCCCATACTCAGGGATTGGAAGAATTAATATTGTGAAAATAACCATCCTACCAAAAGGAATATATAGATTCAATATCATCAAAATTGAAACCCCCAAGATACCCTGATGAATTAGAAACAAATCATCCTAAAATTCATACGAAACCTTAAAAGACTTCAAAGAAGCAAAGCAACCATGAGCACAAAGAACAATTCTGGGGGGATAACTATGCCAGAACTCAAACTATATTAAAGAACTATATTCATTAAATCAGCATGGTATTGGCAGAAAATAGACACATAGATAAATGGAACATAATTGAAGACCCAAACATGAGTACATGCAATTTCAGTAACCTGATATTTGATAAAGTTGCCAAGAACACACATTAGAAGAAAGACAGCATCTTCAACAAATGATGCTGGCAAAACTAGATTGCCACCTATAGAAGAAGGAATCTAGAACCTTATCTTTCATCTTGCACAAAAGTGAACTCCAAATGGATCAAATACCTCAATGTGAGACCTGAAACTCTGAAATGTTAGAAGAAAACATTGAGAGTAACCTATAAGATATAGGTGTAGGAAAGCAATTTCTGAATCAGACTTCAATTGTTCAGGCATTAAGGTCAACAATCAACCAGGGGACATCATTAAACACAAAGCTTCTGTACAGCAAAAGAAGCAATCAAGGAAGTGAAGAAATAATCCCACAGAGTGGGAGAAAATTTTCACCAGTGACACATCTGACAGAGGTTTAACATCCAGAATATATAAAAAACTCAAAATACAAAGAATCAAGAAAACAAATGACCCAATTAAAAGAGGGGCTAAGGATCTGAACAGAAAGATCACTAAAGAAGAAATAAAAATGGCTAAGAAGATCCTAACAGACAGCCTGAGAGGGTAGGTTCAGACCTCCATCAGGGGTAGGGGTTCGGAGCTCAGCAGACTGCCAGAGAGTGTGGGGTTCTGGCCTCCCTCTGGCCTCCAACTACCAGAGGGCCTTATGACCCAGGGGACTGCCTGACAGCTCCTGGATCCTGCCTCCACCTGGTGGTGAGCGTCCCCTAATTGTGCCATACCATCCCCTTACCTGGGATTTTGTGGGGCTGCCTCCCAAGGCCCCAGGGCAAATCTGGCTTTGGTAGGCTAAGGCTGAGATTCTAGCAGATAGCCAGAGAGGGTGGGTTCAGGCCTTCAAGGGTGTAGTGGCTGGGATCTCAGCAGACCACCAGACAGTGCCAAGTTCTGGACCCCTCTGGCCTCCCTCTGGCATAGGATTGACTATGTGTAGGACTGCCTCAGAGAACCTGGATTCTGCCTCCACTTGGTGAAGGAAGCCTGAGTGTACCTAACTGCAACCTGAATTGGACTTCTGTGGGTACCTCTGAATAACTGATCTGAAGCTATCAGTTCCCTCCAAAATAAACCTGAGAGAATCTGAACCTGTACCAACCAGCTTTACATAACCAATAAAGAAAGGATGATACAAACAGAAGCATATTTCAACTTAATTCTCATATCAGAATCATAAACAACAAAAGAAATTCACATGCCAAAACCACAATGAAAGAATAATAAAATGGAAAACCAAAACACTATGTCCCCACCAAAACCTACCAATCTTGAATAAGAGTTTGACAAGGAGAATCCCCTAAAGATAACCCTGGACACTGAAGTTAAAAGAACAATCATAAACATAATCAAGGAATTCAGTGAGTTTAAAGTGCACATGAACAAACAAATCAGAGCTAAAAGAAGATAGGGATAAACTTCTGAATGAATTCACAAACATTGAACATTGAAGAAAACTCAGGCAGAAATGAAGAAGGCAGTGCAAAACTCAATAAGCCAACTTGAAACAACAGGGGAAAGCCTCACCTCTAGAATGAATGAAATGGAAAACAGAATGTCAACATCTGAGGATAAAGTTTAAAAATATTGGACTACTCAAGCAAAGAGTATGGAAAATTTAAAAAAACACAGGAATGGCATATGCAAGAGATGTGGGACACCATGAAAAGACCAAATCTATGGATCATAGGAATAGAGGAAGGAGAGGAATTTCAGGTTAATGGTGTTAACCAGATCTTAAACAGGATTGTGGAAGAGAATTTTCTGAAATTAAAGAAAGACATCCCCATACAAATACAGGAAGTGCATAGAACACCAAAAAAACAGGATCAGAAAAGAAACTCCCCATTACATATCACAGTTGAAACAGTAAATGTACAGAACACAAAGAGAATACTGAAAGCAGCAAAAGAAAAACATCAAGTCACATATAAAGGAAAGCCCATCAGAATTACAGCGGACTTATTAATGAACTATGAAAGCCAGAAGAGTCTGGACCAAGGTATTTCCAGTTCTACATGACAATAGATGCCAGCCCAGAATACTATACCCAACAAAAATGCCAATTATAGTTGAGGGGGAATGAAAAATCTTCCATGACATGAATAGCCTGAAAGAATACATGTCCACAAAACCAGCCCTTCAAAGAATACTTGAAGCAATACAGAGAGCTGAGAGAGAAACAACTATGCTCTAGGGGCAACAAAAGAAAATAAACAAAGATATAATTTAGGAAACATAAAATTACATAGAGAACACAAACAGCAATCAAAATGATGACAACCAATACACACCTTTCAATAATAACCGTAAATATCAATGGACTTAACTCTCCAGTCAAAAGACACAGGCTACATGAATGGATTAATAAACAAAGTTCAGCTCTTTGATGTCTCAAGAAACCCATCTCACCTTCAAGGACATGCACTACCTTAAGGTAAAAGGATGGAAAAGAATATCCCAAGCAAATGGCACTAAGAAACAAGCAGGGGTTGCAATTCTAATATCTGAAAAAATAGACTTCAAAGTAAAACTAATCAGAAGAGATAAGGAGGGTCACTTCATTCTAATCAAAGGAACAATAAACCAAGAAGATATTGCAACTGGGCAAAGAATAAACAGAGAGACATCTGAATTAAATGATACATATATGAAATGGACCTAACAGACATCTTTCGATTATTCCACCAAAACACCAAAGAATACACTTTCTACTCAGCACGTCATGGAACTTTTTCAAAAATTGACCACATACTGGGCCACAAAACAAACCTCAACAAATACAAAAATATTGAAATATTTCCATGCATTCTATTGGCCCACAAAGCAATAAAGCTCAAAATCAACACTGAATGAAGCCCTAGTCACTACAGGAACTCATGGCAATTGAACAGCACACTCCTAAACAATGAGTGGGTCAAAGGAGAAATTAAGAAAGAAATAAAAGAAATCCTGGAATTCAATGAAAAGGATAATACAACAAAACATAACCTCAAGGACACATTAAAAGCAGTCCTAAGAAGGAAGTTTATAGCTCTAAGTGCCTACATTAAAAAATTAGAACCCAAAT
>NW_008334442.1:2277442-2278250 GCF_000622305.1 Nannospalax galili | reverse complement strand
CAGAGATGAAAGGGGAAACATCACAACAGACACCCAAAAGATCCAGACCAGTATAAGGGAATATTTTAAAAACCTATATGCTACTAAATCTGAAAGACTAAAAGAAATGGATGGATATCTGAAATCATGGGAACCTCCAAAGTTAAAGCAAGAAGACATCAACAGTTTAAACAGACACATAAAATATAAGGAAATTAAAACAGTAATACAAAGCCTCCCAACTAAAAAAAGCACAGGCCCAAACAGATTTACAGCAGAAATCTACCAGACATTTAAAGAAGACCTCCAACCAATACTACTTAAATTATTCAAAACGAGGGAGAACTCCCAAATTCCTTCTATGAAGCCAGCATAACTCTAGTACCCAAACTGGGTAAAGACACAACCAATAAAGAAAACTATAGACCCATATCCCTGTCTAGAACATGTAATGCTAATTACTCTTGCCTTTACTTCTTCACATCTCCTATTTATGATTCAAGGACTTTCTTTTCCCCTTAGAGATAAGCGTTATGCAACTTGGAATTCTTTTAGATAGACTACCTATGGGGTACTCCAACTGCCTCACCCTGCGTCCCTCTTCCTGCATCCATGGAAGAAGCCAGAGCAGTCTGTGTCCCTATTCCCTATTAGCAATTTGGATAACACCTTAAGAGAATGTCATGATAAGAATAGGGGGTATGTGATGACTAATCCTAGGTGTCAATTTGATTGGATCTGGGATTAACTGGAATGAAAGAGATCTTCTTGATTGGATCATCTAAAGCCAGAAGACACACCCTAAATGTGGGTGTTACCTTCTGATGGC
>NW_008334442.1:2239773-2277256 GCF_000622305.1 Nannospalax galili | reverse complement strand
TCATGAGATATATCTCTCTCTCTCTCTCTCTCTCTCTCTCTCTCTCTCTCTCTCTCTCTCTGTATATATATATATTCATTTTACCGGTTCTGTTTCTTTAGAGAACCCTGACTAATACAGGGTACGAATTGGCTAGGCAGTTAGGGTAAAAAGACCCCAAAGAAAAGTAGCCAGTTTCTGGGTTAAAAGTCAAAATGTCTGGGCATGGTGGTGAACACCTTTAATCCCAGCACTTGGGAGGCAGAGGCAGGCAGATTTCTGTGAGTTCAAGGCCAGCCTGGTCTACATAGTGAGTTCCAGGACAGCTGGGGCTACAGGGAGACCTGTCTCAAAATTACCAAAAAAAAAAAAAAAAAAAAAAAAAAAAAAAGAAAGAAAGAAAGAAAAAAGTCCAAATGTCTTTGGGTCTGTTAGCAACACACTCTGTCCCAAAGGCCAAAAATGTCAAAATAGCAAAAGTATTTGGGAACTTGTTTCTAATCCTTAAAAGATTTTAGGGTTACCTCTTCAGAGGGGGGAATGTTGGATGGGAGGGAATCGGCATGGATTTGATCAAAATACCTTATATGTATGTATGAAATTCTCAGTAAGATTTTTGTAAAAGTTAAAAAAATGGCTAAGAAACATCTTAAAAATTGTTTAACATTGTTAGTAATTAGGGAAATACAAATTAAGACCATTTTAAGATTTCATCTTACACAAGTGAGACTGGCTAACAGCAAAGAACAAATGATACCAAATGCTGGAGAAGATGTGGGGAAAGGGGAATGCTCATCCACTGCTGGTGGGATTGAAAATTTGTGCAACCCCTGTGGGAAGCAGTGTGGAGAACTCTTAAAAAATTAAAAATGAACCTACCATTTGACCCAGTTATACCAGTCCTTGGCATACACCCAAAGGACTCTTCCTTTGCAGAGGTACTTGTACATCCATGTTTGTTGCTGCTGTTTTTACAATAGCTAAGAGATGGAAGGAATGTAAGTATCCCTCAGCTAATGAGTGGATAATGAAAATGTGGTTCATCTGCACAATGGAGTTCTACTCAGTGGTAAAGAAAGATGAAATCATGAAATTTGCACTAAAAACTGTTGTACTACGTGAAGTAGCATATACTGAAAAACCTATGTTCTCCCTCATTTGTGGATCCTAACATCAAATCCTTACATGTGAATATATATCCTGATGTAACTGCAGGAACCAGGAAAACGGAAAGGAACTTGGGAGGTAAAGGGAATGAAGGAACCTGAGAAAGAGTAGTAGGATACATATATTACTAAGGGAGATATGGTTAAAATGGGGGTATTTAAATGGAGGGGGCAGGGAGTGTTATACAAGGAACTATGGGAATAAAGGAGAAGAAGCCCAAGAGAGGTGGGATCGTTAGGAGACTGGTATTATCAAGGGTGAAATGGGGGAAATTGGTGAATTTTAAATGGGGAGGGCATTCAGGGAGGATTAAACAGTGAGAGGCAGGAGAGACAATGCCTGGCTAGTGTAAAAAAGTCAAAGGAAATTATATTGGTCCAAAAACCTACAGACAAATTACACATACAACATCTCTACGTAAGTCCATATTAGCTGAAAGCCACATAATGACAAACAGTGTCAGACAGGACAAACCTTCCTTTGAGTTATTGGCCAGGGTAGTCCAAGAGACTCCAAAAATTACACGTTATTGACACAGCCCTTGATTGCCTCCCAGGATTGAAGGTAAGACCCTATTGCTGAAGACAGACCATAATTCAGACAGAAATATAGGACTTGGAATAATGAAACTGGAACTGACCTGGAAGCCACTTCCCCTGGAGGCTAGCTGTCATAGCTTTGGACAGTACTATGCAAGCTGCTAAGGGAGACCCTCAAATGATGGTCTAACCCCAGCTTCAAGTTCTAATAACAACATTAGTTACTGGTACAGCAAATGGCCTTGGTGTAGTAGTGGCACTTTTATCTTGGGGGTAATCAACAGCTACCTACTTGGACTTAAAGTCCACTAAGTGGGAGGAAACTCATATATGATACTGTAAACATAGCCAAATACACATGGCTGGAGAGGTCATAGATCTTAGAGAAACTCCAAAGCTGTCACATTCCTGGACAAATATAATTTCTTATTGTGTGTAAAATATGGATTTTTATATTTATAGACAATTATCCCAGTTACCACTTATCAAAGAAGCTTCCTTTGCAACAGACAGACTATGAGAGTTCCACAACTTGTAACACACAGACATTGTCTGTGAATTGCCCAAGCCTAAATGGCACATCTACAGTCAACCTCTACACCTAAGGCTCACCGACATAGAACAGGTAAAGAGGACACTAACGCATCTCTTAATTCTCAGCTCCTTCATGCCACAGAGGGTCAGGAACACAAAAAGTTATAAATGGCCAAAGCATAGAGAGTAAGAGTCTGCAGAGTATGGGTCCTTGGAGAAGACCCTTATATTAAACTCCACCCACTCTGGGCTCAGGGACCATTGTGGAAGAGGGGGAAAGAAAGATTGTGGTAAGATCCAGGAAGGCAGCACATGACCATTTGGAAATAGAGTCTTACAAGCTCCTGATTCTTGCTCATATGAACCTATAGCAATGGTGTCTACCTATAGTTGAATCTTCTATTTTTGTACAGTTAGCCAGTATGTCTTTTGATTGAAAAATGTAGTCCATGTACATGCAGAGTTATTTTTTCTTCCTTAATTGTTTTCAGACTGTTTTATATATTGTTTTTCATCTCTTGCTGTCCTCCTCTGTAATTTGCTTATTTTTTGTAATGTTGTACCTTTTGGGTGTCAACCATAGATTTTTGCTTTGTTTTTAGCATTGAAGTTTTCATAAAACATTTAATAGTTAAAAAAAATTGTACATACCAGTAACTAGATCTGAGCAATAAGTTTCCTGAACATTTCATCAGAGATAGCTTATACTTGGTGAAAATTTATTTTTCTGTCAGTCAATGCAGATTACGAAAACATAACTATAGCTTTTCAAAGCTTTGCTGCTCCTTCATTGTTCTCCATATTATTTTCCCATTTTATACCTAATATAATGGAGTAATATATTTTCTGACTTATTTTCTGACTGTTGTAGACTACCTCCCTTCCTAATAGGAACTGTCCTATATGAATGAGTTCCTGAGTGGAATGTAAACTCAAACAGCTGCTACTGATTGCTTGCATAAGTGAGGTTTAGGGTACTTGCTCCTCTTTGCCTAGAATCCTGCTTTTCCTATGATCCGATCAAGTGGCAGATCAAGGCTTAAAGATATTTGATGTATGAATGCTTTCTACAGGGCCAATGGTAGAGTCTATATGTTACCATTAAAAACACTGCAAAATTTTATGTGACTTTTTTCAAACAATTTACTTTCAGAGAAGCAAATTTCATGATATAGAGAAAATGAAAGCAATGGCAGTCATCAAATGAGCAAAGAGAAGAGTTGAGGTGGTGTATAATGGTGGCAAAGTTGCTATTATTTAGTGTTACTTCAGATTAATTTCTAAAATGCTGTATGTGTTGAAAATAAGAGTGAGAACAAAGCAAGAACCTTAAAATGACCTGCAACGCACAGCATTCCTCACTTTTACATCATTAAAGCATATTGGCTGCCGACTAATGAAAAGTCTTCATCCATATAACTATACATTCATCAACTTTGTCTACTGAGAGCTAAAGGACAGATTTCTTACTACAAAAATCTTGATCTATAGTTTTAGTATATGGGTATAAATTGGTACATTTTACATTTTACATCTTTGACGAGATGGCCAAGAGCACTTGTATACAGATTTCTGATTAACATAATAATCATTCCTTTAAAAACCAAGATCATTGAATTCTTAATATGAATCTGGAGCTTAACTTAAACAGTTTAAAAGATACATGGCTAATGTTTATTGTCAACTTGACAGGCTCTAGAATCATCAAGAAGATAAAGCTCTAGCTTTGAATTTTTTTCTTAATTATGTTAATTGAGGTTGGAAGACCTGGCCTAAATGTGGATGCCACTATTCTATGGGCATGAGTCCCAGAATGAGCATAAAGGAAAAGTGGGCTGATCCCCGGCAGTCTTTTCCCTTTACTTCCTACCTACAGACACAGTATAACCAGCTGCCTCCATCCCTTTCCCATTATGATGCATAGTACTCTCAGTCTGTAAGCCAACAGAAATCCTTACTTCTGCAAGCAGTTGTTGTCATGTATTTTGCCACAGCAATGAGGAAAGTGACTAATACTGAAAAACTGGCATCAGGAGTGGGGTCGTTGCTGTGATAAACTCAATCGTGTGATTAATAAGTTTTTGAAACTATTTTTGGGAGGATTGTGGAAGAATTTTCAGGTGGGGTCTAAAGAAGCCCTAGACTGCTATAAACAAAGCTTAATGGAACATTCTTGTTGGCATTTATTTAGAAGACCCACATTCTTAGAGAAATGTTGTAGACAACAGAAATCTGGTTTATGAGGTTTTCAGAGAGGAAAAAAAATAAACTCTGCCAGGAAGTGGGCTATAGGCCACTCAAGTGTTAGTTTCCCAAAGAATCTGATTGCATTCTGCTTATGTCCTGAGAGCTTAATTAAGGCTACATTCAAAAGTTATAGACTAATTTGCTTGGTGGAAGAAATGTCAAGATAGAAAAGAATTCAGACTGTGTCATGATTAATGTTCACTGCTCTTACCCAGGTCTACAGTGAGATAACAAGTGGAACAAAATTTTTCAAAAACTGTGATGTTGCCATGGAAAAGAATGTGAGTAAATTGAAAGTTGTCAATAAGGAGGGTGCAGAGAAAATATCATATTTGTTAAGTATATTAGCAGTCATATTTATTAGGTATGTTAGCACCTTTAAAACAAAGTTCCATTCTCTGCACTGGGACACTAGGAAAGGTGCCCTCAGGGGAAGACTCTACCCACTGAAGTTCTCAATCTGTGAAAATGCAAATTCATTTGGAAGGGGACCTCCTGAAATTAATGTCATTAAAGGAGCTCCTTTGGAAAAACAAAATGCCTAGGAAAGTGTTTTACCAGGATTAACATACAAAGGCCAATGCAACTATAGTACAAAGAAGTCATGCTAGCTGCCTGCAGAATTTGGTAATATCATTCCATGTTATGTGTTTTAACAAGACTGCAGACATCATGAAGGCTTTCACCAACAGAACAAATCTTGTCAAGGCCAGGAAATTTGTGGCAAGATCAGAGTCCCTGCAATAAGGCTCCAAGAGGCCATAAGTGAAGCTGGGGAGGTTTACTAACCTAAGCTGCCACAGAGACTCTAGAATATTGGCAGTGCCAAGACTGGGATGTCTGCCAGAAAAGCATCAGGCATGGAGTTGTCCTGGCCTAAGAGAGAGAGACTATGTATTATGCAAGTGGCAGAGATAGAGAGGTGGGCTTATCTGATTCCTCTGAAGTCCAGCTGATTCTTTCATGATCTCCATCTGCCAATTATGGAACTGCAGCATTTGGTGCTTGCCCTGATAGGTTTCACTATTGCATTGGTCCAATCTTTCTTTACTATTAGAAGGAAAATATACTCTGTGTCATTGTATGTTCAAAGTATATAACTTGCTTTTGATGATATATGAGCTTACACTTAAAGACAGTCTGAGTTTCAGAAGAGACTTTGTACTCTTGAACAGTATTAGAACTGTTAATGGTATTAGGGCATTCTTAGGTTGGACTGAATGCATTTTGATTTATAGCATGACCATGAGCCTATTGAAAAGAGATGGAAAGGTATGGGTTAAAAATAATATGTTTGAGGGGCTGGAGAGATGGCTTAGCAGTTAAGAACACTGGTTGTTCTTGCAGAAGACCTGGGCTCAAATTCCAGCACCTACATGGCATCTAACAACTTGTCTGTAACTCCAGTTCCAGGGGATTTGACAGCTTCTTCTGTCCTCTGTGGGCATTGCACGACATGGGTGCACTTATCTACACGCAGGCAATACACACATACACATAAAAAAATAATAAATAAAAATATTTATAAAACTATTACAAAAATAAAATATTTGAGTGTCAAGTTGACAGGGGACGGACTTGTAGTTAATAGTGATTGTCAACTTGACAAAAATCAACCAGGAAACAAACCCCTGGGTATGTCTGTGTTGAAGCCTATGGAACCAAGTTTGTTCCTATATTTGGTTAGTTGAGATGGAAATACTCACTTTAAATGTACACAGCACCATCTCATGAGCTGGGAGCCCTGACAAAAAAGGGAAAAAAAAAAAAAAAAAAAGAAAAAAGAAAAAAAAAGAGAGAAAGAAAGCTGAGCACTAGCATTCATCTCTTGCTGATTCCTGACCTTAGACAATGTGACCAGCTTCTTCAGTCTCTCTTCTGCTATTCTGTTTCTCCCACTATGATGGTCTACAAGCCAAAATACATTCTTTCCTTAAGCTGCTTTTCTCAGGTATTTTGTCATGGATTGAGATAAATGACAAACACGCAAGGGTTATCCTTACACTGGTATAAGGATCAACTTGTAAGTCCACTTGCTGGGAAGGAAACTAAGCATTCTAATTGCAGCATCTGTCAATTATTATGATGTAAATACTATGCAATGGCCAATTTAAAAATATTTTATTATTTTTATTGACTTTTTTTTTTTACAAATTGCATATACTACACCTTGATCATATTTAAAGTCTCTCCCTTATCTGTACCCCACTCCTGCCATAGCTGCCCACATTGAGGCCTATGGAACCAAGTTTGTGCCCCTAAATGTCCCTTGATGTGTATCCATCAAGTGGAGCTTGTTCATCTTATCTAGCATCACTCCCTTAAAGAAAACCAACTCTCCCAATAGTTTCTCAGCTAAGGTTGGTTGGGGCTTATTATCTTTAGATGTGACTACCCTGACGTAACTTCAGGAGTCAGGAAAATGGAAAGGAACCACGGGGATAAAAAGGAAAAAAGGGAAATGGGGAAATAGGGGTGCTTTTTAAAAATTTTTAAATAACTAGATGATTAGAAGAAGCATTTCACTACAGCTTTAACATATTCAGTAACACACTCCAGAGCAAGAGTACATCTCTTTCACAATTGGTTGCAAGTTTCTAGGTTCACAGTATGCATTTATGTTCAAAGTCCTAGAGTGAATTGGACTGGAGGGAACATTCCTCAAAATAATTAATGCTATATACAACAACCCCACAACCAACATCATTCTAAATGGAGAAAAACTGGAAGCATCTCCATTGAAATCAGGAACTAGACAAGGCTGTCCACTATTTCCACTCCTTTTAACATAGTGCTTGAAACTCCTGCAAGAGCAGTAAGACAAGAGCAGGAAATCGAAGGAGTAAAAATTGGAAAAGAAAAGATCTCCATTTCATTTTAGAATATATTGTTCTTTGCAGAAAGACTCATTGTTTTTGCTACTAACATTGAGATGTTGGCACATGCATCTATAATCTGTATTTATCTGATTATTACTAGTCATAATTGGTTGCACTAGGCTCCTTGGAGCCTATGTATGTAATAGGGGTACTTTTATTGGAAGGGAGGAGAGAAATTTATGCAGGGGAAGAGAGAAGGGAGATAAATAATGCTTAGGAGTTATGAAAAACCAGAAGGAAATATATTAGCTCAGAAGCCTACTGAAGAATACACATACAAAATATATACAAGTGCATGTATATAAATTGAGGCTATATAACAAAAAATAGTGTGAGGCAGGAGAAATCTTCCCTTAAGTTGTTGGTCAGGTTAGTCCAAGAGACTCTCAGAATAATACAGGCTATTGCCACAGCCCTTGATTGCCTCCTAGAACTTGAAAGTAACACCATAACCAGTTTAAAACTACCAAGGTTTTGTAATCAGTGGGCAAAATTTTTAAATCATTAATAACTAGCTATCTCCAGCACATTTGTCCTAGCTAGTTTGCTTGCTGCTATAACAAAATATCTGAAAGCAACAAACTAAGGGGAAGAATTGTTTATTTTGATTCATAGTTTCAGGGCATTTAGTCCAGGGTCACTTGTTCTCATGTGCTTGGGCAGAAGATCATAGTGGCAACAAAACACTTTTCAAGAGCATGGAAAATACAGGAAAAGATCAAGAGGAGATATTATTGCAACTAACTAGATCCCACATCCTACCTGTAATATACTTCTCAGTCATGCTATCATGTTTCTTAATCTACTTTGGAATTAAGTCATTGATCAAGAGCTAGCTTTTATGGTCTAACTGGGTCTGGAAACATAGAGGTGTGCTTCATTAATTCCTCACACATTTCCAAATCCATTGAATCAAAATCTGCCATCATAATATCACAATTTTGTCTCTAGGGAAAGCAGAGCATCAAAATATGAATTATCAGCTATCTTTACAAGTTATTTGTCCTAAATCATACTATTAGGAGAGTGGGTCACTGTTCTTTACTTTATTTCATTACATGTATACTTTAGTTGTAATCTTCTTCAGAGGAAAGTTCAAATAAGAATTGAAGAGTAAACTGAATCTGAAAGAAAAAGAACCCAAAACCAAAGTTTCCTCTGCTGTGCTATTTGCCTGAAATACTATCCCAGTGATGAATTCAAGAAGAGTGTAGCAGTTTAAAAATTTCTCTAGTAGGATTGGAGGACTGGCTCAGTAGTTTAGAGCACTTTCTGGTTTTGCAGAAGACAAGAGTTTGGCTCCCATGGACCACATGTGGTTGGCTCACAATTACCTGTAACTCCAGCTATGGGGATCTGATGCCTTTCTCTGGCCTCTCCTTGCACCCACACATGCATACACAGACAAGCATACAGATGCAGAGCACACAAGTAAAATGGAAAAGAAATGTAAAGGAAAAAATTCTTCCAGTCTGAAAACAGAACTGACAAAGATTTCATGTTTAATATACACCTTTTTTTAAAGATTATTTTTTAAAATAAAGTACAGTTAGGAGCTATATAATAAGGTAGTTACTTACCTAAAACCAAAGTGCTCATAGTTTTTAATCAGTCAGGAAGCATCATGCTGTAATATTACAGATACTTCTGTTAAAGAGTGGAAAAAACGACTCTTCTTGTAGATCTAACAGAATGGACTTATGAAAGCGACATTTACAAAGACATACATGGCCGATTTCCCCATATTAACTATGAATATGGCCCTTTTATGCAATTCAACAAAATATAGCTATTTTAGAAGGCATTTAATTTGCTAGAGAAAAAAATACTTAAAGTGTTATTCATTGGGAATCAAAACCTGAGTTGGATCCCAGTATTCTCACCTATGATCTCTAAGTAGGTGATTAAGTTGTTTAGTGTTTTTCTGAACATAAGCAGGCAGGAATTCTTTACTAGTTTCAAATGTGATGATGTTAATAATAATTGTGATTTTCTTAGCAACATATGTGTGCCAGGCAGTGTGTTAACTGACTTTCATGTATGAGTTCATGTAATCCTCTTAGCTCAATTAGGATTAGAGGAGTAAGTGAGTAAGTATCTTGTTTTACTGATAGGGATAAACAATATTTAGACAATAGCTGTTAACTGATATTCAAACCTTATCCACCTCTCCACACTTCATATACATGTAATGAAAATGAATGAACAATTCAAAGTTATGGCAACCTCATCTTTTCCAAAAGGCTTAAAATCCCGAACTATGCCATGTGCCTATATGTATTTCCATATACACAGCTATACCAAAGGCATGAAAAACAGAAGACTGAGTGTTTTACTGAGGAAAAGTGTGCCGCTTCAGTGTTGCACTATGAAGAACAGAGACCTATAATCCTAAATGTGTGTAAAACCTGTTAAATATCATGCAAGACCTTTTTGATGTCCAATGGATTCAACTAAGGGAGTGTTTTGGTAAGATAATAACATTTGCCACCTAAATTTAATATGCCAATGTGTTTGTAAGTTTGATCAGAAACCATTTTCTCTTGAATTGTAATAGAAAGATGTTTGTTTCAATACTTCAGAATACATTTCTTTACATTGTCTTTCTCTTCTCTACAAATTTACAAATAATATGCAAAATTTCGGCTTATGTCTACTTCTAACTATATAGTTAAAATGACAAGGTATCACATTGGACATGTGATGTGTATAAGCAAGAATGTGTATATTATAGCCTTCTAAATTAAAGTGAATTGCCAAAAGAGCATTCCTCAATGAATTCTGCTTAGCTTCACTCCTTTTTTATTCCTTTCACTAGTTCTAGACTTGAGATTCATTATTTTGAGCTAATGAGATCAACTTTGCTATGATCTCTATTTAGAACAGTTAATATTTCTAGTGTACTGTTACATCCCACAAAAATGAAACCTTATGCTCTAAATCACAAGGGAAATGAGTACAATTCATTATCTTATAAAAACAAAAACAAAAGCTAGCAAACAACACATGTCCTGCTATATTGGATTAGACTAGATTAGTAAGCATCTTATTCATAAAGCGTAAATGAAATTTCCCAGATTATGAACTCTTCTAAGATTTTAAAGGTATTTAAAAAAAATTTTAGAGTATCCTGTGAAATTTTCCTTTCCTGAAACATGATTGCATTTCCATTATGAGTTCTGGTCAATGATTGGTTTATTTTTCATATTTATGTCATTTACCATACATTCTAATTTCCCTCTTATTGGTTCTATGGTATTTTTCTCCCCCGTACCCTTTCGCATTACCTGGCCTGTGAAAACTGTCCTCAATATGCACTACTAGTAAATGTTAAAGTCTATTTTATCTAATATCACTGTATCATCTGACATTGCTGAAAAACAAGAGTGGTAGAAGGGAAGAGGAAGAATGTATATTACATTCCTCTTTTTTTTCTTCCTGGCATTTTTTTCAGCATTAAGCAGAGTACTGCCAGACCTAGAACTACTGGCTTAAGTCACTGAATTTCTTCATGAGATACTTTGAAATGATATGATGCTAATTATCACTTTTTTATGTTTATTCTAGAATATATTGCGTATCTTAAATATTTGTAAAATTGATTTTGAATGGGAAAGATGTAAAGAATATATTTCTTCAATATTTATGAATCATAATTTAGATAATCTATAAAGATCTTTGTGTGACATAGAAACATCCCTGTTCTCCAGATTTATTCTATGAGCATGTTTACTGGCCACGGTGACACAAAAATGTAACACACACAGTTTCTCATACTTCTTGTATATCACTTTATAGGTAGATTGTGAAATAAAGATGTATGCTCATTATTCAGAGTAAAATGATTATGAGCATTCTCAAAAACTACCTCCACCAGGAATACTAGCCTTAACTGAAAATAATCTTGAGATGTTATTGGATTTCTATTTGCCATAATCTGGATATTTCCAGAGAGGAAAAAAATCTCACATTTAGATAGCTGCAGCAAAAAACAACAATAACTGCAATTTCATATTCTGAGTTGTAACTTTAAGTATACTAGATCAAAATTATGAACTCTGGCTTCCCCTAGATGTAGCTTTGAAAACACAGGTAGTATAGGAGAGGAAGAGAGCCAACATAATTTTTCTGGGGTTATTTAACTTTGGCAGCACCATAAATAATTGGAAGACGATGGAGAACAGTCAGGGTCTTTTGCAGCCTATAAAAGTTTAGCCTCTTGCCAGGCATAGTCGGCCGCACCTTGAGTACCAGCACTTTGGAGGCACAGACAAGGAGATCTCTGTTAGACTGAGGCCAGCCTGGTCTATATAAGGAGTTCAGGTGAACTAGAGCTACAGGGAGACACTGTCTCAAAAACACAAAGAAAATGAACAAAAATAAGTATAGCCCATTGAGGGGTAGCTACTTTGAAAAAGAATTAAAAGCTGACAAAAAAGTAGTAAAGTTTTGGTCCTTCTCGTGCATCAGCTAAAATGACCACACCACAGGACAGGCTCATTAGGGGGTCTGGAAAAGAAGAGGTCTCACACCCTTCAAGACTCTGTTTCATTGGGTGTGCCCACAACCTAGATAAGAGTTATAAACTGATGAGGCTTGAGCAAGAATAAATCCCACTTTGTCAGTTTTTTAAGAGATCATAAAATATTGTTGTGAATACATTGATTCCTGACCTTTATAGCTTCTCATTATAAGATAGAATTAACCACATTAAAATGATATAAAATGGTGAAATGAACTAGTTGCGGTAAACCAAGAAGTAACTTAGAAGACCCCAAACATAATGCTACAAAGCAGATCTACCAGAAGCATGTGCACAGGGGAGACAGCAGAATAGATTTTCTGTAGTAGCTCTGATTAGAACTGTAATAATAATGGGATCACAAGAAAAAATGGCACCCCAGAACGCTGGCACAAAGGAGCAACGATATGACTGGGAATGGGTTCTTTGTTTGTCTACACTTTGACATCCAAAGAAATTCTGTGTGTCCTTAATGTGTAGCACTGACAGGGAGCATTTTTAAATTGCTACAATCAAGAAAACAGTAGTATACTCCATAAAACAGTATAAAGTGAGTAAACAGTAAGTAAGAGCAAAAGTAATGATTCCAAAGTAGGGACGGATTACATCCATCTGGTGTCTTTAGAGAACTCATGGAACAAATATAATGTGCGATGCTCTTCATAAATGGACAGAAATAAAGGAGCCAACGCTTTAAGTAGAGTGAGGTGTGATGATGACAAATGAAAAGCTAGAGCAGTAGGAATAGGCATGGCTTATTTAGAGTACAAAGGTGAAGGTGGAAAGGATTATAAAGCAAGATGTGTAATGAATCATATATGCATAGATTTTGCTGTTCTGTTTTATTTCCCTTTTCTTCACTGTTGGCACCATACCAGCTTCATGACGTTGGGTAAGTTATTTAACATCTCCAACGTTCTCTTCATTCTAAGATGGAAATAATAAATGTTCTTAAGTTATCGAGTTATTGCACAATTGAAACTGAATGCAAATTACTTGTAAGCTGTGCTTTTTTGTTGTTTTGGGACAAGAACTCACTATGCTTCCTCTGGATTCAAGCTTGCTATGAAATAGGCCAGATTGACTTTGAACTCACAATCCTCCTGGCTCCCTCCAGGAAACTATGATACAGGCATGAGTCATGAGGTCTGACTCCTTCATCATTATAATTCTTTTTCCACACTTTGGACTTTTGAAGAGCAGAGGCAATGTTCTATTCATATTCAGCCTCAACATTTAGCACAATTTTAGTTGAGCAATTAAGGTCATAAATGTTTCCTCAATGCAAAACTGAAATTTGGTGCTATGTAGCTATATCCGCACTTCTGTACCACACAGACTTCAAGTTCACATACTAATGTTGCCAGATCTTTTCTTTCTGGACTTCTCTGTGCTGTCTTTCCTTTTTGAGTGCTATGGACATTGCTCATTTATTTGGTGCTCTATTAAATTCTACTGTGGTCCATGCTTTTGTTTTCATCTATAGAATTTATGAGCATTTAGAAACACTAACCTGTAATCTTCTACCTATGATTCAGGCTTCTGATCTTTTGGTTTTCATATAGCAAGTCACAAGTACTAAAATATAAACCTTGAAAATAATGCTGACAGACAGATAGATAAATAACAGACAAATAGATATTCTTACTAACATGTCCTGTAAATTCTAATCTTAGTACTTTATATTTCTACATAAAAACAAGTAATTTCCTATAGAAAATTAAATACCTATTAACAACCACATAATCCGAAGGCCTAAGACTAAACTAAAAGTTTATTTCCTTCTGTACTTACTTAGATCACAAAAAAAGGAAAAAAAGATAGCCATGTAAAATTCTTTGCCTTCTCTGACTTTAGAAAGTTGACTGCTTGCTACCTTTTTTTATCTGAATCATGTAGGCAGATTCTAATTTGGCCCTGCAAAAGAATCTGTTTGGCCCTGGGCTGAGGGAAGATGTTAATTTTCATGACTGTTTTAGAACACATCAAAATTCAGTATGCATTTTTTTCAGGATTTCAAAGCAATATGCTTAAAACATGCAATTTAGAGATAGAACATATAGAGCATTTAAAAATATTCAAGTTTTACCAAGAATCCATCCGGTCTATTATTACAATAAGTAGGATACAAAGACATCTTTATCTGATTGTGAATGAAACTCTCTACATAGAAAAAAAGTTCAAAGAATTATAGCTGTTCTAGTTCTATTGAGGGTTGCCAGCATTGGCACTAAAATTTTAGTATAGTTCAAAAAAGAGGAATTATATAATTGAATGTGCATTAAGTAGACCTCAAAAAGTAATTCTAGAAAACAATAGTGTTTAGTCTCTAATATTTGACTTTAATGTATCTTAAGTAACATTCTTATTTGGTTTATAAATATAACTACAAAGGAGTGAGTGAGTGACTCACTTCATCATGAAGATCTGTTAAGACAAACAGTTGAACATTACCACATGCTCCATCCAAAACATTTGTGTTCTCTTATATCAAGAAATGGTGGCTCCTTCTTGAGACCTGTAATAAGAAAAACATTTTTAATGTTCTAGTGGAAATGAATTGGTAATTCTCCACCTCGTAGATGTCAGACATACTTTCAAGTTTAATAATATAGTTCATTTGGGGTGACATCTTATTCTCTGGGGATGCCAAAAATTAGGAACTGAGTGGAAATATAGCTGCTGATATTAATTTATTTTTAGTAGACTTGAATTAGGTTAGTGAAATTCATGCAATGATCTGCTTCTCACACACCAAATCTATGTATTTTTACTATCAAAATGGAATCAAATGAAATATGGAGCACTATTCTATTTATGTAAAGACATCCAAGAACTCAGTTTATAAAACAAAAAGTAAGGGGCTGGAGAGATGTTTAAGAGTATGTATGTACTGCTTGTGGGGAGGGCCCAAGTATGACTCCCAGCACCCATGTCTGGAGGCTCAGTTGCCTGTAACTCCAGTTGCAAAGAATCCATTACCATCTTCTGGACTCAGCAAACACTTGCACTCACATGTACACAGATACACACACGCACACACACACACACACACACACACACACACACACACGTATATTTAAACTGAGAGACAAATTTGAAATGGGCATTTTCAGAACCTCTTTCTGGTGGAAGCCAACTTGGTGGTTTGGACATCAGTCAGACAGCAGCATGAAACTCACCTCACTCTTAAAGTAGCAACTCTGAGGGCAACTAGATTTCTACGAGGATGATGTTTTTCCCTTGTGGTAGTAGGGACAGAATGTACAGCCTCATGCATTCTTGAGGAGCATTCTTCTATCAATTTCTAAACACGGCACATATTTTGCTTTTTATTTCTGAGACAGGGTCTCAAATATTTGTCCACACTTGCCATAACTCATTTTATTATATTGCTGCAGCTAGCAAACCTTGAACCTGAGATCCTCCTACCTCAGTCTTCTGAGTAGCTGAGAGTAGAGAACTGGGCTAAAGGCCTGGCTTATATTAAGAATCTTTGCATGGAAATCACTCATTGCTAAGGCACATTGTTACTTCCTAGAAACACATGATCTGTTATTGCAGTTGTTTGTATCTCCTGATGGCCTAATATGTGGCAAAATCCCTGCTAATTGTTTTACGCATATCATTTTATTTAGTCTCACAATGACCATCAATGGAGATACTATTGGAACCTCTGCTTTAACAGGAACGAAGCTGAGGCTCTGGGAGTTGATAACCAAATGATTCATGGATAGCAATAGGTTGAGAGACTTCAACAGTCTACCTAACCCTCAAGGCATCACTTAAGGACCATGTTGTATTTGCTGGAATGCCTCCCTTCCATTGCACTGATTCAGTTGATACTAGCAAAATATTAACTTGCTGAAACAATAGAATGAAATCTAATGAGGTGAAATTTGAAGCAATAGGTCTGTGAGTGTAACAACCAAACAAAGGATGTGGATAAGGAGACTTAGCAACAGCAGCCACTTGAGAGCTCAGAAGGCAGCTCAAGTGAGGCACACTCAAACAGGATCAGCCAAAAGAAATATGCTAAGACATCTGGAAAGTAAAAACTCAAATGATGCTATAAATCTGTGAACCCTGAGAAACATAGCCCTTGAAGAACTGCACCTAGAAGGTTACCAAAGAAACAGAACAGCAAGAGGGTGGGAGGAAGAAATTCCACCAAAGTTTGAGAGAGCTTCAGGTTGCATGAGGGCAAACACCAAGGTGCCCCATGGGATGGACACTGATTATAATACTCGAACCCTTTTTGAAACTTCCTTTGCAAGAGTTTATAGTAGAAAGTTTATAGTAGAAAGCCATCATTCTTTGAAAATGGATACAATCCTTTGAAAAAAAATTTGCAGCAATAGTAGTAAAAAATGTTTAAGCAGTACAATTGAGAGTGGTTATAATACAATTACACAGATGTCTTAGTGCATATTTAACTGAGTATGAAGACAAGTCCAAAATATTTCCAGCTTTAGTATTATTGTTAGAATAAACAGAAAAGCCTTCTTAAGTGAGAGCTACAAAAAATGATTACTGGAATTTCTAAATTTGAATACATTTACTTAAAATCCATTTATAAACTATTCCATACCCCAACTTGGTCTCAGCGTAAATTGTTTACTATGAATATTTAAAATTACTTGTTTAATTTAGTTCTTATAAATTAACTGGGTGTGGTTTAGCATTCACACCTAACATGAGCCAGGGCTGCCATAACAATGTACCACACCTGTGGGGTTTCACAGGGCAATTGATTTTCTCACAGCTCTACAGGCTGGAAGTCCAAGATTAGACTTCTCTTCACTGAGCAGGAGGGCAAATGGCAGAATTGAGTTCTCCAGAGGTTCTCCCTTCACCTTCACTCTGTGTTCATGTGGTCTTTTCCCTGTAAGCATGCTTTTGTGGTGTCTCTTCTGTGTCTGTTGATCTTTTCTTAGGAAGATGTGAGTCAGAATGGATTAGTGCTTCTTCACAACCTCATTTTAACTTAATTACTTCTTCCCAAATGCAAATTCCAAATACAGTCAAATTCAATGGTGCTACGTACTGGGCTTCAGTGTGTACACTGGACAAGCAGGCTTCCGTCCATAACAACGGTTTTCAGCAAGTCACCAGATATTTTCTGGTTTAATTTCAGGTTTGTTCAACTAACCCAGGAAGCCAGTAGTGCCACACATGCTTAGGCTATCAAAGACATATAAATAAATAAAGATAAATCTTTAAAAATATTTATTGAGCTTTTGTACATTTCATGCCACAGTTCTTAATCAAATTTAAACCTCCTCTCTATCCATGCCCCCACCCCCTACCAAACCTTATGAATTCCACAATACATGTTAACTTCTATCCAGTCAAATATTTGTACCCAGATGTCCTTCAATGCAAATTCATCCACTGGAGCCTACTCAGCCTATCTAGAAGTAATAAGTGAGGTCTACTCTCCCTCACTCAGTAACAATCAGTCTCCAATAGTTCCCAGACTAGGGTCTGCCTGCCATTCTTTTCCCTCGCTCCACTCTGGGCCCTGGGTCCTATAGGATAGGATGCCACCATTGCCACAAGTTCATATATGCAAGCCTCCAGTGGCCTGAAGGTCTTTGCTTCCCTATGTTCACTAACCAGCTCTGGATTTTTACAATCTTTCTTCCCCCTTTTCCTCTTCCACTATGGTCCCTGAGTCGTGGTTGGGTGAGGTTTAATATAGGAGTCTTATCCATGAACACATACTCTGAAGTCTCTTTATTCTCTAAAATTAGCCAGTTGTGGCCTTCTGTGTATCACATTGTTGTGTGATGAAGCTTCGCTGGTGAGAGTTGAGGAATGCACCCGTATTCTCTCCACCCCCTGTTCCACTATGTTCAAAGACCTAACCCAGTCCTAAAGCCGAATAAACATAATGATTGGCATGGCAAACTTCCTCCATCACTGCAGTAGTGGCACTGTTATCTGAGGGGCAATCAACAGCTATCTAATTGGGCTTAAAGCCCTCTCAATGGGAGGGAACTCATGAGTGGCACTGTAATAATAACTGGAGAGGTTATAGTTCCTAGAGAAAATCCTATCTCTGCGATATCTCTAGACAAATGAAATTTCTTACCATATGCCAAATGCGGATCCTTATATTTACAAGTATACAATACACCACTCATCAAAGAAGCTTCTTTCAGCAGCAGATGGAGGCTATTGCAGAGTTCCACAGCTGGTCACATACAGAGAATATATGTCTGAGAGATGCCCAACTCTATGTGACACATCTGCAGAGGAACTTCTATACCTAAAGATAAATCTTTAAAAATTGAATTAATAGTTATTTTAATTAAATAATCCTCCAATAAGTATTAAATTTTCAGGATACTTCCATTGTTTTATGCTGTTGTTACTGTTGTTTATTGTTGATCAAATTTAAGACTGTATTGCTCTAATATATATCCTAATTCAAAGAATATTCTAATTCAAAGAATAAAGCCCATTGAATAGATGCTTGAAATAGCTTTCTTAAAATAGTTTTTTTTTTCAAATTCTTTTTTATATGGCTTAAGAGAGTAATTGTTGTCATGGAGAACATAGGTTGTTCTGGGTACTAATGATAGGCTTCTAAATACATTAGTTTGCTTAATTCTCAAAGCAGCTCTATGAGATAGGAATTATTATCCATTTTTACTAAAGGAAAAACCCAAGGGCTAAACATTTTAAATATTCTACTCCAAATCATATGCTAGAATATGACAGAGATAGGTCCAAATACAATTATCTGCTCATCATCAAAGTCCATGTTTGTACCAATAATCTCAGTACATTTATTCAAGACCAGCAATGCTCAGTTCTATCAGATATTTGTATAAGTGGGTAAAAATATCAAGGTAAATCTGGCAGTACAAACATCAAACACATTTTTACTTACAGATTATCTGGGGTGTGTTCAGCATGGGGGTGGGCAAGGAGGTTAGGATGACAAACAGCACATAATCCTACAAGAAACCACGCAATCTTGTCCTGAGGAAGACACTTAAAGACAAACTGCAGTGGAATAGAGGAAGGCCTTAAAAATTGATCCAGTCAGCAGGTCTGGCATTATTAGCAAAGGCATTTATTTAGCAAAAGTACATGAAATATTTTAGATTATAATATTATGTTTACTCTGACAGCAGTTTTCCCACTAACAAATGTGAATATAGTTTTAAAATAAAAACAATTCAACAAATGGCAGGAAATCATGATTGCACATTTGCAATGCACACTTCTATCTCATTCTATTTCAGTAAATTTCAAGGCTCAGCTAAATTGTTTCACTTAACTTTCACTATAACATTTTTACAAACACTTTCTGATCAATGATGCTTTGGTTACAGAACTAAGTACATGATAACAGTTATCCTTCTGTACTCTGAAATCCAGCTTTCTACTTACCAAGCGTAAAGGCAAATCCAGTTAAACTGCTTTTAGTTCCATCTTTCGGATGTTCAAGTGCAAGAACAATTATCTCCATCAATATTTAATGACCTAGTCCTAAGCAGTGCCACAGTGCAGGCAATAGTCCTGTTAACATGCTGTTAATTTTCAAACATAGAGGCAGAAATGGACTACACAGTTACTGAAAATTCACAGCAGTACATTTCCCCAAGGTAAAATTCTCTCTGCAGTCTCTAGTCTACCTTCACTGATACTGAGGGAATTAGAACCACTTCAAATTTGTGTTCAGTGAGTGAAGCTTGCACACTCTTTAAAATTCATGGAGGAGAATGAAGCTTTCCAAGCTCTTCCAGTTCCCTGAATAACAAGATCTGCTAGTCTCCGATTCTGGTCAAGTATGTTATGAATCCACCTGCCAGCTTTGTTTTGTCTTCTTCTGATTCAGTACTTTAAGAGCAGTGATCATCATACAACAATAGTTATTCCAGACACATGAAACTAAGACCACTGAAAATCAGTTAGAAATCGTTCTATAAAATATCAGATAGAATTTCAATATAATAGAGGTCATAAGAAACTTTAATGAAAGACAAATCTTTCATTTACAACTACAACAGAAGCAGAGAGAACTTTGGTAGAAAATTGTTTCATTGAGAAGATCAGAGCATAGTTATTTTTCTTTTATTCCCTAAAAACACTGACAACTAAAGAAGGAGTGATAGGGAAATGGATGTATAGATGAGAAGATGTGTACATAACACTCATTTGAGAAGTTTAAAGAAAGTATAGGAAGAGAAGTCACAGGAGAATTCAAAGAGCAGAAGTCATAGTAGAAGTAACTAAAGGTCCTTCTTTACCTGTTTATTCATAAGTTAAATAAATTCCTGGAAACTGTACCTGTGAATAAAGTTCTTATTACTTTCCTTATAACCTTAGATTTGGCCTTTAAAAATTATATAGCCACTTTCAAGTTTGATACAATTGAATTTTAAACCAAATTCAGCTGTGATTTCCATTGAATAATTCCAGCAAGTGTCTCTCTCAACTGTGGCACACAGTGATTCCCCTTATCTGTAATTTCACTTTCTCCAGTTTCAGTTACTTTACCTAAAAATAGGGAATGGACTTCTAGACATAAATAATTCATTGTTTTAAATTCCATGCAGTTCTGAATAGTGTTAAAGAAACTGGTGGTATTCTGTTCCAGCAAGCTCATAATGTGAATCATCTCTTTGTCCAATGACATGGTAGCGGCCCTTGTGTTCAAGGACCCTTGTTTCACATAATAAAGACCTCAAAGTACCAATGCTGAAAATTCACACATGACAACAAGAAGCTATTAAGTGTTTCCTTCATAAGAACAGGTGAAAAATTCTTGACTCGACAAGTTACCTGGTCCAGACAACACAGTCTGCAGAATTCTCTGAGATCTGTGGTAAGAATGCATCCATTCATGAATCTATAAAGAAAGAAAAAAAAAAAGATGTGTTTGTTTTCCTGTCATACCTCAAACTGCAAAAACTATGGACACAGTGCTTAGTTAAGATGGAAGAGACTGGTTCTGGAGAAAGGACTCAGCAGTTAAGAGCATTGGATATTCTTTCAGAGGACTTGGGTTTTGTTCCCAACACCCACATGGCAACTAACACCATCTGTAATTCCAGTTCTAGTATATCTGACACACTCTTCTGACCTACATGGGCATTGTATGTTTGTGTGCAGCACACACATGCAATTACATATATTCAGGCAAAACACTCATATACATAGAAATAAAAAATAAATAAATCAAAAAATTTAAGAAATGAAAGACACCGTGCTGCTTTATCACCAATGCATATTCATAGGAAAAACATAGTATCACAGAGTTCTCCACTAGCCATGGTTTCTGACATCCACTGAGGATCTTAAAATGTATGCTCACAGATGAAGGGGACTGCTATGTCACTAAAGCTACCATCAGGATACTTCCCATTTCTCTTTTTTTTGTACTTCATGTGTCTCCAGATTTTTCAAAAGTTAAATATCTAACATTTAGTCAATATTAAAAAACAAAGTTAATACAGTTTTTCTAAACAGCAAGTGAACAAATGACATCTACCTGAAATAAGAATAAGAAATTTTCATCAGTTTAGAAATGTGGTTCACTTACATGAACTTTTTATAGATTTGATGGAAAAGAACTGCATGTTTTCTTTATATAATCCCCTGGTTTCTTATAAGGAAAGTTCAGAATGCCATTGTTGGAACATTTCTCATCCCTTTGCCAAATATACTTCTTAAATACTATATTTATATAATTATCTGTCATGTTTACATATCAGAACTCAAAGACAGAAACCTTTCATTTGTCACAAGTATGGCCATGCACATAAGCCTATCTATTATATCAATTCTTTTGGAGTACATAAGAATCTTTCTCCGTAAATGTTCTTCAACTACAGAGCAGGGTTGAGTCTGACATAAAATGGAGGAGTGGATGCTTATATTTTTGAAATCCTGTTTCCCCTGGCTGCTTTTTACCTGTATTGTTTCCTGCTTTGGAATTTTCATGGTATACCCATCATCCAAATGATGTTCCTGCCCATGTGCTTCCTTTCATTCATTTAACAAATATTTGTCCATCAGCTACCACATGTTGTCAGATAATGCTCCAGGTAGCTAGCTATTCAAGGAACCAGAGATCATTAGCTTAAATTCTTATATGGAAGAGAGAAAATAAATATAAATATTGATAACATTATACATAATGTTAGAAGATGATATGGAGTCTAGGCATGGTGGTACTTGTCTTTAATCCTTGCACTCAAGAGGCAGAAAAAGGAGAATCTCTGTGAGTTCAAGGCCAGCCTGGTCAACATGGTGAGTTCCAGGCCAGCTGGGGCTAGAGGGAGACCTGGTCTCAAAAAAATGTGGCTATGGAGAAAATAAAAATAAATGATAGTAAGATCACTTATTGGAAAAGGACAAGAAAGGGACTGTACTTTCAAATTATATGGTCAAAATAGATCTAACTAAAAAGGTAGCTTCTGAGGTAAGAAGTTTTCCATGTGGAAGTCTGGAGGAGAGTTCCAGTGAGGAAGAGGCCTAAGGCTAGGATATGCTGTGTGTGATTCAGAAATCTTGAGGAGGTCAGCATGACTGGAACAGAATGACCAAGAAGGGAAGAAGCGGAAGAAAGAGGGAAAAAGCTGAGGAAGGGAAGGGTGTCTGATGGCTATTGGGAAGTCTGGCTGTCCACTTGCTTAAATATCATTCTAACAAATTCTGTTTTAAGTTTCAGAGCTGAGTACACTGATTATTTACCCATTCATTCATTTGAACCTTGTTCATTCATTTGGCAAATATTTATAAGGAAAACAACCAAGTATCCTGTCTATCAGAAGTTCACAGTCTAGTAAGGAGGAATGAGAAATCCCCGAGAATCTAAAAGTACTCTGAAGCCGAAACCAGAGAAGCATGGCTCTGACAGACTATAATAGGAAAACTGAACCTGGACTTGAAGGCCAGCGATTATTATCCTGAGGAGGTAGCAATTGGGGAGAAGTGAAAGGCATATGGACACTAAGTGGGTAGACGACAGAAAAGTATTTCAGAGAAAGAGGACTGCAAATGTATGATTTCTGCTGTAGGGTGAATGCAGGAAATTCAAAAGCAGGAGGGCTGGAATTAGGTGAGTCTGGGGAGCCATGCACATGTCTGAAGAGGCAAGAATGAGCATGCTGGGGCTCTGAGGCTGCATTAAGCAGTTTGTCTTTATCCTGTGCCCACTGGGAAGCTGCTGAAAGATTTTAAGTCAGGTAGTGACCTAATCAGATTTAAGTTTTAAGGATCACTAATCCATATTGAATATGTATTAATGAGTTTGTTTGTCTATCCCTTAGATAATTTGTTTGCATTTTAAAAGGGTCTGCTAGAGGTAATCCTGAACTGAAGGATGTCCTGGTGGGAATTTTAAATATTATAGCACAAGGATGAGAGAAAGCAGGTTGGGTGGAGTGATTATTGAGTAGCCCATCAATTAAATCAGGGAACAAAGTCAGACTCTATGTGGTAAGCCTTTAAAGTATGGCTTTTGTTAATCTATGAAGAGGTTAGTGAAGAACAAAATATTGTTTTACTGTGAATATTTAGTCCCTTTAACTTCTTGGATAACATTCCAAAGCCTGATCATGTTAAACAACTTTGGCAAGGTCACAGACAAATTTCATATCAATTCTTCTGGCTTAATTTCTTTAAGAATAGTGTAATGGACAAATTAAGGCATCTTAAAAACTTGATCCTTTTTTGCCCACTCCTCCCACAGCCCTTGGATCCCTCCTGACCTGCCTGCCACAGACCTGCCTACTACTCTGTGAGAACCTGAAGTACATATCAACTACCTTTTCACACCTAAGGAAAAACAACCAAGCTACATCAACAATATAAACAGAACCAAACTTCAACAAAGGCAGAATAGAATTTCATATCCAAGGCACAACCAACAAAAGACATCCATATGCCTAAATGACAATGCAAAAACACAAATAATATGAAAAACCCACGAGTCCAACAGAAGTGTACTACATGAGAATCGTCCAGAGGAACCCCAGGTCTCAGAATTTAAAAGAACAATCACTAGATCAAAGAATTTAAAGAACACACAAACTATGCAAAGAACTCAAAGAGGATAGGCATAAATTCATAACCAATGATCAAGAAATACAAATTTATGACTTAATGAAATAACAAAACAATTCAGCACTTGAAAAGTGAATTCATAAAAGAGACAGAAATATTTTTAAAAATCCAAACTGAATTGAAGATGAAATTGAAAAATTCAGCAGTCAATTTGAAGCAATAGGAGAAAGCCTTACAGCCAGAATAAATGAAATTGAAAACATTAAACATCTATTGACTATCCACTATATACAACAGTCTGGTGAGGTCAGAAGATTCAAATAATTTTCTCTCCAAATTTAGAGTAATGGGGGCAATTGTCACATAAATGAGTGACTGAAAGCAATGTCATTGCTTTTCTTTAGAACTGGGCACCTAGTCCTGGGGGTCAAACTTTGCCTCAAAAGGAACTTTAGCAATATGACTTATTGATGAGTTCTCATGGTCTTTGAGGTCTCTGTTAAACAGATGCAAGGAGAGATGTTTCTAGAACACAGAATTGCACTTGCCACTTCTTCAACCAGTGTAGATAAGTGTAGAGTGCATAAACAAATATATGAGACATATAAGAATAAGACACATTTACCCTCAGAAGTCACCAGGTCACAGAACCTGGACAGGATGTATTGCCATTCTAAATATTAACGGATTTTCTCCATTGGACAATAAGGAAACTGAAGTTTTTTTTAACAAATGTAACATAAAAGGTAATTACTCGGCTTTTCCGCTCAGTCCATTTACAAACATGACTGTCGTTCTACTCTAGTTATATTTTGAATTATATAATGTTTGGAATGTGTTCATTGAATTTGACAATTAAATTTTCATTCATCACTAACTTTCATTGACCTTAAGTATGGAAACAACCATTAATTTATTTCTGACCGGTGTCACACTAGACTGCACTAGATATACTCCATATAAATAATTTGATGTCCAGTCTGAGGCTGTTTTACTTCTGAGAATCAAAAGGTATGCATGTAGCCTCAAAGAATTGTAATCAAATTTCTTGTAGAGAAGAATGTCCGTAAAATATAGCATGTGTTATCTATTTAGAGCATGTTGACTAAAAGTTGATGTGGTTAAACCACTCAAGAAATGATCAAATATAGATGCCTCATTTAGAGCTGAGCACTCCACAGTCGCTCAGTTTCTGCAAGTTAACCAGATGCAGGTCTCTGTATTAATCATTGTCTTCTGAAAAATATTCTTTTCTTTTGCACTGATCTATGGGTATAAGAACCTATAGGGCATGGTTAGGAAGATTAAGGTTTCTTAAGGGATATGGACCCTGAGAGGCTACCTATGCTCCAATAGGTGGCCCTACACCCATGTACGTACAGGGAGCACTAAATAGATTCCATAGGTGTTTTAAAAAAAGAGTTCAGTGTTCCCTGAGCCTTAGGTACAGATGTTATGTTCCATTTTAGATATGTCACTTAGGGTTGTGTATCACACAGGAACTTATTCTCTGCGTCCAACAACTCTGTAATAGTTTCCATCTGTTGCGAAAAGAAGTTCTTTGATGAATGGTGACAGGTATACTTGTCTGTAAATATAAGGATTCATTATTCTACACCTAAGGCTCATGGAACATAGTAGAACAGGGGGTAGAGAGAATACTAATGCTTCTCTCATTTCTCACCAGTGAAACTTCCTTATGCAACAGAGGGAGGTTAACACAAAAGGCCACACCTGGCCAAAGTGTAGAGAATAAGGGACTGCAGAGTGTGTGTCCTTGGATAGCACACCTATATTAAACCTTACCCACCTATGACTCAGGGACCATTGTGGACGAAGGGGAAAAAAGATTGTAAGAGTCAGGGGTGGTGGATAACCACCAGGAAACAGATCTTCCAGGCTTCTGGGAACTTGCTCATATGGACTTACAGTTGTGGTGACAGCATTCACAAGACCATGCAAACTCAAACAGACAAAACCCAGCATAGAACTGGGGAAATGGGCACGCGGCCCCAGCCTTAGCTGAAGAACTATTGACAGCTGATCACTGATAGGTGAGTGAGAGTGGGTCTTCTTTAAAGAAGTGACACTAGACAGATTGAACAGGCTCCGATGGATGAACTCACACCAAGGGACATCTGGGTACACAAACTTGACTTGATAAACCTTAACATAAATGACAGAATGCATGAAATCCTGTAGATGGGTTGGAGGAATTCCGATATGGGAGAGGGTCTAAATACAATTAAGATGTGCTATATGAAATGCACAAAAACTCAACATATATATATTAAAAGAGCTCTTTGAGTGATGATGAAAGCAAAAGCCTAATTGGACATTGTGGAGGAAAGTGCTATATATATTTGAAAAGGAAAACCATGAAATAAAGCTGCAAAAGAGAGAGTACATGACACTAGAAGGGAAAAGCAGTAGGGAATAAGGAAGGAATTGGAGGGGAATGGGAGTAGCTTTGATCAAAATGCGTATACACATGCATGAAATTCTCACATACGAACACCATTAAATTAACTTGATAGGTTGTTTAGAAACAGTACACGTGTGTGTGTGCGTGCAATAATAATGAAGGAAGTGGTCAGGAAATTAATAGGGAGTGGGGGAATGAGGAGGAGTAAAGGGGGAGAAGAAGGGGTAGAAATGTATTTGTGTATGAAATTCTCAAAAACTAAATAATTAAAATTATAAAAACATCAAAGAGAATATCACAGTATTAACCATAAGCTTTAAACAATACAGCACAGATTAGGTTACCTCCCACTCATTCAAATTCAGAATTGACTATGGGTCAAGTTAATGTCTACAAATGTTTGATAGAGTTGGAGATAACTCATTTTGAGTCATGAAGATACTCAAATAATTTTTGAATAAGTAAATAACAGTGATATAGAGATGGAGATATTCAAAGAACAGCACTTAAATATTTTAAGGTATTTTTAAAACATGATAATTTCTTGAATGCTTCCTGAGCAAGTCATATTTGCTTTAAAAATTTTAGTTACATAATTCTGAAATGTGTGTGCATATTAGTGTTTTTCTACTGTACAATAATGCGCTTCTCAGTTTTTCAATGATCTCTTTTATAATTCACAATGCTCTGGTATGGACTTTTCTTCAACATATTTATAGTCTAAGGCAAAATTTCTCCTTTGAAGTAAGTTGGAGTACTGAATCTCCTACACGTCCAAAAACAAGCTCATAGGCACATATTTATGTCATTAAATGACATTCACATCATGTTTAACATCAAGTATTAGTTGGGAAGATTCATGTTCTGTCCATTGCAATCAAACCACAAGAAAATTGTTTATAGTATATGACTCATTATATTTCATTGCTGTGATTTCCCAGACTAAATTTGTAAATTAAACTTTTGTTTTCAAAAAAATTAAGTGAGTGGAGTTTTAAAATTCTTAAGTGTGAGTCACATTAAAGAATGTAAGAGCTAGAAGACATGCAGATGTAGAAAAACTCTGTCTTCTGGAATGATATGACCACCACACACATGAACTCATTGTGGTCACCTGCACAAGACTGTGTCCCTCAACATTTCATCATGGATAGGGGAGAAGTTCATGAGGCCCTATCCCCCTTGAGGAACTATCGGCAATCAGCAGGTTGTTGGAGCAGTGGCTGTCATTTTCTTCAGTAGTGAAGCTACTGTTAATTTGTCCTTGCTCCATTAAATTATCTCTCACTCATGGGGGCGGCAAGAATTTCTAATTAAACTTAGTGGATCACACACAGGAGGGGAATGAGGGGTGGAAACAACAAGATTCATTGTAGAAATTCATGAAACTGTCAAATAATGAAAAAATATTAAAAAGCTCTGCTCTTATTTAAAAGATGATTGAAAAATGATATTTGAAACTTCCCAACAGATCATGGGATTCTAATGTGATGTAGATGCCACAATACAGTGTCTCTATGTCTTATCGCTCACTCCTCATCTCCTCACATTTACTTTGCATTATTTTATGGTGATAGTCATTAAAGTAGTCTTTGAAGTACTATTATTTAAGAGTTAAGTAATCTAGCATATAACATGTATTAGTTTTAGATGAATATAGTAAAGAATCTTTGAATGATATCTAAAATATACCTCTGGATTGAGCAAAAGAAGAATTTTATATTACATGAGGCTGACATACTGAATTAATTTTACTTAGTTGTGTTGCATTGTGATACCATGTACCTATATTGAGGGATCTATAAAAAACACTTTAGTGAAGGTGATTGTTTATCTAGGACTTTATTGTTAGCACAGAACAATGTCCTCTTTGTGAGGATACATTTGATACTACCATAAGTAGTGGTTAAACTTCCTCAGAGTTACTGGTGCCTCCCACCATCTGCACTGTGTATTCTCCAAATGGTGTAACCAAACAAGTTCCTTTCCCCATTAGAAAATCAGAAACAAGATTTGAAACCTGAATGTTTCAGCCTTTTTATTCTTTTTTTGTGGTGGACAATTCATGTATCTTAACGCATGTATTAACCTTTGTGATCATTATGTAGCAAGATATAAACTATTTCTGTTATGCAAAAGTCCTTTATGCTATGGTTTATAATTATCACCCCTTCCCTCCACCTCAGGTCATCACAACCTCTGTTTCTTTCCATCATGAGATTTCACAATTTTAAGACTATCACATGAAGGTAAAGGGTCATTATGCCCACCCTGATTGGTAGTTAACAACTGTTGGGGGAGGGGAGTCCTTTTTCTTCAATGGTGTAGCCACTGGTAAGTTGCCTGTGCTCCAGTAGATAACCTCTTACCTGTGCTCATGCCAGCAACTCTAATGAGAATCAGTGAGTCATAAACTAAGATACGCCCCTAGGGAGGGGCATTATTTGTGGGGAAGAAGTAGTTCAGAGGGAGTGGGAAGGGACAAAGGGTAATGGGGGTGATTATTATCAAAATACATTATATACAGATATGAAATTGTCAAAAAATAAATTTAAAGTTGAAAAAACAACAAAAAAGAATATTTTATGAAGCACTGCGGATGTAGCTCAGTGGTAGAGCACTTGTCTAGCATGTGCAAAACCCTGGGTTTACTTTTTAGCAATGAAAAAAAAAAAAGTCACGTGAAAGGATTCATACAGCTAGCAGCTTATTCTTTTACTTAGAATGTTATTTTCTGGGCCTGGAGAGATGGCTCAGTGGTTAAGAGCGCTGACTGCTCTTGCAGAGGACCCGGGTTCAATTCCCAGCACCCACATGGTGGCTACCAACCGTCCTTAACTCCAGTTTCAGGGGAATCCGAAGCCTCTTCCAACCTTCAGGGCATTGTACGACAGGGTGCACTCACATACATGCAGGCAATACACTCATACACATAAAATAATAAAATATTTTTTAAAAAAGAATGTTATTTTCTGATATTCTTAAACGTATCACTGGCATGTTCTATTTTATAATTTAGTGGTATTCCACGATATGGGTGCGCCACAATTTGATATTCACCTAGCCATTGTAAGGTTTCAGGTTGCTTTCAGCTGGGGGCAGTAGGAAATAAAAACTGCTGTAAATATTCATGTGCCAGCATTGTGTCGATGTAATACTTCATTTCCGTATTAGTGCTGCTTCTAGGCAGGTGTGTGCTTAACTTCATAAGAGCCAAAAAAACTAAATGCAATATTGTGCATTCCTGCCAGCGCTGTGCAGGAATGTCATGTGCTCCACATTCTTGCAAGCACACAGTATTGTGTTTTCTACTTGACATTCTAATAGGTATGTGGTAGTGTCTCACTGGTGTTTCTTTGAATGTTCTTTGGGTTTGAATGTGAATTTCCCTAACACTGGTTGTGCAGTATGTATTCATCACCTTTGGCCATGTTTATTCTAGTCCACGTCGTTATTGGTGAACACTTTCAACTTTAATCTCAAGCTGTATATTTGTCTTTGGAACTGAAGAAATGTAAAATATTGCTAGAAAATGTGTGTATTAAGCCTGTGAATTAAATTCACAAAGTCACAAAAATGTAGCATTTCAAAAAACTCTAATTTTAATTTTTTTAATTTTAGTCATTTTCTCTGGGTGATTCTGTGGTAATCTAAAATGCACATTGGATTCTTTTCTTCTTATTTCTATGTCTGATATTTTCTAAAGTCTGCAATGGAATTTTTTAAAAGACACTAAATCACTGAAAGGAGACAAGATAATACTTTCAACAAAGGGCCCCATGGAATTGTTCTTTTGAAATGTTACGATATTGTCTTTGTGTGTATTTGGCTCTGCCCATTGTATTCTGCAGTTCCTGTCCACTGCCAGCTCTAGAGAGAGACACAGCCAAGTAACTGCAGTTTTTATCTAGTTGTCACCAGAAAGTTTGAGAAAAGTCCCTTAAGCATTGCAAAAAAAAATTAAAAATAAACCATGCATTTATAATAAGGTCAGAAAAGCATGATGTTTAACTGATTTGGTTCTGTATTATAGCCATGGCTTAGAGTAGAGCCACTATAAGCAAAATCTTCACGTGGACTAGAAGCTCTTATAGATGGACTAATTCAGCCTCTGAATAGTTGACACAAGTTTTATGTAAGTTTCAATCAATGTTTCACTTACATTTGTAAATGTAATCAACAATACTGTAAGAATACTTTTTCACATGAACCAAAACTGCCCTGTTGCCTTTCCCAGAGTTTAGATATATCTTCTGCTAGTTCATGACTGGAAATTATGGCTCTTGGGGCATTGAATGCAAAGCTGGTTGCCTGCCTAAACCTATGCATCTGAGAATCTAAATAGCCAAGAGTTTAATAATGCTCCAGGGAGGTCTACATGACGTTTTTAAAGCTTCTCCTAGAGATTAAGAGTACCTGGTCCTGGTGACACGCTGACTCTGCTGACCTCCTTCTCTTCAAGGTGGCTAAAAAGACTTATCTGGAGACTAATCTACAGTTCCTAGTATTTCAGAACCAGTGAGATGATATTCCAGGTCCTCCAACTGTTAGCTGGTCTTCTTTAAGAAGAAGAGGAGGAGAACGAGGGACAGAGGCAAGGAAGAAAGAAAGAAGGGAGGAAGGGAGGAAGAGAGAGGCAAGGACAGATGGAGGGGAGGGGGTAAAAAAGAGAGGGGAATTTTAACGAAAAGAAGATGGGAAAGAACAAGAAGTCAAAGTTTCAATGAATATGTGTTCAATGAATGAATGAACTAATGAAAGGATGGGTGAAAATAAACAGTATCAGAGAAGTAAATAAGCTGAGAAAACATTTCCCTTAATATGCAGAGAAGGTACTAGAAGACACTAAAGATGTCAAATACTTTTCATTGCATGATTGTGCCTAGAGTCATCCCTGTGTAAAAGAATAATTTGTTGATGAATTAACAACATGTTCTTGAACACAGGCTCTAAAGATATACTTCTTGGGTTAAAATCCCAACACTAATGACCATTTGTCCTTCAGTCTGATGATACCATTTTTTTCATCTGTTCAGTAGAGATAATAGTGATACTCATCCATTACTGCTATTATGAGAATTAAGAGTTAGGTTAAGCAGAGTGAAGTCTTAATATGTTGATATTTAAAATTCAGTTAAAAGTATATCAACCAACTGTCTGAGTTACTTAGAGAAATAATGAAGTTATTCTCTTTGTGTTACAGATTCTCAAAGTGTGGAACTGAATATATTAATAGTAATACTTCCATTGTAATTATTGGTTTTCCAGGGAAAATTAGCCTCCTAATAGTGTGAGCATTTTTTTTTCCTTTGTTAGACAAAAGCTCCCCAAGGTAAGTTAACTCTGTGATCCTAGAACTGCAAAACTAAGAAATACGAAATAGGAAAATTATTCTCAGGTTATCAGAAGGGCAATCTCCCAACTCCTGTTGTCCCTGTAGCTGTTAAATAAAACCAACTGCTGAGCATGGGAATAAGCAACTTGCTGTTTTTCAACTCTAGAACACGATTGCCAATTATTTATTGTGAGTAGTGCCTCAAGGCAGACTGAAAAGATGACCTCTTTCTCTCAGTAAATTTGTATTGCATTCTGGAAGAATAATCCTATGTTGCTGGAGAGGCAATATGACTATAATACCTAAAACTAGCATGCTTGATATTGCAAAAATTATTGGTGATATAAGAAATCAAGACCATATTCGTACATTTTGATTTCAACCCAAAGAGAGAAAAATCTCAAGAGTTGGTAGGAAAAGCAATTGAAGATGAATTAGACTCTTCCAGATATTTGTTAAATGGGTTTTGATAAAAAAAATGAAGGAATCTTGTAGACTGAATAGTCTAAGGTTAAGGAAACGTCCAGGAGGCTTAGTTCATGCAGAATGGAGAACACAAGTACAGTTGTTTTATATACTATACTAAATTCTTAATTTGCTAAGGAGAACAATTTTTCAATATTAATCTGTTTACTATGTTGAACATGGTCATGAATGAATCAATCAACAGCACCAAGGGCGAAAGACAAAAACAGAAGTGTCCACTGAGTGTTGCAAGAGCCTTAGAAAGTACCAATTAATCAATAATGATCACAGAGTGAACTTTCATTCATTCCTTTGGAGATTTGCTTCTCCACAGTCTTTCTCGGGCACCATTCTCGTAATGTAGTATCTCTTTGGGTCTTCAGTCACCTCATTAATTGCTGCCCTATGCTCCCTGTCTACTTTTAATTTCTTTTAGTAATAGAAAATACTTCATAATGGAAGATTTAATTAACTGAGTTTCCAAAAAGCTATTTACAGTGAACTGGGAACATTAGCTTTAATTTTTATTGTTCAAGAATGAAGATATCCTTTTTACAACAGATTAAATGCAGCAGGAAAACAGTGTTTTAACCACACTGAAGTGTGGGAACCCACTGGTAAAAGTCAATTCTGCTGCTGAGAGGACAAAGGCAATGACAGGGATCTGAGGGAAGACGTGCTGCCTGATGTATCTTGTCCTTTATTTAGCTTTCATTGGCTACCCTTCACAGGATGAGGCACTTCTAATCTGGTGGCAGGGAGACTTTCCACCTCTAGGAGCAAAGCATTACAGAAAAGGGGATGACATGGAAAGGCTTTCCCCTCTGTCCATCTCTCAAAAGTAGAATCTCGAATATTTTTTTAAAGTGTGTAAGAAATTTTTCTAGGCACATCACTAGGAAATTATAAAGAGGAGAGAAAGAAAAATGAATGTGACTGTGACAGAACAAAGAGGTCTAGAAGTCAATCAGGTAGACAGTATTCCTATAGAAAACATTCCCATAACATTTATTAGCATATCCTTTAATCTTGGCCTGCTTATTATACACATTTTGATTGGTTGTTGTTTACCTGGAAGACCAATAGGGTACCCAACGAGTCACCCCAATCCTACATTTACAGACCTATATTTGGAGCCTGTGTATCCCTTTTAAGAGTGTATCTTTCAAACCTTTATGGAAATTAGGTGCTATTACAGACTAGCTATTTTTCAAAGTGAATATCTTTCACAGTTTTACCTTTTTCTCTCACTTACCAAATGAAATTAGATCACATTATAGACTAATACCTTGTGAATTACACTTATTAGATCAGAGCCAATTTGAATTATGGAGGCACATGCACCCAGAAGCAGTGACTGCCCTGTGGAAAGCCAGAGCCGTGGCTTAAAGGTTTATAACACCAAGAAGCTTTTCAGCCATAAAAGACCTGGGTTCCATTTTTTTTTTCTTTCAGACTGGTGTTCACAGCTGTACCATGACTCAGATCCTCATTATTGGTTTGCTATGCAAGTAGAAGTTGAACAAAGAATGGCAGCCATGTCTTTCACATTGCTGTTAAAGTGGAATTCATTATCTGTTTCTGACTATTATATGCAGACCAGGAAAAGAAACTTATATTTAAGAGACTTTATGCTTACTCCTTAGTAAAAGCAAAGTTTTTTTTTTCATCTCCATAATGACAAAAAGACTTGATAATATATCAGTAACAACAGCTCACATGAACCAAATGTCCAGAACAAATCTAAATCTCAATTCTTGGATTGGGAGTGGCTTAAATGTGGTAACTTTTATTATGCTGTGATCTCTGAAGCAACTTATTTACGAGTTAACTTTTGAAGGAGTGTACCGGTCCCCCCAAATAATTCATTACTAATGCTGATCCCGCCTTTGCAATTCATCAGGTTTGAGAGTGCTTCATTTGGTGCATTTGTATGGTTTAAATAAATCTGGAAACACTAACCCTGTCACGTTCAGAGGTCGAGTGTGGGAATGAATGTCTACACACAGAGGGTAAAATACTTCAAGGCGTATCCCCAAGAGATTTCAACTGGACAATCAGAATTTATTTTCCAAGAGCAGGGTGTCCCTGTGCAAGTGAACCCTGTGGTGTGTTTTAAGGTCTCCTTAACCTGTCTCAGCAAATTGCATAAATCACAGCAATAAAGTCTTCCTATTCAGCATGTCGGGGCTAGAGAAAGCTGACCAGCTTCTGACCTCAGATTCTGGGCCCCAACTGACCCTAACTTGGAAGTTCAGGCGGTCAATTGCAGGTCACTGAGGGCAGTCTCTGAGTCTTTTTAATTCCCCTTGGACTGCAAGTTTAAATCTAGGCAGCATAGGTATTTTCCTAGGTTTTCTGGATATGTAGCTCCTAGAATCCACACCTATGTGACCAAAAGAGAAAAAATTTTAAAAAAAGAAGAAGAAAAGAAGGAAGGGACGAGAAAGAAAAAGCAAAGTTTAAGTTGGTATCCTCCTAACCAGGCTACTTTAGTATCCACCAGGTTGGTCGTTTATCAGTATAATGGATCTACAGACAGCCTTAAACAATTGTCAAACATTCTTTTAAAAGCCATTAGTTTTTCAACTAATATATATCTGTTTTGTGCATTTGTTGAACCCTTCACTTGTCACTGAGAACAGGCCTGTTAAACTAAGCAGAGGTCTGATCAGTTTTCAGTGAGCGTTGAGCCTCAGGGTTCACCTGGGTCATCCACAAGATTTATGAGGCCCAGTGCCAGTATCTGATTGGGACTGTTAGTGCTAAAGAAAGCTGACACTTCCTCCCTTTCCCTCCTCCTCAAGCCTGACACACAAAGTCCAGTGACTTAACTTGTACATTCCCACTGGCTGCCTAAGAGGCAGCAAAATTGATGACCTGTACAGACACCAAAGTGGACATCAATAAAAAAAGATGGATGTGAACAAGTGGAGTGACATGCCTCATTGCTGAGGGGACTGGGAGGGGAGAGAAAAGGTTAAAAAAACATTGGAAAGTTATTTATATAAGCTTCAAGGACAAGGATTTTGTCACTACTTGCCTAAGGATTTGTTCTTAAACTATTCTTTCGTGTGGTTTCTATCCACTGGTTGGTAAAATGTCTGCGGAACTTCTAGTCATTTCTAGATATTTTTCTTGTTAGCTTAAGTGCAGAAATTGTTATTAATCTTTCTGTCATAAGCATGTGATACCATGAGATGAACTGAAAACTGTTGAAATAGATGGTAGAAAAGTATAAGATGTTATTCAAAGTTACCATGGCTGCGTCTTAACTAATGAACACGGGTAAAACTTGAGTAGATATTACTCTACGTATGATGGTACATATAAACATTCTGAAATGTGCTCACCTGAAAGTACCTCCAAAGGGACTGCCTTGGTATACTAAAAATTATACTGAAGGTGGAATCCATGGAATCGTTTATCTCTGGTCAGTGAGTGAAATGCACCATATTTTCACTGCAAACCAAATGTGCTTCTGTTTTAAAGTACTTGTGGGAAAAATCATTTAGTGGTTTAACTACCACTACAAATTAGATCCCTCCCCAAAATAAAAAGAATATTTTAAGGCTTTCTTCTATTTTATTCTTAATATGCTTATTCACTCTCTGTGGTATTTTCTTCATGTTTATATACAATAATATGTTTAATATTTAATTTTCATAAAAGTATGTTTACTATTGGGCAAAGTCAGAGAAGACACTCTTTCCCTTGTTTGCACTGATCCCCGCTGTCTCAGCATTCCCCAGCACATGAAACCATACTTCCACATCCAGACACAGATGAATAAAGGAATAAGACCCTTTGCCTCCATCTTCTCACACCCAGTGTGTTAAATTCAAACACTGAATGGTAAATCCTAAGTTGATCCTGAATACTCAGGCTTCCTGTTTCCTCTTAACTGATAATTTTCAAGGCCCTCAGCATATTTGCATAATTGTTTACTTGAGATAGATACACTATTAATGCTTTTAAAGTATTAATTTATGCCAAAGATCGCCTTTTGTTTTACTAAAGATTACTTGGAAGAAATAGAAAAGTCATTCTTGCTCTCCATGTTCTTCCAGGGTTTCCACACTCTGGTTTACACTTATGCCAGATGTGCTTTTCTCTATAATATCAGTGGTTACAATACAATGAGGCAAAAGAGAAGAAAAAAATTCCCTGAATCATGATTTAAAGATGCCACAACTGGGTTGGAGAGATGGCTCAGCAGTTAAGAACACTGGCTGTTCTTGCAAAAGTCCTGGGTTTGAATCCCAGCACCCAGATGGCAGCTAACAACTGTCTGTAACTCCAGTTCCAAGGGATCCAACAGCCTCTTCTGTCCTCCGCAGGCATTGCATGACACGGGTGCACTTACCTACGTGCAGGCAATACACACATACACATAAAATAAAAAAAATAAATAAAATAGTTTTTAAAAGATGCCTCAACTTTAAAACTACATTAATAAGGTAGAATTTGTTATATGTAAATATTTTCTGCCTCTTCTTTTGTTCTGTATAAAATAATAAAATACAGTTATAGAAAAAATAAAATATAATTTGAAAATGTGATCAGGACAGTTGGAAGTATTGTATACTCAGCCATAACAGAAGAAATGGCAGACTCCCTAGTCAGAGCATTTGCAAATATGTTTTTCCATATTTACTCTATTGATTTTGATGTTATATTCAATAAATATTACTTAACAATCTATTATCATACAGTAGAACACTCCAAAACACAAGAAAATTATTTTCAATAATTTCGGTTGTCCCAGATAAGAGCATCTGCTATATTGATATAATCCTGATTAGGTTCAAAATCAAGACACTAACAATGCTGTCGCATTGCCCTAATAGTGTGCAGAGACTGAGGATTGTAGCTGCTGGAGCTGAAGACTTAGACTTAGATATACACTTTGCTGAAGATTTATGTATCATTTCAACAATGCTAAAATCAGTCAGTTTCAAAGCCCCAGTCTATGGTTTCTCATCGTTCCCACTCATGACACCTAAATTGTCAGTAGACTATGTTTTGCACCTATATTACAACTGAATGTTTAACAAGGTAGAAGGGGAGTGTCCTCATCTCTGGTTACTTTATTTCTGGCTTAAGATGAAATGGCTATCAAAAAACAAAGTGATGTGTCTATAGAGTCAAAAATGTCAAGAAGTGTTATCATTCATCATTTCCTGTTGTCAAGGAGGCTTCTCCCAACTTCTGCTTTGTCTAGTATCAGCTCAGTTCAAAAGTGGAACTAAACCATTATCTCCCAGTTACCCACATAAGACTTCAAATCTTTGCCTTCAGGATTCTCCTAGACATCTACTGGCTTTTCTCTAGCCAAACCCCAAATTAGTGCTTTTAAAA